>NC_051323.1:122375-440478 GCF_015220235.1 Choloepus didactylus
AACATAATGCTTTCACAGAGTTCTGGGTCACTTTTGCAATAAAGTGATTTCTCAGCATGGGAAACACCATAAAAGTGAGTGAAAACTGGATTCAGCTAAGTTTCCAAAATGGAGCAACATACTACTTTTGCAGAGTTCCATGTAATTTTTGCAAAACAGTGAATTTTCAGCCTAGGAAAACACTGTAGATGTTAATGAAAGCTGTATTCACCTTAGTTTTCAAAACAGGCTACATAAGGCTTATGCAGAGTTCCAAGTCTTGGTTTGCAAAAAAGTGATTTTTAGGCCAGGAAATACACCACAGAAGTGAGTGAAAGTTGTATTCAGCCTAGTTTTCAAAACAGAGCCTCATATTGCTTTCACAAAGTTCCAAGTAACTCTCTGCAAAAAAGTGAATCTTCAGCCTGGAAAACAGCATAGAAGTGAATCAAAGCTGTATTCAGCTTAGGTTTCAAAATGGAGCAACATGCTGCTTTTACAGAGTTCCAAGTCACTGTTTGCAAAAAAGAGATTTTTCAGCCTGGAGAAACACCACAGACATGAATGAAATCTGTATTCAGCTTAGTTTTCAAAGGGAGAAACATACTGCTTTCAAGAGTTCCAAGACTCTGTTTGCAAAAATGTGATTTTCAGGCCTGGAACAACACCATAGAGGTGAATGAATGTTGTACTCAGCTTCATTTTCAAAACGGAGCATCGTATTGCTTTCACAAAGCTCCAAGTCACTTCTTTAAAAAAAGTGATTTTTTCAGACTGAGAAAAGCATAGAAGTGAGTAAAAGCTGTATTCAGATTCATTTTCAAAAGGAGCAACATACTGCTTTCAAGAGTTCCAAGACAGTTTTTGCAAAAAGGTGATTTTTCAGCATGGGGGAACCCCATTGAAGAGAATGAAAGCTGTATTCTTGTTCATACTCAATACAGAGCAACATACTTCTTTTGAATATTTCAAAGTCATGGTTTGCAGAAAAGTGTTTATTCAGCCTGTGAAAACAACATAGTAGTCAATGAAAACTGTATTCAGCTTAGTATTCAAAATGAAGCAAAATGTTTCACCCATAGTGTTCCAAACCAAAGTTTGCAAAAACCTGATTTTTCAGACTAAGTAAACACCATAGAAATGAATGAATGCTGTTTTCAGCTTAGTTTTCAAAATGGAGGAAAATACTGCTTTCACAGTGTTAAAAGTCAATTTTTGCATAAAAGTGTTTCTGCAGAATACAAAACCCCATAGAAGGAATGAAAGCTGAATTCAGGTTAGTTTTCAAAACAGAGCAACATACTGCATTTGCAGAGTTCCAAGTCACTGTTGGCAAAAAGTGATTTTTCAGACAGGGAAAAAAACAATAGAAGTGAATGAAAGCTGTGTTCACTAAGTATTCAAAATTGAGCAACATTCTGCTTCCACAGAGTTTGAAGTCACAGTTTGAAAAAAAGTGATTTTTTAGCCCAGGAAAACACTGTAGTACTGAATGAATCCTGTACTGAGCTTAGTTTTCAAAATGGAGGAACGTACTGGTTTTGCAGAGTTCCAAGTCACTCTTTGTAAAAACTGATTTTTCAGCATGGGAAACACTGTAGAAGTGAATGAACACTGTATTCAGGTTAGATTTCAAAACAGAGCAACATACTGCTTTTGCAGAGTTCCAAGTCACTGTTTAGAAAAAATTGTTTTGGCAGCCTGGAAACACCATAGAAGGGCATGAAAGCTGTGTTCAGCTTAGTTTTCAAAACAGAGAAACATACTGCTTTTGCAGAGTTCCAAGTCACTGTTTGGAAAAATGTGAATCTTCAGCCTTGGAAAACACCATAATATTGCATAAAAGCTGTGTTTGGCTTAGTTTCCAAATGGAGCAATATACTGCTTTTGCAGAGTTCCAAATCGCTTCTTGCAAAAAAGTGATTTTTCAGCCTGGAAAAACAACATAGAAGTGAATGAAATCTGTAATCAGCTTGGTTTTCAAAATGGAGCAACATACTGCTTTCACAGATTTCCAAGTCACTGTTAGGAAAAAGTGATTTTTCAGCCTATGCAAACACCACAGAAGTGAATGAAAGTTGTATACAGCTTTGTTTTCAAATGGAGCAACATACTGCCTTTGCACAGTTCCAAGTTACTCTTTGCAAAAAAAGTGATTTTTCAGCCTGGGAAAACAACATAGAAGTGAATGACAACTGAATTCAACTCAGTTTTCAAAATGGAGCAACATATTGCTTTCAATCAGTTCCAAGTTACTGTTTGCAAAAAAGTGATTTTTCAGACACAAAAGTGCCATAGAAGGGAATGAAAGCTGAATTCATCTTAGTTTTTGAACTGGAGCAAAATGCAGCTTTCGCAGAGTTCCAAGACACTGTTTGCAAAAAAGTTTATTTTCCCCCTAGGAAAATCCCAAAGATGTGAATAAAAGGTGTATTTGGCTTAGTTTTCAAAATGGAGAAACATACTGCTTTCACAGATTTCCAAGTCTCTGTTTGCAAAAAAGTGATTATACTGCATGGGAAAACAACATAGAAGTGAAAGAAACTGTATTCACCTAAGTTTTCAAAAGGGAATAACATACTGCTTTCACAGAATTCCAAGTCACTGTTTCCAAAAATATGTCTTATCAGCCTGGGAAAACACCACAGATGTGAAAGAAAGCTGTATTCAGCTTAGTTTTCAAAAGGAGCAACGTCCTGCTTTCAAGAGTTACAAGACACTGTTTGCAAAAAAATGATTTTTCAGCATGGGAAAACCCCATAGAAGAGAATGAAAGGTGTATTCAGCATAGTACTCAAAACAGAGCCACAAACTTCTTTTGAATATTTCCAAGTCACTGTTTGCAAAAAGTGTTTTTCAGCTGGGGAAATCACTATAGAAGTCAATGAAAACTGTATTCAGCTTAGTTTTCAAAACAAAGCAAAATGCTTCATTTGCAGGTTCAAAATAACTGCAAAAAACTGACTTTTTATGCCAGGTAAACACAATAGAAATTAATGAATGCTGTATTCTGCTTAGTTTTCAAAATGGAGGAACATACTGCTTTTGCAGTGTTCCAAGTCACTGTTTCCAGAAAAGTGTTTTCTCAGAATAGAATACACCATAGAAGGGAATGAAAGCTGAATTCAGTTTAGTATTCAAAACAGAGCAACATACTCCTTTTGAAGAGTTCCAAGTCACAGTTTGCAAAAAAGTGATTTTTCTCCCTGGGGAAACACCATAGAATTGTATGAAATCTGAAAACAGGTTGGTTCCAAAATGGTACACCATAATGCTTTTGCAGGGTTCCATATCACTGTTGGCAAAAAATGATTTTTCAGCCTGGGAAAACAAAATAGAAGTGAATGAAATCCCTTATCAGCTTAGTTTTAAAAATGGAGCAACATATTGCTTTTGCAGATTTCCAAGACCCCATTGGGTAAAAGAGATTCTTCAGCCTGGAAAAAACCCATAGAAGTGAATGAAATATGTGTTCAGGTTAGTTTTCAAAACAAAGCAACTTCACTGCTTTTGCAGATTTCCAAACCAGTGTTTGGAAAAAAGTGATTCATCAGCCTGGGAAAACACCATAGAAGGGCATGCAAGCTGTGTTCAGCTTAGTTTTCAAAACAGAGAAACATACAGCAAATTGATTTTTCTGTATGGGAAAACACCACAGAAGTCAACAAAAGCTGAATACTGCTTGATTTTCAAAATGGAGCAACATACTGGTTTTGCAGTGTTCCAAGTCACTGTTTACAAAAAAGTGATTTTTTCAGACTGGAAAACACCATATAAGTGAATGAAAGCTGAATACAGCTTAGGTTTCAAAATGAAACAAAATACAGCTTTTGCAGAGTTCCAAATCACTGTTTGCAAAATTTTAAATCCCCTAGGAAAACCCAAAAAGTGAATAAAAGCTGTATTCAGCTTAGTTTTCAAAATGGAGCTATATACTGCTTTCATAGATTTACAAGTGTCTGTTTGCAAAAAAGTGTTTATTCTGCCTGGGAAAACACCATAAATTTGAAGGAAACTGTATTCACTTTAGTTTTTAAAGGTAATAACATACTGCTTTCACAGATTTCCAAGTCACTGTTTGCAAAAAAGTGATTGTTCAGCCAGGGAAAAGCCCCTAGAAGCAAAAGAAAGCTGTAATCAG
This sequence comes from Choloepus didactylus, assembly GCF_015220235.1. Lineage (NCBI taxonomy): Eukaryota > Metazoa > Chordata > Mammalia > Pilosa > Megalonychidae > Choloepus > Choloepus didactylus. The sequence continues at coordinate 126,496 of NC_051323.1, forward strand.
CTTATTTTTTTTTTTTTTTTTTTTTATTGAGATTGTTCAGATACCATACAATTATCCAAAGATCCAAAGTGCACAATCACTTGCCCCTGGGTACCCTCATATAATCAGCTTAGTTTTAAAAACAGAGCAACATACTGTATTCCCAGAGTTCCAAGTGACTGCAAAAAGTGATTCTTCAGCCTGGGAAAAATCATAGAAGTGAAGGAAAGCTGTATTCAGCTTAGTTTTGAAAACAGAGCAATATACTGCTTTCACGCAGTTCCAAGTGATTGTTTGCATTAAAGTGACTTTTCAGCCTGGTAAGAAACCATAGAACTGAATGAAAGCTGTATTCTGCTTAGTTTCCACAAAGGGCAACATAGTGCTTTTGCAGAATTCTAGGTCACTCTTTGCTTAAAGATGAATTTTCAGCCTAGGAAAACACCATAGAAGGGAATGAAATCTGTATTAAACTTAGTTTCCAAAATGGAGCAACATACTGCTTTCTCAGAGATACAAATCACTGTTTTCAAAAAAGGGATTTTTCAGTGTGGGAAAACACAGTAGAAGTGAATGTAAGCTGTATACAGCTTAGATTTCAAAACGGAGGTACATAATGCTTTCATCGAGTCCCAAGTCACTGCTTGGAAAAAAATTGAGTCATCAGCCAGGGAAAAGACTATAAAAGTGTATGAAAGCTGTATTCTGCTTAGTTTTAAAAACAGAGCAACATAATGCATTGGCAGAGGGCCAAGTCACTGTTTGTAGAAAGTAATTTTTCTGCCTGGGAAAACACCATAGAATTGAAGGAAAGCTGAATACAGCTTGGTTTTCAAAATGGAGCAGCATACTGCTTTTGCAGAGTTCCAAGTCACTGTTCACAAAAAAATGATTTTTCAGCCTCAGAACACACCATAGAAGTCAATGAAAGCTGTATTCAGCATAGATTTCAAAACAGAGCAGCAAACTGCTTTCACAGAGTTAACAGCCACTGTTTGCAAAAACATGAGTTTTCAGTCAGGGATAACACCAGAAGTGAATTTAAGCTCTATTCAGCTTTGGTTTCAAAATGGAGCAACATCATGATTTCACTGTGTTCCAAGTCACTCTTTACAAAAAAGATATTTTGCAGCCTAGTTAAACACTATAGAAGTGAATGAAATCTATATTAAGCAATTTTTCAAAAGGAGCCACATATGACTTTCACAGGTTTTCAAGTGTCTGTTTGCATAAAGTGATTTTTCAGCCTGGGAAAACACCATAGAATGGAATGAATGTTCTATTCACTTTTGTTTTCAATACAGAGCAACATAATGCTTTCTCAGAATTCCAAGTCACTGTTAGGAGTAAAGTGATTTTTCAGGCTCAGAAACACAATAGAAGTTACAGAGAGCTGTATTCAGCTTACTTCCCAAAACAGAACATCATACTCCTTTCACAGAGTACCAAGTGACTCTTTGCAAAACTGATTTTTCATCCAAGTAAAACACCATATACATGAATGAAAGCTGTATTCAGCTTAGTTTTCAAAATGGAGCAACATACTGCTTTTGCAGATTTCCAAGACACTGTTTTCCAAAATGATTTTTCAGCCTGTGAAAACGTCATAGAAGTGAAAGAAAGCTGTACTCAGCTTAGTTTTAAAAATGGAGCAACATACTACATTCTCAGATTTCCATGTCAGTGTTTGCAAAAGTGGATTTTCAGGCTGGTAAAGCACCATTGAAATGAAGGAATGCTGTATTCAGCTTCATTTTTGAAACAGAGGAACATACTGCTTTTGCACTGCTCCAAGTGACTGTTTCCATTAAAGTGATTTTTCAGCCTAGGAAGACACTGTAGAACTGAATGAAAGCTGTATCCAGCTTAGTTTTCAGAAAGAGCAACATAATTCTTTCACAGAGTTCCAAGTCATTCTTGGCCTAAAGATGATTTTTCAGCATAGGAAAACACCATAGAAGTGAATGACAGCTGTATTCAGGTTAGTTTTCAAAATGAAGGAACACAACTGCTTTCCCAGATTTCCAAATCACTGTCTGGAAAAAATGATTCATCAGCCTTGGAAAACACCATAGGAAGGAATGTAAGCTGTGTTCAGCTTACTTTTCAAAACAGAGCAACATACTGCTTTCACAGAGTTCCTAGTCACAGTTTGCAAAAAGTGATTTTTTCTGCCTGGAAAAACACAATATAAGTGAACAAAAGCTAAATACTACTTGGTTTTCAAAGCAGAGCAATATACTGCTTTTGCAGAGTTCCAAGTCACTATTTACAAAGAAGTGATTTTTAGCCTGGGAAAGCAACATAGAAGAGAATAAAAGCTGTTATCAGCTTAGTTTTAAAAATGGAGGAGCATACTGCTTTGGCAGATTTCTAAGCAACTGTTTGCAAAAAAAGTGATTTTTCAGCCTAGGGAAACAAAATAGATGTGAATGAAAGCTGTATTCACATTGTTTTCAAAAGGGAAAAACATCCTGCATTCACAGAGTTCCAAGACCTGTTTGCAAAAATGTGATTTTTCAGCCTGAGAAAACCACAGAAGTGAATGAAAGGTGTATTAAGCTTAGTTTTCTAAATGAGCAACATACTGCCCTCACAGTCTTCCAAGCCAAAAAAAAAAAAAAAAAAAAAAAAAGTGATTGTGCAGACTGGGAAAACACCACAGAAGTTAATGAAATCAGTATTCAGCTTACTTTTCAAAATGAAGCAACATACTTCTTTCACCAATTTTCAAGTTACTATTTGCAAAAAATGGATATTCCTGCCTGGGAGAACACCATATTAGTGAATGAATGATGTACACCAATTAGTTTTCAAAATGGAGCAAGATAATGCTTTTGCAGAGTTCCAAGTCACTGTTTGTGAAAAAGTGATTTTTTAGACTGGAAAAACACCAAGGAAGTGAATGAAAGCTGTAGTCAGCATATATTAAACAATGGCACAACATTCCTCTTTCACAGTGTTCTAAGTCACTGTTTGCAAAAAAGTGATTTTTCAGCCTGGGGAAACACCATAGAAGTGAATGAAAGCTGTATGCAATTTAGTTTTCAAAACAGGGCAACATACTGCTTTCACTGAGTTCCAAGTCACTCTTTGCAAAAAAGTGATTTTTTCAGACTGGAAAACACCGTATAAGTGAAAGAAAGCTGAATTTAGCTTAGTTTTCAAAACAGAACAAAATACAGCTTTCATAGGGTTCCAAGTCATTATGGAAAAAAATTTTATTTTTCCCTAGTAATAACCAAAAATGTGAATAAAAGCTGTATTCAGCTTAGTTTTCAAAACAGATCAACTTACTGCTTTTGTGGATTTCCAAGTCTCTGCTTGCAAAAAAGTAATTATTCTGTCTTGGAAAACACCATAGAAGTGAAGAAAGCTGTATTCACCTTAGTTTCCAAAAGGGAAGAAAATACAGCTTTCACAGATTTCCAACTGACTGTTTGCAAAAAGTGATTCTTCAGCCTGGGAAAACACCATAGAAGTGAAGGAAAGCTGCATTCAGCTTTGTTTTGAAAACCAAGGGACATACTGCTTTTGCATGGTTCAAAGTGGCTGTTTGCAATAAAGTAGTTTTTCAGCCTAGGAAAACAACATAGAAGTGAATGAAACATGTATTCAGCTTAGTTTTCAAAAAGGGCAACATACTACTTTCACAGAGTACCAAGTCACTCTTTGCCTAAAGTTGATTTTTGGCCTAGTAAAATGCAGTACAGTTGCATGACACTGTAATCAACTTATTTTCCAAAATGGAGCAAAATACTTCTTTCACAGAGTTCCAAGTCACTGTTTTCAAAAAAGTGATATTTCACCCTGGGAAAACAGAGTAGAAGTGAATGAGAGCTGTATTCAGCTTAGCTTTCCAAATGGAGCAACATAATGCATTTGCAGAGTTCCATGTCTCTGCAAAAAAGTCACTTTGCAGCCTGGGAAAACACAGTAGAAGTGACTGAAAGCTGTATATGACTTAGATTTCCAATCAGAGCAATATGCTGCTGTCACAGAGTTCCAGTCACAGTTTGCAAAAAAAGTGATATTTCTACCTGTGAAAACACCATGAAAGTTAATGAAAGCTGAAAATTGCTTGGTTTTCAAAACAAAGCATCCTACTGTTTTGCAGAGCTCCAAGTCACTGTTTCCAAAAAAAGTGATTTTTCAGCCTGGGAAAACAACATAGAAGAGAAGGAAAGCTGTGATCAGCTTAGTTTTAAAAATGGAGGAAGATACTTCTTTTGAGGATTTCAAAGTTAGTTTGCAAGAAAAAAAGGGATTTTTCAGCCAGGGAATACAGAATAGAAGTGAATGAAAACTGTATTCTGCATAGTTTTCAAAATGGAAGTACATTCTGCTACCACAGAGTTCCAAGTCACTGTTTGAAAAAAAGTGATTTTTCATCCTGGGAAAACACCATGGAAGTGAATGACAGCTCTATACAGCTTGGTTTTCAAAATGGAGCAACATACTGCTTTCACAGTGTTCCAAGTCAATGCTTGTTAAAAAGTGATTTTTCAGCCTGGGAAAACATTGTAGAAGTGAATGAAAGATGTATACAGCTTAGTTTTAAAATGGAGCAGCATACTGCTTTTAGAGTGTTCCAAGTCACAGTGTGGAAAAAAGTGATTTTTCCGACTGGGTAAACACCATAGAGATGAATGAATGCTGTGTTCAGCTTAGTTTTCCAAATGGAGCAACATAATAATTTTGCAGAGTTCCAAGTTGCTGTTTGCAGAAAAGAGATTTTTCCAACATGAAAACACCATAAAAGTGAATGGAACTCTGTTCATGTGAACTTAGGCAATTGAGTTCAAGTTTCCCAGCCTCAGTTTCTCTATCTGTAAAACAGGATTATTCGAGGCGGGGCAAGATGGCAGAGTGGTGAGGAGCAGAATTTCGTCTCTCCCCTAGAGCAGCTGGCAATTACCCAAGAACTACATGAAACAGTGTTTTTGGGGTCTCCAGTAACCAGTCACACATTAGACACAAGTTTGGAATTGGAGCAAAATCTGAGATCACAGTGAACATTGCAAGTTCCCTGGACCAGGGGTCTGGAGCCCCTCCCCACCCAGACCTCACAGACTATCTTGCTGCCTGCTCCCTGAAAGGGGGGGGACCAAAAAACAGCAATCTTCTGAGGGCAAGAGGGGAGGCTCAACCCAGCCTCAAATGCAGAATTAATTAACAAATTAATTAACTAACTTTGGGAGCTGGGGTGCTAAAGAAGGGCTGGGATCCGAGAAGTGGGGGCACGTAAAAGCGGGCACCCCTTCCCAGACTCCAAAAAAGCCATTTTTTCCCCCTACATTTTGTCCCTTCTGGCTTCTCACTGATCCCTTATCTTTTTGCATTTCCATAGCCCCCGGCAGGGGTGGAACTGAAGCAGTTGGAGAGTAATTATCAGACAATAGCCCAAAGCATATCTTTAAATGCTCTATTCTGACACTGACAAGACTTCCAAGCTGGGGAAAGACTTTTAAAAGAGACTCTTTTTTTTTTTCCTTTTTTCTTTTTCTTGATTTCTTTTCTATTTTTTTTTTTTAATCTAAAAGTAATATATGTGGTTATTTTCTATCGGAAAGCCCAGGTTGAGGGAGTAGGCTGGGCTTGGGGGAGACAGAGTACCCACAGTGTCTTTGAATTCCATATTCACTACTGAAGGCCTCCAACCCTGTCTTTAATTGGCAACTCAGGCTGACCAAGGAATCTACCTGGAGAGGCCCCAAAGAGGAGAGGAGAGAAGGGAATAGTGCCCCTGAGAGACAACTGGAGTTCTGAGGATTGGGAGAGTGGAGGGAGGTCCAGCTCAACTGGCAGTCCTCCTTCTGGGAATTCAGACCCCAGGGGCTGGAATTCAGATTCTGGCTTCAGTCAGCCACGCCCCTGACAGGATCAGAGTCACTAGGAGAACTAAAGGCTCCATACCTCCTTACACTGTTGGGGGAGCTGCAGGCTGGCCAGCGCCACCTGCTGGACAGGAGAGGAAAAGCACCAATTCTAAAGGCCTCATAGGAGGGTCTCCTTCTCAGGAAAACTCCATACCCTCTCAATGAGACCTGGGCCTCACTGAACTGGGAAAATCTGACTAGGGTCGACCATATCTGAGAAGACCCACTCACAAAAAGGTTACATAGAGGCAGAGCAAGAAACAGAAAAAACAAGAGGGGAAAAATTCTGATCAACTAAACAGAACCTAAGTTAGAGATCTAGAATAAGTTGAACTGAATAACAGAGGCCAGAGAACAAAGCCAATGAACAAGAAAACCACTAGGTAAAAGACAGAAAACAAGCTCCAAAATAAACTAATCAAGAAAATCAGATGCCTAGACAACTTAAGATAACAAGCCATACCAGGAAACATGAAAACATGGACCAACCAAAGAAGCAAACTAATAGCTCAGCTGAGACACAGGAGTGGAGGCAACTAATGCTAAATAAATTTGATGAAATGAAGGAAGATATAGCAAAAGAGCTGAAGGATATAAAGAAGACACTGGCTGACCATAAAGAAGAATTCATAAACTTAAAAAAACAAATGGCAGAACTCATGGGAATGAAGGCCACAATGGAGGAGATGAAAAACACAATGGAGGAACACAACAGTGGATTTGAACAGTCAGAAGAAAGGATCATTGAACTGGAAGACAGGTCATTCGAATTCATACACACAAAAGAACAGATGGTGAAAAAACCGAAAAAATATGAGCAGGGTCTTAGGGAGCTTAGTGACAACATGAAACACACAAATATACGTGTTATGGGCATCCCAGAAGGAGAAGAGAGGGGAAAGGGGGCAGAAAGAGTAATAGAAGACGTATTCACTGAAAATTTCCCAACTCTTATAAAAGACAGAAAATTAGAGATTCAAGAAGTACAATGTACCCCAAATAGAATAGATCCCAATAGACCTACTCCAAGACACTTACTGGTCAGATTGTCCAATGTCAAAGACAAAGAGAGGATTCTGAAAGCAGCAAGAGAAAAGCAATCAATCACATACAAGGGAAGGTCAATAAGACTATGTACAGATTTCTCTGCAGAAACCATGGAGGCAAGAAGACAGTGGCATGATATATTTAAGATTCTGAAAGAGAAAAACTGCCAACCAAGAATTCTATATCCAGCAAAACTTTCCTTCAAAAATGAGGGAGAGATTAAAACATTTTCAGACAAACAGACACTGAGAGAGTTTGTGAATAAGAGACCGGCCCTACAAAAAATACTAAAGGGAGTGCTACAGGCTGATAGGAAAAGGCCGGAGAGAGAGAGTTGGAGAAGAGTGCAGAAATGAAGATTATCAGGAAAGGTAAAAGGAGAGGAAAAAATAAGATATAACATATAAATTCCAAAAAACAAAATGGTAGAAGAAAGTACTGCCCTTACAGTAATAACACTAAATGTAAATGGATTAAACTACCCAATAAAAAGACACAGACTGGCAGAATGGATTAAAAAACAGGACCCATCTATATGCTGTCTACAAGAAACTCACTTTAGACACAAGGACAAACATAGACTGAAAGTGAAAGGTTGGAAAAAGATATTTCATGCAAACAACAACCAGAAAAAAGTGGGAGTAGCTATATTAATATCAGACAAGTTAGACTTCAAAAGCAAAACAATTAAAAGAGACAAAGAAGGACACTATATATTAATAAAATGGTCAATTCATCAAGAAAACATAACAATCATAAATATTTATGCAGCAAGCCAGAATGCCCCAAAATTCATGAGGCAAACACTGCGATCACTGAAAGGAGAAATAGATACCTCTACAATAATAGTTGGAGACTTCAATACACCACTCCCATCAATGGATAGAACATCTAGACAGAGTATCACTAAAGAAACAGAGATGTTGAATTGTATGATAAATGAACTAGACTTGACAGACATTTATAGAACACTACATCCAACAACAGCAGGATACACTTTTTTCTCAAGTGCTCATGGAACATTCTCTAGGATAGACCACATGTTGGGTCACAAAGCAAGTCTCAACAAATTTAAAAATATTGATATTATACAAAACACTTTCTCAGACCACAATGGAATGAAGTTGGAAATAAATAAAAGGCAGAAGGTCATAAAATTCACAAACATATGGAGGCTAAACAACACCCTCTTAGAAAACCAGTGGGTAAAGGAAGAAATTACAAGAGAAATTAGTAAATACCTCGAGGCAAATGACAATGAAAACACAACTTATCAAAACTTATGGGATGCAGCAAAGGCGGTGCTGAGAGGGAAATTTATTGCCCTGAATGCCTATATTAAAAGAGAAGAGAGAGCAAAAATTGAAGAGTTAACTGCTCACCTGGAGGAATTAGAGAAAGAACAGCAAACTAACCCCAAAGCAAGCAGAAGGGAAGAAATAACAAAGATTAGAGCAGAAATAAATGCAATTGAGAACAGGAAAACAATAGAGAGAATCAACAAAACCAGAAGTTGGTTCTTTGAGAAAATCAATAAAATCGATGGACCACTGGCTAGGCTAACAAAAAAAAAAAAAAAGAGAGAGCAGATGCAAATAAATGCAATCAGAAATGGGAAAGAAAATATAACTGTCGACCCTGCAGAAATTAAGGAGATAATGAGAAGATACTATGAGCAACTATATGCTAATAAACTAGACAACTTAGATGAAATGGACAACTTCCTAGAAAAGCATAAACAACCAACATTAACTCAAGAAGAAATAGATGACCTCAACAAACCAATCACAAGTAAAGGAATTGAGTCAGTCATCAAAAAGCTCCCAAAAAGGAAAAGCCCAGGACCAGATGGTTTCACATGTGAATTCTACCAAGCATTCAAGAATGAATTAGTACCAATCCTGCTCAATCTCTTCAAAAAAATTGAAGAAGAGGGAAAGCTACCTAACTCTTTCTATGAAGCCATCATCACTGTAATACCAAAACCAGGCAAAAGATACTACAAAAAAAAGAAAATTATAGACCAATTTCTTTAATGAATATAGACACAAAAATCCTCAACAAAATACTTGCAAATTGAATCCAGCAGCACATTAAAAGAATTATACACCATGACCAGGTGGGATTTATTCCAGGTATGCAAGGCTGGTTCAACACAAGAAAATCAATTAATGTAATACACCACATCAATAAATCAAAGCAGAAGAACCACATGATCATCTTGATTGATGCAGAAAAGGCATTTGACAAAATTCAACATCCTTTCCTGATGAAAACACTTCAAAGAATAGGAATAGAAGGGAACTTTTTCAATATGATAAAGGCAATATATGAAAAACCCACAGCTAACATCATGCTCAATGGGGAGAGACTGAAAGCTTTTCCTCTAAGATCAGGAAAAAGATAGGGATGCCCACTATCACCATTGTTATTCAACATTGTGCTGGAAGTTCTAGCTAGAGCAATTAGGCAAGAAAAAGAAATAAAAGGCATCCAAATTGGAGAGGAAGAAGTAAAACTTTCACTATTTGCAGATGACATGGTTCTATATGTAGGAAATCCAGAAAAATCTACAGCAAAGCTACTAGAACTAGTCAATGAATACAGCAAAGTAGCAGGCTACAAGATCAACACGCAAAAATCTGTAGTGTTCCTATACACAAGCAATGTGCAACAGGAGGAGGAAATCAAGAAAAAAATCCCATTTACAATAGCAAACAAAAGAATCGAGTATTTAAGAATAAACTTAACCAAGTACACAAAAGACCTTTACATAGAAAACTATAAGAAACTGATAAAAGAAATTGAACAAGACCTGAAAAAATGGAAGAACATACCATGTTCATGGATTGGAAGACTAAATATAGTTAAGATGGCAATTTTACCTAATCTGATTTACAGATTCAATGCAATACCAATTCAAATCGCAACAACTTACTTTACAGAAATAAAAAAAACAATAACTAAATTTATTTGGAAGGGTAAGGTGCCCCGAATAGCCAAAAATGTCTTGACAAAGAGGAACGAAGTGGGAGGTCTCACACTATCTGACTTTGAAGCATATGACAAAGCTACAGTGCTCAAAACAGCATGGTACTGGCATAAGGACAGATATACTGATCAATGGAATTGAATTGAGTGTTCAGAAGTAGACCCTCACATCTATGGACAACTGATCTTTGATAAGGCAGTGAAGCTGAAGCAACTGGGAAAGAGCAGCCTGTTCAATAAATGGTGTTTGGAGAACTGAATATCTATTTCCAAAAGAATGAAAGAGGATGTCCATCTCACACCTTATACCAAAATTAACTCAAAGTGGATCAAAGACCTAAACAGTAGCACCAAGACTATAAAACTCTTAGAAGAAAATGTAGGGCAATATCTTAAAGATCTTTTGAAAGGAGGTGGTTTCTTAGACCTCACACCCAAGGCACGAACAACCAAAGAACAAATAGACAAATGGGATCTCCTCAAAATTAAACACTTTTGTACATCAAAGGACTTTGTCAGAAAAGTAAAAAGGCAACCTACACAATGGGAGATGTTATTTGGAAACCACATATCAGATAAGGGTTTAATATCCCGAATATATCCCGAATATATAAAGGAATCCTGCATCTCAATAACAGAAAGACAAACAATCCAATTAAGAAATGGGCAAAAGACATGAACAGACATTTTTCTGAAGAGGAAATACAAATGGCTCAAAAGCATATGAAAAAATGCTCAACTTCACTGGCTATTAAGGAAATGCAAATCAAAACCACAATGAGATATCACCTCACACCTACCAGAATGGCCATTATCCAAAAAACAGAAAATGACAAGTGCAGGAGAGGATGTGGAGAAAGAGGCACACTTATTCATTGTTGGTGGGAATGTAGAATGGTGCAACCACTCTGGAAGACAGTACAGAGGTTCCTCAGGAAGCTAAATATAGATTTGCCATATGACCCAGATATTCCATTGCTGGGTATATACTCAGAGGAACTGAAACTTAAGACACAAACAGACATTTGTAAACCAATGTTTATTGCAGTATTATTCACAATTGCCAAGAGATGGAAACAGCCCAAATGTCCATCAAAGGACGAGTGGATAAACAAACTGTGGTATATACACATGATGGAATATTATGCAGCTGTAAGACAGAACAAAGACATGGATCATGTAATAATGTGGATGAACCTTGAGGATGTTATGTTGAGTGAAGTTAGCCAGAAACAAAAGGACAGATTCTGTATGGTCTCACTAATATGAACAGATATTAATGAAAAAATTTTGGGAGTTAAAAGCTGACAACACAGGCGACCAGGAGATACAAAGAAGGCAGAGATCAGCCATTTGATGCTGAAGAACTACAGAATGTTTAGGATTGATTGCATAGATCCAGAAATAGATAGCATAATACTGTGCTATGGTAGCACAGTATTGTAAGTACACTGAACAAAGATGTCTGTGAGTAAAGCTGAAAGAGGTGGGATAGGAGAATATATGACACCAGAGGTAAAGATAGATGATAAAGACTGGGACTGTATAACGTGGCAAAAACTGGAGTGGCCAATGACTGTTACTAAATATATAAATATAAAAATGTTTTTGCATGTGGAAAAGCAAATGAATGTCAACCATGTAGAAATTTGAAAAAGGGATGGTATTCAGGAAAAAACATAATCAAAGCAAACTGGAGTCTATGGTCAACAGTAACATTGTAATATACCTCCATTAAATGTAACAAAGGCAATATGCCAATGCTAAATGTATATGAGAGGGGGATATAGGGGAGTAATATGGGATTCTTGGTAGTGGTGTTATTTGCTGTCCTTAGTAGTATATTGTATTGTATGACATGTTATTTTTCTTTTTATCATTTTTTCTTATTGCTAACAAAAAAAAAAACACAATTTTTCTTGTAGTAATCAGTATGTTCAAGTGCTGATTGTGGTGATAAATGTACAACTTTATGATGATACCATGAACAACTGATTGTACACTGTGGATAAATGTATGGTATGTGAATATAACTCTATAAAATTGTAGGAAAATATATATATAGGAGTAAAAGTGTTGGAGAAAACATGGTGAGAGGGATGATGCCTCACCAATATGGACTAACTACAATGTGTAAACTCAGAATTGAATCTTAGAACATAGCCTAACGTGGACACAATAATTGTAATAGCCCATAGATTGTAAGCTCTTACAACAGTTAACTCTATCCCTGAATTGTAAGGCCTATCTCTAAACTTTGAAATGCTGATCCCCTAGCGTATAACCTGATTGTTCTCTGGAACAACGCATATCTCTGAGACACCTGAAACTCAGAGCTAGAGCTCGGCAGATATGAATGTCAGTATTAGTGCATACAGCCACTGTCAAAAAAAAAAAAAAAAAAAAAGCTGAAAAAGAGCCCAGACTTCAATTAGTGATATGAATGAAGCAGGTCTGGTTAAGACCAGGGCAAGCCAGGCCAAAGGATGAAGGTTGAAACTGATTGTGTTTTAAAACTTCAACTTTCATATGAGACCAAGGGAATACATATCTATTTGGTACAGGATCTAAATTTTCTAAATGGTACAACTCTACAGTCGATTTGTTCCAATACCACAATTGCATGGAACTCTGAATAGGAAGTGAGATATGGCAGGTTAGTATAAGCTGGAGTGAAATAGTGACACATCCTACAGTAATTTGGGCAGATAATAAAAAGTATATTTACAGCCTCCCCCTCCCCAGCCCCAAGGATCTGGGGGAAGGTGTGGATATGTTGGACATCCTCACCTGGACTGGTGTTGATGTTGTCACAAACATTGGGACTGGTGGTTTGATGTGCTGAGCCCTCGAGCATGGGACTTGCCCTTATGAAGCTCATTACCACAAAGGAGAGTCTAAACTTGTATGCAATGGTGCCTAAGAGTCTCCCCCTGAGTACCTCTTTGTTGCTTACATGTGGCCCTCTCTCTCTCTAACTGAGCCATCTAGACAGGTGAACTCGCTGCCCTCCCCCCTACGTGGGGCCTGACTCCCAGGGGTGTAAATCTCCCTGGCAACGCAGAGTATGACTCCCGGGGATGAATGTGGACCCGGCATCGTGGGACTGAGAGTATCTTCTTGACCAAAAGGGGGATGCAAAATGAGATGAAATAGTTTAAGTGGCTGAGAGATTCCAAATGGGGTCGAGAGGTCACTGTGGTGGACATTCTTATGCACTATATAGATAACACCTCTTAGGCTTTAATGTATTGGAATAGCTAGAAGTAAATACCTGAAACTACCAAACTCCAACCCAGCAGTCTGGACTCCTGAAGACAATTATATAATAATGTAGATTACAGGGGGTGACAGTGTGATTGTGAAGACCTTGTGGCTCACACCCCCTTTTATCTAGTGTATGGATGAGTGGAGGAATGGGGATAAAAACTAAAGGACAAATGGGGTGGGATGGGGGATGATTTGGGTGTTCTTTTTTCACTTTTATTTTTTATTCTTGTTCTGGTTCTTTCTGATGTAAGGAAAATGTTCAGAGATAGATTGTGGTGATGAACGCATAACTATGTTATCATACTGTGGACAGTGGATTGTATACCATGGATGATTGTATGGTGTGTGAATGTATTTCAATAAAACTGAATTTAATAAAAAAATAAAAAATAAAAAAAATAAAAAACTGGAAAAAAAAGTGAATGAAATTTGAACTCAGTGCAGCTGTGAGTGACATTTTGAAGAGGAGCTACAGCCAAGAAGGACAATTTGAAGAAAGCATAGGAGCTGCAGATGAGAGACAGTTTGAAGACAGCTGTTGAAAGCAGACTCTTGCTCTGGAGAAACTAAGAGAGGACAAATATCCAAAGTGCAACTAAGAGTGACATTTTTGAGGAACTGCAGCCTAGAGAGGAACATCCTGGGAGAAAGCCATTTTTAAACCAGAACTTTGGAGCAGATGCCAGCCACATGCCTTCCCAGCTAACAGAGGTTTTCCAGACACCATTGGCCATCCTCCAGTGAAGGTACCCGATTGCTGATGGACACTTTGGACACTTTATGGCCTTAAGACTGTAACTGTGTAACCAAATAAGCTCCCTTTTATAAAAGCCAATCCATTTCTGGTGCTTTGCATTCTGGCAGCATTAGCAAACTAGAACAGAACCTGAACTCTGATACCAAGCCAACCACAAGCCAGAACTCAACTCAACACTCAACACAAACCCCAACCACAACCACAACCAGAAACCTAAGCCTAACCCTAACCATAACTATAACCCAAACCATAAAATCACCAAACCTAACCCTAACTCTAGCTATATTCCTAACCCAAAACCTAACCCCAATCCTAAACCTAACCAAAATCCTAACCCTAAATCTAACCCCAACCCCAACCACAAACCTAATCCTAAATTAAACCTATCCCTAACCCTAATTCTAATCCCAACCAAACCCCCAATGACAGTCTCTATGCAAAATACAACCCCAAACCCAACCCCAACTCCAAGCCCAACACCAACACATAATGTAATCCTAAACCTCATCCTAAACTCAAGCCAAAACCTAACACTAACCCTAACCCTAGCCCTAATCAAAACCCTAAACCTAATCCCAATCCTAAATCTAACCATAACCCTAACTGCAACCCCAACCCAAAACCCAAACTCAAGACTAACTCTAACACTAATCCTAACCCTAACCCTAAAACTAAACTGAACACTTACCCTAACCCCAAACGAAATCCCAACAGGAATCCTAATCCCAAAACTAATCCTAACCCTAAATATAATACTAAACCTAACACTAAACTTAAACCTAGCCCCTACACCCACCCCAACCATAACTCTAATCCCAAACACAAGCATAACCCTAATTATAAACCTAACCCTAAACATAACCCTAACCCTGAACCTAATCCCAAAACTAAACCCAACCCAACCCCAACACTACTTGTAACACTAAACCTAATCCTAATACTAACCATAACAATAAACTTAAAATAAACCTAACAAGCTCAGTCAGAAGGAGCAAGGTCGTTCCTTCTGTGTGAGCTTATATAGTGCTCTTGTAAACTAATCAAGTCCCATGCTGAATGAGTAATGCCACACATCCATGGAAATTACCTAATCAGAGTTATCACCTACACTTTGGTGGGTCACATCTCCATGGAAACACTCAAAGTATTACAGTCTAATCAACATTAATACATCTGCCCACACAAGATTGCAACAAAGATAATGGCATTTTGGAGGTCATAAATACATTGAAACAGGCATACCATCTCCAATGCTAATCCTAAACTTAACCCTAATCCTAACTCTAACTGTAAGCATAGCCCTAACCTCAACCCAAACCCCAGCCACAACCACAACCCTAACCCTAACAGTAACTCTAGACCTAATCCAAAGCCTAAACCTAACCCTAACTCTAAACCTTACCCTAAACCCACCTCCAGCTCTAACCTCACCCTAAACCTAATCCTAAGCCTAAACCTATACCTAATGTAACCCAAACCCTAACCCTAAACCTAACCCCAACACTAACCTCAACCCCAAACCCAAACCCAAACCCCTCCCAAACCCTAACACCAACCCTAACCTGAACTTAATCTTAACACTAGCCTTAAACATAACCCAAAACCTAACTCTAAATCTAACTAAAAACCTAACCCTATTCCTAATGCTAACCCTAACCCTAACCTCAACCACAACCCAAAGCCAAACCCATCCCAAACCCAAACCCAACCACAGTACAAACCATAAATCCAACCCTAAGCTAACCCCAAAACAAATCCTAACCCTAAACCTAACCCTAAACATAAGCCTAACCCCAAGCCAAACCCCAAAGCTAAACCCAACCCCAAATCTAGCCAAAAACCCAATCCCAAACCTAACACTAATCCTATCCCTAAACCCATCCATAGCACTAACACTGACCTTAACCCTAACCATAACCATAGCACTAACTCTAAACCTAACCATAACTCTAACCCAACACCAACTCCAACACCAACCCTACACCCAATCCTAATCCTAACCCTAAACCTAACCTTAACACTAGCCTCAATCTGAAACACAACCCTAACACCAACTCCAACCCCAACATCAGCCCTGACCCTAAACTTAGCCCTAAATATCCTAACCCTAAACCTAACCCCATCCACAAACCCAATCCTAACACCAAAACCAAACCTAACCCTAAACCTAACCTTAAACCAAACCCAAACCATATGCATAACCCTAACACAAAACCCAGCCCCAACCTCAAACCCAAAATCAAGCCTGACTCTAACACCAAATGTAACCATTAAACAAACCATAATCATAACCCTAACCTTAACCACAAACCCAACCCCAAACCCAAACCCAACTGAAAACCTAAGCTTAAACATAACCCTAATCCTAAACCTAACCCTAAACTGAAATACAATCCAAACCCCCAAAATTACCATAACCCCAAATCCAAACCCAAACCTAACCCTAACCCTAAACCTAAACACAACACAAACCCTAATCCCAACTCTAACCTCAACTTTACCCTAACCCTAAGCTTAACACTAACCCTAACTCTAACCCTAAACCTAAGCCCAACCCCAAACCCAAACCCATTCTCAAACACAACCACAAACCAAAATCTAAATTTACTCTAAATGAAACATAGCCCAAAACTAACTTTAAACTTACCCCCAAACCTAACCCTAAACCTAACCCTAACCCTAACCCTAAATGCAACCCCAACCCAAAGCCAACCCCAACCCCCCAACCCAAACATTAACCCTAAACCCTACCCTAATTCCAACCATAATACTAAACCTAAATCTAACCCTAAATATCAATCTAACCCCAACCCAAACCACAAAGCCAAACCTGACCCCCAACTCAACCCCAACCATAGTCCCAGCCCTAACCCTAAACTTAACCATAAACCTAAACCTAACCCTACATTAACCATAAACCTAAACATGACTTTAAACTCAATCCAAAACCAAACCCTAACCACAAACCTAAATGTAAACTTAAACCTCACCCCAACCCTAAATGTAACCCTAACACCAACCCTAACCTTAACCCTAACACTCACCCTAAAACTAAGCACAAATGAAGCCCTACCCTAACCCTAACAGTAAACCTAAACTTAACCCCAAACCAAACCACAAACACAAACACAACTCCTAAACCAAATCTAACTCTAAACTTAATATTAAACCTAAAAATTACCCTAACACTAACACTAACCCCAGATGCAAACCCATCCCAAACACAACCCTAAACCTAACCCTAACTCTAACCATAAATCTAAACTTAAGCCCAACACCACCCCTACCCCAACACCAACACCAAACTCAAATGTAACTCTAACAGTAAACAGAACCCTAAACCTAACACTAACCCTAACCCTAAACCTAATCCAAACTCCAAACCCAAACTTAACCCTATCCCCAATGCCAAACTTTACCCTAAACCTAGCCTAAATCTAACCATAACACTAACCCTAAGTCTAACCATAACCCTAACCCTAAAACTAACCATAAACTTAACACCAACCCCCAAACCAACTCCAACACAAACAGAAACTCTAACCTTGACCCTAACCCTAACTCAAACCTAATCTTAATCCTAAAACAAACTCTAAACCTAATCCTAACCCCAAACCTACCTTATATTTAACCCTAATCCAAATTCTAACCCCAAACCCAATCCTAACCATAAACTTAACACTATCCCTAAACCTTACCCTAACCACAACCAAAACCCCAATGCCAAACTAAACCCCAGCCACATCCCCAACTCCAACCCCAAACATAACTCTAATCAAAAATCTAACCCTAACACTTTCCATAAACCCAACATCAA
Source organism: Choloepus didactylus (assembly GCF_015220235.1). Lineage (NCBI taxonomy): Eukaryota > Metazoa > Chordata > Mammalia > Pilosa > Megalonychidae > Choloepus > Choloepus didactylus. The sequence goes on from NC_051323.1 coordinate 144,236, forward strand.
CCCCAAAGCCAACACCCAAGCCAACCCCCAAACCAAACCCAACACAAGCACCAACCCCAACCCAACACCAACTCTAACCCTAACCTAAAACTAACCCTAAGCCTAAACTAACCCTATCCCTAAACATAACCCCAACAACGCTGCAACAACCCCAACCATAAACCTAAACCTACAACTAACCCTAAACCTAAACTTAAGCCTAAACCTCACATTAAACCTAACCCCAACACTAAGAAACACAAACCCAACACTAAACCCAACTCCAACCAGAAACCTAAACCTAAATTTAACACTCTTCCTAAGACTAACACTAACTGAAACCAAACCCTGACCACAAACCTGATCCAAACCCAACCCAAACCATAACCTTAACCATAACCCAATTCCAACCCTAAACCTAACTTTAACATTAACCCTAAACCTAAAATGAAGTTGAAACCTAACCCTAAACCCATCCCCAACCCCAAGCACAACTACATCAGCTCCAACCTCAAGTCTAACAATAAATCTAACACTAAACTTAACCCCAAACAGCAACCCCAATCCCAAAACTAAGACTAACTTCCATTCTGTTAATGTTGCCATTTTTCAAAACACCAAAAATGTACTGGCTTTAATAAAGTGGGTTTATATGGTTACAAAGTTACATTCTTAAGGTCATAGTGTCCAAGGTAAAGCAGCCACAAAAGGTACCTACACTGGAGAAAGGACTTTGGCATCTGGAAAACCTGTTAGCTGGGAGGGCAAGTAGCTGGCATCTGCTTGCTCCCAGGTTGAGTTTCAAAATGGAATTCTCCAAAATGTCAATATTGGGCGTTTTGTCCTCTCTTAGCTGCAGATGCTCTTCAAAATGTCACTCTCTGTTGCTCTTGGGGCGTTTTTCCTCTCTTAGCTTCTCTGGAGCATAGTCTGCTTTCAAAGGCCATCTTCTAAATATCTCCATAAGCTATAGCTCTTCTCTCAGGTGCTATGTGTTCTTCAAAGTGTCCCTCTTGGCTGTAGCAAGCTTTCTCCTTCTGTCTGAGCTTATGTGGTAATCACTGAATGGCCAGGGCCAAACTTTCAGGGAAATTATCTAATTATCTAATCATAGTTATCACCTACAGTTGGGTGGGTTGCATCTCCATGGAAACACTCCAAGAATTACAATCTTATCAACACTAATAAGGCTGCCCTCACAAGATTGCATCAAAAGTAATGGCATTTTGGGGAGCATAATACATTCAAACTGGCACATTCCATCACCTGGACCACAAAATGACATTATCTTCCCATATACAAATACATTCATCCCATAGCAATATCACAAAAACTTAAATCATTTCAGTAAAAATAGTTAAGTAGAAGATCTCAGCAGAATCATTTACAGGCATGGTCTGTCCTAAGGCATAATTCCCCTCTGGCTATGGACTTGTGAAACTTAGAACAAGTTATCTGCTTCCAATATACAAAGGAGGGACATTCATAGGACAAACATTCCGATTGCCATAAGGAGAAACTGTAAGGAAAACAGGGTTTAAGGGACTAAAACAGTTCCTAAAAACTGCAGGGCAATCTCCATTAGATTTCAGACGAAAGTCATTTATAGAATGACATTTTATCATTAGGGCTTGAGAGAGCAGCTCTCCCACACTTTCCAAGGGCCCAGGCAGCAGACCTTTAATCACCAAATGCTGTGTGGAATGCTCCAACATATCCACACATTGGGGAGACCACGTTATCTGCCCCACCTTCCTCAAACATTGGGTGCCATCCAGATTCTGCCTCTATGGCGCAAAAGCTCTCCCCCTCCAAACAGTGGGGTGGTGACCAGGATCTCCCCAATCCACAGGAAATACGCTCCACCATCTCTGAGGCCTGGGGTGGCAACATTCTTCCTAAGCATTGAGGCAGAATGCCTACCCTCATCCTCCAGGACATGCTCAACCTTTCCACGTGTGTGGGCTACTCTGTTCTCCTTACCCAAGACTTCTTGACTCCAGACCTCAATCTCCATGATTCCATCTTTGAAGGAATTTTTCCATCATTTTTTTCCTCTCCCCCTCCAGTCCAGATCAGCAATGACTCCAGCTATAGAGTTCTCTCAAAAACCTTGTTGGCTTGGCATGAAGCATGCAGGGATCAAAACCATCAGACAACAGGACTTTCCACAAATCCTTTCTGGATAACTCAATTTCAAATCCTGGCTTGTATTGAAATGGTGATTGGGTTACACATTTTGTTACATCCTCATGTGGGGATATAGCCTCTCTGGTCTCACTTTCTGGAATCCTAGAATCTTCCAAACTATCAGTTTCTGGTGTCAGTACATCCAAGTGTTCATTTCTCAGCTTATGTCTTTCCTCTTGCATTTTACTATAATCTGCAAGGAGAAGCCATGCTATATCTACAACTTTTAGTTTCAAAATCCCATCAGCCAATTTTACCAGCTCTTGCTCTCAAATTCTTCCTTCCATCTGACACCAGGACTCAATTTTGCCAAATTCTTCACCACTTTAAAACAAGGATCACCTTTCTTCCAGTTCACAACAACACATTATTTGTGTTCAAGTCCTAGTGAAAAGTATCTTTAGAGTCCACATATTCACACACAGTCTCTTCAAAGAGGTTTAAGCCTTTTCTATCAAGATTTTCAAAACTCTTCCAGAATCTTCCCCTTGTCCATTTAAAAAGCCACTTCAACATATTTTGTATTTGCAATTTCAGCAGCAGCAGCACCCTACTTTTCTGGTATGAAAATGTATTCCACTTTGAGAATGATGCTGTTTGGCTAAACAGCAGAAATGGACTGGCTTGGACAAAGTGTCCAAGGTAAGGCATCAATAAAGGGTAACTTCACTGGAGAAAGGCCTTTGGCACTCAGGAAACCTCTGCTAGCTGGGAAGGCATGTGGCTGGCATATGCTTGCTCCCAGGATGTGTTTCAAAATGACATTCTCCAAAATGTCACTCTTGGGGTTTTTGTCCTCTCTTAGATGCAGCTGCTCTTCCAAAAGGTCTCTGAAAGCTGCAGTTCCTCTCAGTTCCTGTGGATCTTCAAAGTGTCCCTCTTGGCTATAGCAAACTCACTCCTTATGTCTGAGCTCATATAGGGCCCTAGCAAACCAATCCAGTCCCCATGATGAATGGGTAGGGCCACACCTCCATGGAAATTATCTAACCAGAATTATCACCTATAGTTTGGTGGGTTGAATCTCCATGGAAACACTCACAGAATTACAATCTAGTCAACTCTAGTAAGGCTGCCCACACAAGATTGGATCAAAGGTAATGGTGTTTGGGTGGCATAATACAATCAAACTGTTACATTACATCCCCTGGACCTCAAAATGACCTGAACTTTCCATATACAAATACATTCATCCCATCATAATATCACAAAATCTTAAGTGATTTCAGTAGCAGTAGCAAGAACAGGATCCCATCAGAATCAGTTACAGGCATGGTCCGTCCTATGGCATAATTCCCCTCTGGCAGTGGGGCCAGGAAACTTAGAACAAGTTGTCTGCTTCCAGTATACAAAGGAGGGACATTCACAGGATAAACATTAAGGAGAACCCATATGGAAAACAGGGTTTAAGGGAAGAAAAGAATTCCTAAAATCTGCAGGGAAAACTCCATTGGATATCAAAGTCTGAGTCATATATAGAACAATGTTTCATCCTTGGGGTATGAGATAGTGGCTGTCCCACATTTTCCAAGGGCCTATACCACAGCCCTTTTCTCTCCAAATGCTGTAGTGAATGTTTCAACATACACACATATTGGGGAGACCACTTTTTTGCCCAAACCTCCTCAAACATTGGGGTGCCACCAGGACTCTGCCTGTCTTGGGCAAAGGCTCTCCCCTCTCCAAAAAGTGCAGTGGTCACCAGCCATGGGGAATGTGCTCCACCTTCTTTGAGGTCTAGGGTGGCAACACTCTTCATGAGCATTGAGGTGGAATGCCTATCCTTGACCTCTGGGGCAAACTCATCATTACCACCTGTGTTTACTGCTCCATTCTCCTTCTCCGAGAATAGTTGACTCTAAACTTTAATCTCCATGACTCTGTCTTTGAAGGCATTTTTCCTTTAATTTATTCCTCTATCCCCTCCAGTCCAGACTGGACATGGCTGCAACTATAGAGTTCTCTCAGAAATCCTGTTGCCTTGGCATGAAGTACACAGTGGTCAAAACCATCAGACAGTAGGACATTCCACAAATCCTTTCTGGATAATTCTATTTCCAATCCTGGCTTATAATGAAATGGTGGTTGTGTTTCATGTTTGGTTAAGTCCTCATTTGAGGATATAGCCACTGGGGTCTCACTTTCTGGAAGCCCAGAGTTTTCCAAGCTTTCATTTTTTGGTTTCTTTGTACACAAAAGTTCATTTCACAGCTTATCTCTTTCTTTTTTCATTTTACTCTAAGCTGCATGGAGAAGCCATGATATATCCACAACTTATAGTTAAAAAATGTCATCAGACAAGTATGATAGCTCATCATACTCAAATTTTTCATTTCATCTGATAGCAGGTCTCATTTTTCCAGGTTCTCTCCCACTTTAATACAAGGATCACCTTTCTTCCAGTTTGCAACAACTTATTCATCATTTCTGCTTAAGGCCCCATGAAAATATTTTGGAGTACTTATTTCCACAGTCTCTTCAAAGCAGTTTAGGCCTTTTCTATGAAGCATCACAAAATTCTTCCAGAATCTTCCTCTTATTCATTTAAAAAGCTGTTCCAACATGTTTTGTATTTGCAATCTCAGCTGCAACAGCACCCTACTTATCAGGTGCCAAATATGTTCCAGATAGTGAATAGTGTGGCTTTGCAATCACCAGAAACATACTGGCTTTTATAAAGGTTGTATATTTGGTTACAAAATTATAGTCCTAAGACCACAAAGTGTCCAAGGTTAAGCATCAATGAAAGTTACCTTCACTGGAGAAAGGCTTTTGGCATCCAGAAAACCTCTGTTAACTCAGAAGGCATGTGGCTGGCATATGCTTGCACCCAGGTTGTGTATAAAATGGCATTTTCCAAAATGTTGATATTGTGGCATTTTTTTCCTCTCTTAACTGCAGAGGCACTTCAAAATGTAACTCTCATTTGCTCTTGGGAGTTTGTCCTCTCTTTGCTTCTTCATACCAAAAATCATGTCTCAAAGGTCATCTCCAAAATGTCTTTGTAAGCTGCATTTCTTCTCCCAGCCCCTGTGTGTTCTTCAAAATGTCCCTCTTGGCTGCAGCAATCTTGCTCCTTCTGTATGAGCTTATATAGTGCCCTAGTAAACTAATAAAGGTCAAAGATGAATGGGCAGGGCCACAGCTCCATGGAAATTATCTAGTCAGAATTATCACCTAAGGTTGGCTCAGTCAAATCTCCATGGAAACACTTAAAGAATTACAATCTAATCAACTCTTGTACAGCTGCCCACACAAGATTGCATTGAAGATAATGGTGTATTGGGTGGCATAATACATTCAAACTGGCACATTACACCCCCTGGACTGCAAAATGACCTGAACTTTCCATATACAAATACATTCATCCCCTCACAATATCACAAAAACTTAAGTCACTTCAGTAACAATAGCAAGTACAGGATCCCATCAGAATCAGTTACAGATGTGGCCTGTTCCATAACATAATTCTTCTCTGGCAGTGGGCCCAGGAAACTTAGAACAAGTTATCTGCTTCCAATATGCAAAGGAGGGACCTTCATAGGATAAAATTTAAGGAGTACTCATAAGGAAAACTGGGTTCAATGACCAAAAGATTTCCTAAAACCCACAGGGCAAACTCCACTAGATTTCAAAGTCTGAGAGTCATTTATAGAATGACATTTTATCCTTTGGTCTTGAGAGAGCAGCTTTCCCATATTTTCCAGGGGCCTATGCAGCAGCCCTTTTCTTTCCAAATGCTGTGGTGATTGCTCTAACATATCAACCCATTAGGGAGACCAGGTTTTCAATCCAACCCTCCTCAAATATTGGTGTGTCACTGGTACTCTGCCATTCTGAGGTAAAGTCTCTCCCCTCTCTGAACAGTGGGGTGGTGACCAGACTGTCCCCAATCTCTGGGGCATGTGGTCTACCTTCTCTGAAGCTTGGGGTGGCAATACAGTTCCTGAGCATGAAGGTAGAATGCCTGGCCAGGGCAAACTCACCCTTTCCTCATGTGTCTGTTGCTCCTTTCTCCCTGCCTGAGACTTCTTGACTCCAGACCTCAGTCTCCATGACTCTGTCATAGAAGTCATGTTTCCCTCAATTTTTTCCTCTGTCCCCTCCAGTCCAGCTATAGAATTCTCTCAAAAAGCTTTTTGGCTTTGCAGGAAGCACACAGTGGTCTAAACCTTCAGACAATTATGACTTTCCACAGATCATTTCTGGATAACTCCATTTCCAATCCTGGCTTGTACTGAAATGTTGGATGGTTTCTATGTTTGGTTAAGTGTTCATGTGAGGCTATAGTCACTGGGGTATCATTTTGCAGCTTTTCTCTTTCCTCCCACATTTTACTCTAATCTGCAAGGAGAAGCTGTGCTATATCTACAGCTTTTAGTTACAAAATCTCATCAGTCATGTAGCCCACCTGTCATACTCAAATTCTTCCTTCCATTCAATACCAGTACTCAATTTTGCTAATTTTGTCAAACTAATTGTGCCAGTTTGACTGTATTGTGTCCCCCAAATGCCATTATCTTTGGTTTTGTGTAGGGCAGGCATTTTGGTGATGGTTGGATTTGCTTGGAATGTGCCCCACCCAGCTGTGGGCAATGATTCTGATGAGATGTTCTCATGGAGGCCTGGCCCCACCCATTTGGGGTGGGTCTTGATCGGTGGAGCTACATAAATGAGCTGACTCGGGGGGAGGAAGAGAGTGCAGCTGGGAGTAATGTTTTGAAGAGGAGCAAGCTTGCTAGAGAGGAACGTCCTGGGAGAAGGCTGTTTTGAGGCCAGAGCTTTGGAGCAGATGCCAGCTGCCTTCCCAGCTGTGCCGGTTTGAGTGTATTGTGTCCCCCAAATGCCATTATCTTTGTAGTCTTGTGTGGGGCAGAAGTTTTGGTGCTGGTTAGATTTGCTTGGAGTGTGCCCCACCCAGCTGTGGGAGATAATTTTGATGAGATGTTCCCATGGAGGTGTGGCCCCACCCATTCGGGGTGGGCCTTGATTGGTGGAGCTATATAAATGAGCTGACTCAAAGAGAGAAAAGAGAGTGCAGCTGGGAGTGATGTTTTGAAGAGAAGCAAGCTTGCTAGAAAGGAACATCCTGGGAGAAAGCCGTTTTGAGGCCGGAGCTTTGGAGCAGATGCCAGCTGCCTTCCTAGCTAACAGAGGTTTTCTGGAGGCCATTGGCCATCCTCCGGTGAAGGTGCCCAGTTGCTGATGTGTTGCCTTGGATGCTTTGTGGCCTTAAGACTGTAACTGTGTAGCGAAATAAACCCCCATTTTATAAAAGCCTATCCATCTCTGGTGTTTTGCATTCTGCAGCATTAGCAAACTAGAACACCAGGTAACAGAGGTTTTCCGGACGCCGTTGGCCATCCTCCGGTGAAGGTACCCGATTGCTGAGGTATTACCTTGGACGCTTTGTGGCCTTAAGACTGTAACTGTGTAGTGAAATAAACCCCCATTTTATAAAAGCCTATCCATCTCTGGTGTTTTGCATTCTGCAGCATTAGCAAACTAGGACACTAATCTAAACCTAAATCTTACCCTAAACCTAACCCTATCCTAATCCTAATCCCAACCCCAAAATTTACCCTAACATGAACCCCAACAACAATTGCAACCCAAACCCAAATTCAACCCTAATGCTAACTCTAAACATAACTCTAACCCTAAACCTAACCACAACATCAAACCCAACCTAGACTCAAAAACCAAATGCAAACTGAGCCCTAAACCAAATTCTAACCCTAACCCTAACCCAAATACCAATTCCAATACCAAACCCAAGCCTAAATCAAACCCTAACCATAACAATAAACTTAAACATAAATCTGAACCCAACTGAAACTGCAACACTAACCCAAACCCCAAATCCAAACTTAACAGTAACTGTAACCCTAACCCTAATCCTAAAACAAACCCTAACACTAACCCTAGCCCCAATACAGACCCCAAACCCAATTTTAACCTCACCTTAAACCTAAAACTAAGCCTAACCCGAACACTAACCCTGAATTGAAAATTAACACCAAAAATCTCAACTCTAAACCTAAAGCTAACCCTAATCCTAGACCCAACCCAAATCCCAACCTGAAACCTTTGCCCAACCCCAAATGCAGACCATAACCTAACTTTAACCCTAACCCTAAGCCTACCCTAAACTGAAAACTAAACCTAATACTAAACCTAGCTGTAACCAAAACCATAACCCTAAACACATCACTAACCCAAAGGCTAACCTTAAAAATAACCCTATCACTAAACCTAACCCCATCCCCTACCACAATACCAATCCCAAACTCAACACCATTCAACCCCAATACCAAACCTAGCACTAAACCCAACCCTAATACTAACCATAACACAAGCCATAACACTACACCTAAACCTAAACCTAACCCAACCCCTAACCCTAACCCTCATCTGAACATTAATGTAACCCCAAACCCAACCCTAAAGCCAATCCGAATTCCAACCCCCAAACCAAAATTAACCCTAACCCTAAACCTAAACCTAATATTAACCCTAACCCTAACCCTGAACCTATAACCAACCCCACTCAAACCCTAACCCTAAACACAACCATAAATTTAACCATAAATCTTAACCTAATCCTACCCCTAAACCTAACCCAAATCTAACTCTAAACCTAAATCTAACCCTAACCCTTAACCCATACCCCAACCCTAAACCTAACCCTAACACTATCCCTAACCCTAAGCCTAAACCCAAACAAAAATCCCAAACCCAAACTCAACCCCAATCCCAACCACAAATCCAACCTTAAAACTGACCTTTACCCCAACCCTCACACCAACCCCAAATCCATTGTCATTCCCAAACCTAACCATAAATCTAAAACTAACCCTACTGGTAACCCCAAACCCAAACCTAACCATAACCTAACCCCAACCCACACCCTAAACCTAACCCTTACCTTAACACTGACACTAACCTAAACCTAAACTTAAACCTAACCCTATCACTAAACCTAACCCTAACCATAGCACTAATCCCAATACTAACCTTTACCCTAAACCTAACACTAACTGTAAACCTAAACTCAACACCAACTCTAAAGCTAACCCCAGACCCAAACCCAACAGCAACCCCAAACCCAACCCTAACTCTAAACCTAAACTTAACCTTAAACCTCACCCTAACCCCACCCCTAAAAGAAACCCTAAACTTAATACTAAACCTATCCCCCAAACAAAGCCCAAATCCAACCCAAAACCCAACTCCAATCCCAACCTCAAACCCAAACCCAAACTTAACCTAACCATAACCCTAACACAAATCTTAATTCTAACCCTAACTATAATCCCAACTCCATCCCTAACACTAACCCAAACCCCAAATCAAACACTAAGCCTAACACTAAACCTAAACCAACCCATAACCATAAACCGAAATTATCCTTAACCTAAACCTAAATATAACCCTAACCCTAACCCCAATCCCATCCCTGAGTGTAATCCTAATCCTAACCCTAATGATAACACTAATCCCAATACTAATCTTTACCCTAACCCTAAATCCAAACAAAACCCTACCCCAAACTCAATGCCAAACCCAACCCCAAACCCAAACCTAAACCCAACCCTAGCCCTAACCCTGACCCTAACATTAAATTTACCACTAACCCTATCCACAAACCCAATCCCAAAGCTAACCCCACCCAATCCCAACCCCAAACACTAACCCAACCCCAACCCCAATCACAAAACTTACCACAACCCCAACCATTACCCTACAATAAACTAACTGTGAAAGTAAAGCTAAACCTGCTCCTAAACCTAACCCCAACCCAACCCTAATTCTATCCTCAGCCCCAACACCGACAATAAACCCATCTGCAACCCCAACCTGAAAATTGACCCTAACCTGAAAACAAACCCTAACTCCAAACCTAACCTCAACAGCAAAACCAAACCAAACTGCAACTCTAACCCCAAACTTACCCTTAACCCTAAGCCTAACCTGAAAACTAACTCTAACACAAGCCTTAAGCCTAAATCCAGCACAAACCCCAATGCCAACCCCAACCCCAAACCCAAACCCAAATCCAACTCCAACACTCAAAACAACCCCAAACCCAAACTCAACCACAACCCTAACCCTAATCCTAACCTAAGACTAAACCTATACCTAAACCTAAAGCTAACCCTAACCCAAAACCCAATCCTAACACTAAATACCACCCCAACCCAAACCATAAAACTAACCCCAAATGAAACTATAACCCTAAAACTAAACCTAACCCCAAACCCACCTCCAAAGCCAACCCTAAACCCAAATCCAATCCTAACCCTTATGCCAACTCCAACCAGAAAGAGAACCCTAACCCTAACCCTAACCCTCACCCCAAACCCAACACTAGCCCTAATCCTAACTCTAAACCTAATCTTAAACCTAACCCAACCCCCACCCCATACATAACATTAGCTGCAAACACAAACCAAACTGCAACCTAATCCTAACCTAACTCTAATCCTAACACTAACACAAACCCCAAACCTAACCCCACCTCCAACAATAAACCTAACCCTAACCCTAACCACAACTCTAACATAACCCTTACCCATAAGCCAACCCTAACACCAAACCCAAACCCAAACCAAACCCAACCAAACCCCAAAACCAACCCAAACCTTAATCCTTACTGTAAACCTAAAACAAACCTAACCACAAACCTAACCCTTACCATAAACCAAAAACTAACACTAACCCTAACACTAACACTTACACTAACACTAAAACTAACCTGAAACCCAAATCTAATCCTAAAGCAAACATTAAACCATACTCTAAACCTTTCCCCAACTGTAATCAAAAAGCCAACCCAAACCCAGCCACAAACCCAAATCCAACCCCAATCCCAACCCAAATGCTAACCCTAACCCTAAACCTAAAACTAACATTAAATCTAATCCTAACTCTGACCCTAACTCTCTCCCTAACTCCAAACCTAAACCTTACCATAAACCTAACCCTAACCCTAACCCCAATGACAACCCAAAAGCCAACACGATCCCCAACCACCATACCAAGCCCAATCCTAACCCTAACCTAATCCTAACACTAACTGTAACCCTAACTCTCAACATAACACCAAACCCCAAAACCTTAACACAACTCCAACCCTAACCATAATCCTAAACCCAACCCCAACATCAACTCAAACCCCAAGTTAACCCTCACAATAAATCTAAGCCTAAACCTAACCCTAACTCTAAGCCAAACCGTAACTCTAATCCCAACCCCAAAACCAACCCCAACCAGAAACTTAATCCTAACCATAACCTTACACCTAACCCTAACAATCCCAATACTAACTATAAACCTAGCCCTAACCCTAACACTAACACTAACACCAACTCCAATAGCAACTCCAACAGCAACCATAATCCTAACCCAAACCTTAACCCTAACACTAAACCCAACCACAAAACTAACCCTAAACCTAACACTAACCATAAACCTAACCACAACTGCAAGCCCTAAGCAAACCCAACCCAATCACAAAGTGAAACTCAAACCCAAACATCACCAAACCTGATCTCAATCTTAACATTAAACATGACACTAAATTTAACCCCAAACAAACCCCAACCCTAACCCTAACCCTAACATGAAACCTAACCCTCACACTAAACCTAAACTTGACACTACCCCTAATACTAACAAGAACCTAACCCTAATTGTAAACATAACCATAAACCTAAACCAGACCCCAAACCCAACTCTTACCCACTCCCCAAACAAAACACCAACCATATACCTAAACCAAACCCCAAACCCAACTCTTACCCACTCCCCAAACAAAACACCAACCTCAACCACAACCCCAAACCAAAACATAAAACTAACCTGAATCCTAAACTTAACTCTAAACCACACCCCAACTTGAACCCCAAAACTATCCTTGACCCTAATCCTAAATCTATCACTAACCCTAACCCCAAAACCAGTTCCAACCTCAACTCAGCCACAACAAAAAACCTTACCCTAACCTAACCCTAACCGACTAATAACCCTAAGCCTAACCCTAAACCCAACCCTAAACCCAACCCAAGACTCATCCCAAAACCTAACCCTAACCCTAAACCTAATTGTAACTCTAACCTTAAACCTAAACCCAACCACAAACCCAATCCTAACCCTTACCCCAAACCCAACACTAACATTAACCCTAACTCTAAACCTAATACAAAATCTAATCCTAACTCTAACTGCAAACTTATCCAAACCCCAGCTCTTACCTCACCCTAACCCTAAGCCTAAACCTAACCCAAAACCTAATCCTAACACTAACAATAAACCTGGGAGAACCTAAGATGGTGGCTAGGTGAGACAGGGCAAAAAAAAAACACCTCTGTGAAAAATACTAGATAAAAAACAGAAAGTGACCCAGCACACAAGTTCCACTGATGCACCAGACAGTCAAGGTCTGCTAAATCCACAGGGACCATGTATTTGGTGAAACCAGCAGTCTGTGTTCTGAAATGAGTGAGTGAGCTGGCTGAAAGTCCGGCCACTGTGCTGCAGTGTGGGGAAATCATAGGTTGGCACTTAGAGATGAACTAGTTCTTTAAAAAACAAACAAACCTGGGAGCAGCTGTGGATATAGCAGTGAGAACCATGCAGTGAAGCACAGCAGGGGTGGGCCTTGTGAATGTCTCAGCATCTGGTGTGGAACATAGCCCCTCCTGTGCCTGCTGCTAATTCTCTCAGAGCCAGGAGGGCAGAGGGGAGCCAAAAGGAGAAATAAACCACACCACTTGCAGCCATCTTCCTGGTGGGCTGGGGACACTCCTGCCCAGGGCTGGAGCTGCAGCCCAGAGTCACATCAAGGGTACCAGTGAGACAGGGAGTTTTTCCCACAACATGATGCATATGCCACAATATCAGCCATGGACAGTGGCCTTTAGTGCACCCACAGCTAATTGTCCTGGAGCTAGGAAGTCAGAGTTGTGCAAAAAGGGGGAAATTAACATGCCCCACTCAGCCCTCTTTATAGCAGGCTGGGAATGCCCCTGCATGGCATGGCAGCCCAGGGCTTCCCTGGAGGGCTGGCATGCACTTGTGATGTGGCACAACCTTCCCTCAACAGAGGTCCTGGAAGAGCATGGCTGGGAAGGGAGATCTGCTTGGAAATTCCAGGGACCTTATGCCGATACCAAGGACTTGTGGGTCAATGGCACAGACAATCTGTGGCAAGACTGAACTGAAGGTTTAGACTCTTGGAACAGCCTTAAATCTCTGGGAACACTTGGGAGATTTGATTATTAAAGCTGCCCTGCCTCCCTAACCACTCGGACATATGCCCCACATTCAAGGGGGACAGCACCAACAACATACTCAAACTTGGTGCACAAATTGATCCCCATAAGAATCAGACCCCCACACACCACAAAGTTGGGGAGAACTGACTTCAGGGGAATAGGTGACTCTCGAATGCCATCTGCTGGCTAATTAGAGAAAGTGTATGCCACCAAGCTGTAGATCTGACAAATTAGAGATTGGTATTTTTCATATCCTGAAAGAACTCTATCAAGTAAAGCAAATACCAAGAGACCAAAAAACAACAGAAAATTTTAAAGCATATGATAAAACCAGACAACATGGAGAACCCAAACCCAAACACCCAAATCAAAACATTGGAGGAGACACAGTACTTGGAGCAATTAATCAAAGAACTAAAGACAAACAATGAGAGCATGGCACAGGATATAAAGGACATAAAGAAGAGCATGGCACAGGATATAAAGGACATGAAGAAGACCCTAAAAGAGCATAAAGAAGTTGCAAGAGGAAATAAAAGAAATAGATGATCTTATAGAAATAAAAGAAGCTTGACTAAATTAAAAAGATATCTGGATACTCCTAGTACAAGACTAGAGGAAGCTGAACAATGACTCTGTGTCCTTGAGGACCAAAGAATGCAAAATGAAAGAACAAAAGAAACAATGGGGAAAAAATAAAAAAAAAATGAAGTGGATCTCAGGGATATGATAGATAAAATAAAACATCAAAATTTAAGAATCATTGGTGTCCCTGGAGGGGAAAAGAAGGGTAAAGGTCTGGAAAGAGTATTCAAAGAAATTGTTGGGGAAAACTACCCAAACCTCCTACACAATTTAAATACACAAAGCATAAATGCCTAGTGAACTCCAAATAGAATAAATCCAAATAAACCCACTACAAGACATATTCTGATTACACTGCCAAATACTTAAGAGAAGGAGCAAGTTCTGAAAGCAGCAAGAGAAAAGCAATTCACCACAAAGGAAACAACATAAGACTTAGTAGTGACCACTCAGCAGCCACCATGGAGGCAAGAAGGCAGTGGCATGATATATTTAAAATTCTGAGAGAGAAAAATTTCCAACCAAGAATACTTTATCCTTTCAAAACATTGAAGAAAATGGAACACTACCTAACTCATTTTATGAAGCTAACATCAATCTAATACCAAAACCAGGCAAAGATGCTACAAAAAAGGAAAACTACCGGCCAATCTCCCTAATGAATATAGATGCAAAAATCCTCAACAAAATACTTGCAATTCGAATCCAAAGACACATTAAAAAAATCATACACCATGACCAAGTGGGGTTCATTCCAGGCATGCAAGGATGGTTCAACATAAGAAAAACAATCAATGTATTACAACACATTAAAAACTCGAAAGGGAAAAATCAATTGATCATCTCAATAGATGCTGAAAAAGCATTTGACAAAATCCAACATCCCTTTTGATAAAAACACTTCAAAAGGTAGGAATTGAAGGAAACTTCCTCAACATGATAAAGAGCATCTATGAAAAAACCCACAGCCAGCATAGTACTCAATGGTGAGAGACTGAAAGCCTTCCCTCTAAGATCAGGAACAAGACAAGGATGCCCGCTGTCACCACTGTTATTCAACATTGTGCTGGAAGTGCTAGCCAGGGCAATCCGGCAAGACAAAGAAATAAAAGGCATCCAAATTGGAAAAGAAGAAGTAAAACTGTCATTGTTTGCAGATGATATGATCTTATATCTAGAAAACCCTGAGAAATCAACGATACAGCTACTAGAGCTAATAAACAAATTTAGCAAAGTAGCGGGATACAAGATTAATGCACATAAGTCAGTAATGTTTCTATATGCTAGAAATGAACAAACTGAAGAGACACTCAAGAAAAAGATACCATTTTCAATAGCAACTAAAAAAATCAAGTACCTAGGAATAAACTTAACCAAAGATGTAAAAGACCTATACAAAGAAAACTACATAACTCTACTAAAAGAAATAGAAGGGGACCTTAAAGATGGAAAAATATTCCATGTTCATGGATAGGAAGGCTAAATGTCATTAAGATGTCAATTCTACCCAAACTCATCTACAGATTCAATGCAATCCCAATCAAAATTCCAACAACCTACTTTGCAGAATTGGAAAAGCTAGTTATCAAATTTATTTGGAAAGGGAAGATGCCTCGAATTGCTAAAGACACTCTAAAAAAGAAAAACGAAGTGGGAGGACTTACACTCCCTGACTTTGAAGCTTATTATAAAGCCACAGTTGCCAAAACAGCATGGTACTGGCACAAAGATAGACATATAGATCAATGGAATCGAATTGAGAATTCAGAGATAGACCCTCAGATCTATGGCCGACTGATCTTTGATAAGGCCCCCAAAGTCACTGAACTGAGCCATAATGGTCTTTTCAACAAATGGGGCTGGGAGAGTTGGATATCCATATCCAAAAGAATGAAAGAGGACCCCTACCTCACCCCCTACACAAGAATTAACTCAAAATGGACCAAAGATCTCAATATAAAAGAAAGTACCATAAAACTCCTAGAAGATAATGTAGGAAAACATCTTCAAGACCTTGTATTAGGCGGCCACTTCCTAGACTTTACACCAAAAGCACAAGCAACAAAAGAGAAAATAGATAAATGGGAACTCCTCAAGCTTAGAAGTTTCTGCACCTCAAAGGAATTTCTCAAAAAGGTAAAGAGGTAGCCAACTCAATGGGAAAAAATTTTTGGAAACCATGTATCTGACAAAAGACTGATATCTTGCATATACAAAGAAATCCTACAACTCAATGACAATAGTACAGACAGCCCAATTATAAAATGGGCAAAAGATATGAAAAGACAGTTCTCTGAAGAGGAAATACAAATGGCCAAGAAACACATGAAAAAATGTTCAGCTTCACTAGCTATTAGAGAGATGCAAATTAAGACCACAATGAGATACCATCTAACACCGGTTAGAATGGCTGCCATTAAACAAACAGGAAACTACAAATGCTGGAGGGGATGTGGAGAAATTGGAACTCTTATTCATTGTTGGTGGGACTGTATAATGGTTCAGCCACTCTGGAAGTCAGTCTGGCAGTTCCTTAGAAAACTAGATATAGAGCTACCATTCGATCTGGCGATTGCACTTCTCGGTATATACCCGGAAGATCGGAAAGCAGTGACACGAACAGATATCTGCATGCCAATGTTCATAGCAGCATTATTCACAATTGCCAAGAGATGGAAACAACCCAAATGTCCTTCAACAGATGAGTGGATAAATAAAATGTGGTATATACACACGATGGAATACTACGCGGCAGTAAGAAGGAATGATCTCGTGAAACATATGACAACATGGATGAACCTTGAAGACATAATGCTGAGTGAAATAAGCCAGGCACAAAAAGAGAAATATTATATGCTACCACTAATGTGAACTTTCAAAAATGTAAAACAAATGGTTTATAATGCAGAATGTAGGGGAACTAGCAGTAGAGAGTAATTAAGGAAGGGGGAACAATAATCCAAGAAGAACAGATAAGCTTTTTAACGTTCTGGGGATGCCCAGAAATGACTATGGTCTGTTAATTTCTGATGGATATAGTAGGAACAAGTTCACAGAGAGGTTGCTATATTATGTAACTTTCTTGGGGTAAAGTAGGAACATGTTGGAAGTTAAGCAGTTATCTTAGGTTAGTTGTCTTTTTTTTACTCCCTTGTTATGGTCTCTTTGAAATGTTCTTTTATTGTATGTTTGTTTTCTTTTTAACTTTTTTTTTCATACAGTTGATTTTAAAAAGAAGGGAAAGTTAAAAAGAAAAAAAGAAAGAAAGAAAGAAAAACAAGGAAAAAAAAATGATGTAGTGCCCCCTTGAGGAGCCTGTGGAGAATGCAGGGGTATTCGCCTACTCCACCTCCATGGTTGCTAACATGACCACAGACATAAGGGACTGGTGGTTTGATGGGTTGAGCCCTCTACCATAAGTTTTACCCTTGGGAAGACGGTTGCTGCAAAGGAGAGGCTAGGCCTCCCTATATTTGTGCCTAAGAGTCTCCTCCTGAATGCCTCTTTGTTGCTCAGATGTGGCCCTCTCTCTCTGGCTAAGCCAACTTGAAAGGTGAAATCACTGCCCTCCCCCCTACGTGGGATCAGACACCCAGGGGAGTGAATCTCCCTGGCAACGTGGAATATGACTCCCGGAGAGGAATGTAGACCCGGCATCGTGGGACGGAGAACATCTTCTTGACCAAAAGGGGGATGTGAAAGGAAATGAAATAAGCTTCAGTGGCAGAGAGATTCCAAAACGAGCCGAGAGGTCACTCTGGTGGGCACTCTTACGCACACTTTAGACAACCCTTTTTAGGTTCTAAAGAATTGGGGTAGCTGGTGGTGGATACCTGAAACTATCAAACTACAACCCAGAACCCATGAATCTCGAAGACAGATGTATAAAAATGTAGCTTATGAGGGGTGACAATGGGATTGGGAAAGCCATAAGGACCACACTCCACTTTGTCTAGTTTATGGATGGATGAGTAGAAAAATAGGGGAAGGAAGCAAACAGACAAAGGTACCCAGTGTTCTTTTTTACTTCAATTGCTCTTTTTCATTCTAATTATTATTCTTGTTATTTTTGTGTGTGTTAATGAAGGTGTCAGGGATTGATTTAGGTGATGAATGTACAACTATGTAATGGTACTGTAAACAATCGAAAGTACGATTTGTTTTGTATGACTGCATGGTATGTGAATATATCTCAATAAAATGATTAAAAAAAAAAAAAAAGAATACTTTATCCAGCAAAGCTCTCCTTCAAATTTGAGGGAGAGCTTAAATTTTTCACAGACAGACAAACACTGAGAGATTTTGTTAATAAAAGACCTGCCCTACTTCAGATACTAAAGGGAGACTTACAGACAGAAAAACAAAGAAAGGAGAGAGAGATATAGAGAAATTTAACAGACATATATAGAACATTATATCCCAAATCACCAGGACACACAT
Source organism: Choloepus didactylus (assembly GCF_015220235.1). Lineage (NCBI taxonomy): Eukaryota > Metazoa > Chordata > Mammalia > Pilosa > Megalonychidae > Choloepus > Choloepus didactylus. Next base: position 162,709 of record NC_051323.1, read on the forward strand.
TCTTCTCTAGTGATCACAGATCTTTCTCCAGAATAGATCATATTCTGGGACATAAAACAAGCCTCAATAAATTTTAAAAAATTGAATTTATTCAAAGCACATTCTCTGAATGCAATGGAATACAAATAGAAGTCAATAACCATCAGAGACAGAAAATTCACAAACACTTGGAAGTTAAAAATGAGGGGGAGAGGAAAACATTCCTGGATAATCAAAAGCTGAGGGTCTTCATCACCAGTAGATCAGTCCTATAAGACATGCTAGAGGGAATTGTGCAGGTTGAAAGGGAGGGACACTAAACAATTGACTGAAACCACATGAAGAAATAAAGATTTCCAGTAAAGAACACATGGTAAACATAAATACCAATACTACTGTATTTTTGATTTGTAACTCCACTATTTACTTCCTACAGGATCTAAACTACATAAACTGTAATGATAAATCAGTGGTTTCAGAATCAATGTAAAATATGTAATTTTTGAAAAGAACTACATAAAGGTGGGGGAATGGAAGAATACAAGAACATAGTTTGCATGTCCTATTGAAGTTAAGAAGGTATCAAAGAAAAACAAGATTGTTATACATATAAGATGTTAAATTTAAGCCCCATGGTAAACACAAAGAAAGTATCAGAGAATATGACCATAGAGATGAAAAGTTGAGTATGTGTTATGAGAAGTGGGGGAAGGGGCAATAGGTAGTTAGGAAATGAATGTAGGGTTTCTGTTTGGGGTGAAGGGAAATTTCTAGTAATGGATGGTGGGAAGGTGATGGCATTGCAACATTCTGAATGTGATTAATCCCACTAATGGAATGCTAGGGAGGGGTTGGATTGAGAAGATTTAGGCTGTATATATGTTTCCACAATTGAAAAAAAAAAAGGCAGTCTAAATAGATAATGACAATTAAATGCCAAGAATGATCCTGGATGGGATCTGAGGATGGAGGAGAGGAGGCTCAAAGGGACACAGTTGGGACATAAGAAACAAAAGGAAATATAGAACATAAGCTTTGCATCAATGTTGAATTTCTTGAACTTCTTAGCTACGCTTAATGTGATTGCATAAATATATGATCTTGTTCATGGGAAATGTATATGTGAATTATATTGTTTGTTCAAGGATGTGTGCATCTTGCTCTCATATGTTCAGAAGACAGAGCAATAGATGATGGATGATAGGGAGGGAGGGAAAGAAAGAAATGGTAGTGTGACAGGATGTTAAAGTTGGTGGAACAGGGTATTGGGGGAGGGCAGTCAGGTTATGCTAGAGTTCTGCATATGGGGTTTGTGTTGTTTTTGCAACTGTTCCTGTAAGTTTGAATTTATTTCAAAGTAAAATTTAAAAAAAAGAAAAAAAAAAAACAGTAAACCCAACCCTAACCCAAATACCCTATACCTAACCCTAATATTAACTGTAACCCCAACCCAAACCCATTGCCAAATGTAAGCCCAAACCCAAACATAAACCAAATCCTAACCCTAACCCTAACCCTAACTGAAACTTAACCCTATCCCTGAACCTAACCCTAACACTGACCCTATCCCTAGACTTAAACACTAACAATAACACTAAACCTAACCCTCAAAGCCAACTCCAACTCCAACCCCCACCACAAAGCCAATCACAAAACTAACCCTAACCCTAATCCCACACCCAAACCTAATAGTAACCCTAACCCTAATCTTAACCCTATCCCTAAACCTAATTCTATACCAAACCAAAATCCAACTCCAAATTCCACATCATCCCCAACACCAACACTAACCCAATCCTTAAACCTAACACTAACTCTTAACCTAACACTACCCCAAACAACAACCTGAAACACCAACTCAACACCAACCCCAACCATAACTTCAACCCAGACCCCAAACCCAAATCTAAACCTAAACCTAACACTAGTCCCATCCCCAAACCCAACTCCAACTGCAAACCCAATCCTAACCATAAACTTAAAACTAACCAAAACACTAACACAAAACCTAACCCTAATCCTAACCATAACCCTACACCTGAACCTAACTCAAGAACAACCCCTACCCTATACTGAACCCTAACCCTAACCTGAAACCTAACCCTAACCCTAACCCTAAACCCAACACCAAACTCAACCCCAACCCAAAACCTAACCCCAAACCTAAACATAGTCCTAAACCTAATCCTAATCCTCACCCTAAACCTAACACAAACCCTAACCCTCACACTAACCCTATCCCTAACCCTATACCCAACCCAAACCCCAATACAAACCACGACCCCAACCACAACACAAACCTTATCCCAAACCTAGTCCTAACCAAAACCTAACCCTAACCCTAACACTAGCCCTAAACCTAATTGTAAATCTAATCTTAACCCTAACCCTCATGTAAACCCTAACTCAAACCCGTATCCACTACCCCAACCCCAACCATAACCATAAAGCTAACCTTATTCCAAACCTTTACCCTAACCACAACCAAAACCTGGGCCCCACACTGAACCATTACCCGACACCCAACCCCAATCTTAACTGCAACTCCAACACCAACCCCAAACCCACCCCAATCCTAACCCTAACCCTAACCCCAATCAAAAGCTCGGCCCCAAACTGAACCACTACCGCAAACCCAACCCCAATCTTAACTGCAACCCCCAACACCAACCCCAAACCCCACCCCAATCCTAACCCTAACCCTAACCCTAAACCAATTCCTAACCAACCCAAAACCCAACCCCAATACGAACCCCAAATACAACCCTAAACCTAACCAGAACCCTAACTCTTAAACTGACACTAAACCTAAACCCAACCCCAACAGCAACACTAACCCTAGCTGTAACCTTAAACCTAATCCTAACACTAACTCTAAATTTAAACCTAACCAGAATCACAATCCCAACCCCAAACACAACACTAACCCTAAACTTAAACATAAACCTAACCCCAAACCCAACCCCAGCCCTAACATGAAACCCAAACCCAATCCTAACACTCACCATAAACCTAAAACTAATCCTAAACCTGACCCCAACTCTAACCCCAAGCTCAACTCTAACCCTACCATAACTTTCACCCTAAGATTAACCCTAAGCATAATACTAACCCTAACCCCAAACCCATCACCAAAACAAACACCAACCCCAATGACAACCACAACACCAACCCTAACACTAAACATAATCCTAACCCTAACCCTAATGCTAACCTCAACCCTAACAGCCCCAACTCTAACCTCACCATGACCCTAACCCTAAGCCTAACACTAACCTTAATCTTAACCATAAAGCTAAAACTAAACCAAACCTAAACCTAACACTAAACTCCAAACCCAATCCCAATCCCAACCTCAACCCTAAGCCCAACCCAAAACCCAATATGTACCCTAAACCTAACCCTAAACCTACCCAAATGCTAATCAAAAACCTAACCATAACCATAACCCAAACCCCAACACTAACCCTAATCCAAACAATAACCCTAAGCTATCCCTTAACCCTAAGCATAACCCCAAACCCACCCCTAAGCCTAAAACTCAACCTAACACTAACCCTAAACCCAAATCCCAAATTCACAGCCAACCCCAACCTGAACACATACCTCAATCCTAAACTTAAATTTAATCCTAACCCTAACATTAAACCTAACCCAAACACAACCCTAACCGTAACCCCAAACCCAACCACAACACTAACACTAATTATAACACTAACCATACCCCTGCACCTAACCCAAACCTAAAACTAAACCTAACCCTAAACCTAACCCTAACCCAATCCCAACCTCAAACCTAACCCTAAACCTAAACCTAAATCCAACAAAAATGTGAACCACAAACTCAACTGCAATCCCAACCCCAACCCCAATCTTAACCCTTACACCTACACTAACCTTAACCCTAACACTAAACATAATACTAACCCTAAAACCAACTCCACCCCAAAGCCAATGCAAAACCTAACACAACCCCCAAACCCAACGGCAACCCCAAATCCGACCTTAACCCTAACAAACCCTAACACTTACTCTAATATTAACTCTAAACCCAACCCCAACCATAACCCTAACCCTAACTCTAAACCTCAACCTAACGCTAACATTAACCCTAACTGGAAACAACCCCAAACCAAACACAACCCCAAACTTAACCCTAACCATAACCTCAACACAAAACCCAACACTAACCCCAAACCCAACCACAACCACAATAACCCTAAGAATAACCCCAATCCCAAACCTAACCCTAACCATAAACATAACCCTAAACCTAACACTAAACCTACACAAACTCCAAAACAAACCCTAACCCTAACCCCAAGCCCAGCCCTAACACCAAGTCTAAACATAACCCTAAACCTCAACCTAAACCTAACCCTAACCACAACCCTACAATTACAATCTTAACCACACCCTAACACAAACCATAAGTCTAACAAAAATGCTAACCCTAACCATAAAACTAACACTAACCCCAACCCTAAACCTGACCCTAACCCAAACCCCAATCCCAACTCCAAACATAAGCCCATCACCAAACCCAACACCCTAACCCTAACCTTATATCTACCCTAAACCTAAACCTAAACCAAATGCTAACACTAACCCTAACCCCAATCCCTAACCCTAAACCTGAACCAAATAATCCCAAAACTAAACCTAACCCCAACCCCCACCTCAACCCCTACACCACCCCAACCCTAATTCTAAATCTTAACCTAACACTAACCCTAACCCTAAACCTAACACTAAACTTAACCCTATCCTAAACTCCAACCCCAACTCCAACACCAACACCAAAACCAAACCCACCCAAACACCAAGCCCAACCCCACACCTAACTCTAACCTAACACTAAACCAAACCCTAACATTAACATTAAACCTAACCCTATACCTAACCATAACCTTAATACTAACACCAACACCAACTACAAACCCAAATACAAACCCAAAACTAACCCTGACCCTAAACCCAATCCCAAACCCAAACCCAAAGCCAAAGACAACCACAAACCTAAACTTAATCCTATCCCTATCCTAACCATAATCTTATCCCCAACCCCAAAACCAACACCAACCTCAAACCCAAATGCAAAACTTATCCTAACACAAACCCTAAAGATAACCTTAACCTTAATCCTAGCCCTAACACAAACCAACCCCAACAGTAAACCTAATCTAAACTAAACTAAACCCTAACAACAATCCTAAACCAAACTCTAAACCTAAACCTAACCCTAACATGAATCCTTACCCCAACCCTAACAATGACCTTAACCCTAACCTTATCCCTAACCTTAACACTAACCTGAACCCAAATCCTCACCCCAAACTCAACCCAACCCCAACCCTAATACAAACCCTAAACCAAACCAAACTCAATCTCAAACCCAACATCAAAACCAACACCAATCATGATCCTAACCCTAAGCCTACCCCTAAGTTTAACACCAAACAAACCCAAACCCCCAAATCAACCCTAATCCTAACCCTAAACCCATTCCTAACACTAACCATACCCTAACCTTAAAATGAACTCTAACACTAACACTAAACCCAAACCCAAACACAACCCCAAACCCAACCTCAACCCTAACACTAACCAAAAGTCTAACAGTAACCATAAACATAACCCTAACCCTAAACCTAATCCCAACCCAAACCCATCCCTAACTCCAACCCTAAATCTAACCCTGATACTAACCACAAACACAGCCCTAACCCTAACCCTAAACCTAAACCTGTATCTAACCTAAAATGTAAACTGAAACCTAAACCTCAACCTAAAACAAAACCAATTCCAGCCCTACACCTAAACCTAAACCTAACCCTATCCCTAACCCAAACCCTCATCTCAGACATACCCCCCTGTTCTAGTTTGCTAATGCTGCTGGAATGCAAAACACTAGAAATGGACTGGCTTTTATAAAGGGAGTTTATTTGGTTACACACTTACAGTCTTAAGGCCATAAAGTGTCCAAGGTAACACATCAGCAATCGGGTACCTTCACTGGAGGATGGCCAATGGTGTCCAGAAAACCTCTGTTAGCTGGAAAGGCATGTGGCTGGCATCTGCTCCAAAGTTCTGGTTTCAAAATGGCTTTCTCCCAGGACGTTCCTCTCTAGGCTGTAGTTCCTCAAAAATGTCACTCTTAGTTGCACTTGGGGTATTTGTCCTCTCTTATCTTCTCTGGAGCAAGAGTCTGCTTTCAACAGCTGTCTTCAAACTGTCTCTCATCTACAGCTCCTGTGCTTTCTTCAAAGCATCCCTCTTGGCTGTAACTCCTCTTCAAAAGTTCACTCTCAGCTGCACTGAGTTCCTTCTGTTATGTCAGCTCATTTATATGGCTTCACTGATCAACTTAAAACCACCCCGAATGGGTGGAGCATCACCTCCGTGGAAATTATCCAATCACAGTCATCACCCACAGCTGGGTGAGGTGCATTCCAAAGAAACACTCAAAGAATTACAATCTAATTAACACACATAACATCTGCCCACACAAGATTGCATTAAAGATAATGGTATTTGGGGGACATAATACATTCAAACTGGAACACCCCCCAAAAAAAACTCAACCCCCAAACAAACCCCAATCCCAAACCCAACCCAAACACTAACCCCAAACCCAATCCCTTCCCTAAACCTAACCCTAAAACTAAACGTCAACCAAACAGTAATCCCAAGTCTAAACCTTACCTCAATGCCAACCTGAACCACACCACCACCCCAACACCAACTTTAAACCTCACCCTAAACCTAACACTAAACCTAACCCTACACAAAACTCCAACCTGAACTTCAACCCTGACACCAACCCCAAACCAATCCAAATACCAACCCCAACCACAAACCCCACCGTAACCTAACCCTAAACCTAACCCTACCCTAACCCTAAAACTATCCAAAAAACTAACCATAACCCTAACACTAACAAAAACCCCAACCACAAAATCAACCCCAAACCCAACCCTAAGCCTAAACATAGCCCCACCCACAAACTCAAACCCCAAACTAACCCTAAACCTAACCCTTTCCCTAACAGTAATCTTAATCCCAACAAAAACTCCAACCCCAATCACAAATAGGCCAAAGCACAAACCCAAAACCAACCCAAACACAACCCTAACCCTAACCTAAACTTAATCATAAACCTAAATTTAAAACCAACCCCAATCCCAAACACAAACATATCCCCAACCCTAATCCTTTCTCTAACACTAACCATAGCACTAACACTAACATTAATCTCAAACACAAACCCAACCCCAATGGATTTGCTTTTATAAAGATGTTTTATTTGGTTACAAAGTTACAGTTTTAAGGCCATAATGTGTCCAAGGTAATTCATCAACAATCAGGTACCTTCACTGGAGGATGGCCAATGGTGTCCAGAATACCTCTGTTAGCTGAGAATGCATGTGGCTGGTGACTGCTCCAGAGTTCTGGTTTCAAAATGGCTTTCTCACAGTAATAACATTGAATGTAAATGTATTAAACTCCCCAATCAAAAGATATAGATTGGCAGAATGGATCAACAAAATGAACCATCAATATGTTGCATACAAGAGACTCATCTTAGACACAGGGACAGAAAGGAATTGAAAGTGAGAGGATGGGAAAAATTATTTCATGCAAGCTACAGCCAAAAGAAAGCAGGAGTAGCAATAGTAATCTCAGATAAAATAGACTTTAAATGCAAGGATGGTATGAGAGACAAAGAAGTTCACTATGTACTAATAAAAGGGGCAATTGAACAAGAAGAAATAACAATCATAAATGTTTATGGACCCAATCAAGGTGCCACAAAATACATGAGACAAACACTGGCAAAACTAAAGGAAGCAATTGATATTTACACAATAATTGTGGGAGACTTCAACACATCACTCTCTCCTATAGATAATTCAGCCAGAGAGAAGACCAATAAAGAAATTAAAAACCTAAACAATCTGATAAATGAATTGGATTTAAGAGACATATACAGAACATTACATCCCAAATCGCCAGGATACACATTCTTCTCTAGTGCTCATGGAACTTTCTCCAGAATAGATCATATGCTGGGACATAAAACAAGCCTCAGTTTAGCTGAAAAAAAAAATGAAATTATTCAAAGCACATTCTCTGACCACAATGGAATACAGTTAAAAATCAATAACGATCAGAGACTTAGAGAATTCAAAAATACCTGAAGGTTAAACAACATGCTCCTAAACAATCAGTGGGTTAAAGAAGAAATAGCAAGAGAAATTTCTAAATATATAGAGATGAATGAAAATGAGAACACAACATATCAAAACCTATTGGATCCAGGAAAAGTGGTACTGAGGGGGAAATTTAAAGCACTAAATGCATACATTATAAAGGAAGAAAGAGCTAAAATCAAAGAAGTAATGGATCAACTGAAGAAGATAGAAAATGTACAGCAAACCAACCCAAAACCAAGTAGAAGAAAAGGAATAACAAGGATTAAAGCAGAAATAAATGACATAGAGAACAAAAAAATAGAGAGATAAATAACACCAAAAGGTGGTTCTTTGAAAAGATGAAAAAGATTGACAAGCCCCTAGCTAGACTGACAAAATAAAAAAAAGAGAAGATCCATATAAACAAAATATTGAATGATAAAGTTGACATTACTGTGGATCCTGAAGAAATTTGAAAAATTATAAGAGGATACTATGAACAACTGTACGCCAAAAAACTGGATAATGTAAAGGAAATGGAGAATTTTCTGGCAAAATATGAACAACCTAGACTGACTAGAGAAGAAATGGAAGACCTCACCCAAGCAATCACAAGCAAAGAGATCCAATCAGTCATCAAAAAGCTTCCCATGATAAATGCCCAGGGCCAGATGGCTTCGAAGGGGAATTCTACCAAACTTTCCAAAAAGAACTGACACCAATCTTACTTAAACTCTCTCAAAACATCAAAGAAAATGGAACACTACCTAACTCATCTTATGAAGCTATCAATCTAATACCAAAACCAGGCAGAGATGCTACAAAAAAGGAAAACTACAGACCAAATCTCTCTAATGAATATAGATGCAAAAATTCTCAACAAAATACTTGCAAATCAAATCCAGAGACACATTTAAAAAAATCATACACCATGACCAAGTGGGATTCATTCCAAGCATGCAAGGATTGTTCAACTTAAGAAAATCAATGTATTACAACACAATAACAAATCAAAAGAGAAAAATCAAATGATCATCTCAATAGATGCTGAAAAAGCATTTGACAAAATCCAGCATCCTTTTTGATAAAAACACTTCAAAAGGTAGGAATTGAAGGAAACTTCCTCAATATGATAAAGAGTATATATGAAAAACCCATAGCCAGCATAGTACTCAATGATGAGAGACTGAAAGCCTTCTCTCTAAGATCAGGAACAAGACAAGGATGCCCGCTATCACCACTGTTATTCAACATTGTGCTGGAAGTGCTAGCCAGGGCAATCTGGCAAGACAAAGAAATAAAAGGAAATAAAATGGAAAGGAAGAAGTAAAAACTGTCATTGTTTGCAGATGATATGATCTTATATCTGGAAAACCCTGAGAAATCGACAATACATCTACTAGAGCTAATAAACAAATTTAGCAAAGTAGCAGGAAACAAGATTAATGCACATGTCAGTAATGTTTCTATATGCTAGAAATGAAGAAATTGAAGAAGCACTCAAGAAAAAGATACCATTTTCAATAGCAACTAAAAAAATCAAGTACCTAGGAATAAACTTAACCAAAGATGTAAAAGACCTATACAAAGAAAACTACATAACTCTACTAAAAGAAATTGAAGGGGAACTTAAAAGATGGAAAAATATATCATGTTCATGGGTAGGAAGGCTAAATGTCATTAAGATGTCAATTCTACCCAAACTCATCTACAGATTCAATGCAATCCCAATCAAAATTCCAACAACCTAATTTGCAGACTTGGAAAAGCTAGTTATCAAATTTATTTGGAAAGAGAAGATGGCTCAAATTACTAAAAACACTCTAAAAAAGAAAAATGAAGTGGAAGGATTTACACTCCCTGACTTTGAAACTTATTATAAGGCCACAATTGTCAAAACAGCATGGTACTGGCAAAAAAGGTAGACATATTGATCAATGGAATCAAATTGAGAACTTGGAGATAGACCCCCAGATCTATGGCTGACTGATCTTTGATAAGACCCCCAAAGCCACTGAACTGAGACGTAACAGTCTTTTCAACAAATGGGGCTGGGAGAGTTGTATATCCATATCCAAAAGAATGAAAGAGGACACCTACCTCACACCCTACACAAAGTTAGTCTTAAGGCCATAATATGTCCAAGGTAATTCAACAATTGGGTACCTTCACTGGAGGATGGCAATGGTGTCCAGAATACCTCTATTAGCTGAGAATGCACATGGCTGGTGACTACTCCAGAGTTCTGGTTTCAAAATGGCTTTCTCCCAAGAAGTTCTCTCTAGGCTGCAACTCCTCAAAAATATCACTTAGTTGCTATCGGAGCTTTTGTCTTCTCTTAGCTTCTCTGGAGCAAAGTCTGCTGTCAAAGGCTGTCTTCAAAATATCTCTGTAATCTGCAGCTCCTCTCTCAGCTCCTGTGCATTCTTCAAAGTTTGTCTTGGCTGTAGCAAACTCACTCCTTCTGCCTAAGCTTATATAGTGCTCTAGTAAATGAATCAAGCTGAATGGGCAAGGCCGCACCTCCATGGAAATTATTTAATCAGACTTTTCACCTACAGTTGGGTGGGTTGAATTTCCATGTAAATACTCAAAGAATTAACGTCTAATCAACAGTAATGCAGCTGCTCACACAAGATTGCATCAAAGATAATGGTGTGTTGGACATAGTACATTCACATGGGCACACCATACCCAATCCTAATCTTAAACATAATCCTAATCCTAACTCTAACTGTAACCAAAATCCTACCTCAATCCAAAGCCCAAACCCAACCACAACCCTAAACTAACCCAAACTGTAAATTTAACTCATACCCTAAACTCAAACCTTACCCAACTCCAACTCTAAACTCACTCTAAACCTAATTTTAAGCCTAACCATATACCTAATCCTTACCCTAACCCTAATGCTAACACCAACACCAAACCCAAACTAACCTTAACACTACCCCTAAACCTAACTCTATACCTAACTCCAAACCTAACTGAACCATAACATTATCCTTAAACGTAACCCTACTCATAACCCCAACCCCAACCCAATTCCAAAATCATCCCAAACTCCAAACCCCACCCCAATCCAAACTGTAAACCTAAATCCTACCCTAAACCCAACCCAAATCATAACCTTTAATCCTAAACATAACCCTAACTCCAACCCAAACACCAAACCCAAACCCAAACTCAAACCCAAACCCAACCCCAATCCCAAACCTAACACTAAACCTAACCCTAACCCTATCCCTAACACTAACATTAATGCTAACCCCAACTCCAAAACCAACCCCAAACAGAAGCCCAAACTTTACCATAACCCTAACCATACATGTACCCTTAGCCTTAAACCTAACTCTAACCACAAAACCAAACCCAAACCCAAACTCAAAACCCAACCCCAACCCGAAATTTAACCCTAACCCAAGCCCTAACCCTAGCACTAAACCTATCCCCAACCACAACCACAGCCCCAAGCCAAACCCAAACCTAACCCTAACTCTAAATATAAACCTAATGATAACCATAACCATAACCCTAACCCCACTTCAACACCAAACCCAGCTCCAACCCCAAACCTAACCATAACCTTAATCCTAAACCTAACCCTGAATGTAACCCCAACTGCAATCCCAATCCCAAACCCAACCACAACCCCAAACCAAACCTTAACCCTAATCATAACCCTAACTCAAGCCTAATCCTAAACCTAACCAAAATCCTAATCCTAATCCTAACCACATACATAAACCTAACCCTAATCCTGAAACTAACCCAAAACCCAACACTAACCCTAACCCTAACACTAACCATAAATCCAACCCCAATACAAAGCCAACCCAACCCCAAACCTAACTCCAAACCCAACCCCAATTCCAGCACAGACCCTAACCCTAACTCTAGCCCTAAAATTAAATAGATCCCTAACCTCAACACTAAACCTAAAACCTAAACTTAAACCTAACCCTAAATCCAACCCTAACCACAAAGCCAAAACCAACACCAACACCAACCCAAATCCTAACCCTAACACAAACCCTCACCTTAAACTTAAACCTACCCCTAACACTAACCCTAAACATAACCCCAACACTGACACAAACTCTGAACCCAACACCAACCCCACACCCAAACCTAGCCTTAACCTAACCCTAATCCTAATCCTAACCCCAATCTGAACCATAACGCTAAGCCCAACCCCAACTCCAACATCAGACCTAATACCAAACTTAAACCTAAATATAACCTTAAACCTAACCCCAAACCCAAACCCAACCCAACCCAAAATCAAACCCAAACCTAAACCTAGCACAAAACCACATTCTAACCGCACCCTGAAACCTAAACCCAGTGCCAATTCCAACCCAGAACAGAAAACCAAGCTTAACCCTAACACTAACTTTAACTGTAAACCTAACCATAAACATAACCAAAACATGAACCCCAACCCCAAACCCAACTCAAAACCTAACTTTAATCTTAAACCTAACCTTAAACCTAACCCTAAACCTAAAGCAAACTCCAAAACCAAATGTAACCCTAATTTCAAAGCCAACCCTAAACCTGACCCTAACCTAAACCTATGCTTAACACTAATCCTAAACAAATTAATCCCAATAACTATAACCTCAATTTAACCCTAGTCCTAAGCCAAACCCTAAGCCTAACCCTAACCCTAACCTAACCCTAACACTAACCCAAACATCCAATACTAATCCTAACCCTAAACTTAATGCTAACCCTAAACCTAACTACAAAAGTAAAACCAAAGCCAAGCCCAACCCCAATAATGAACCCAAACCCAAACCCAACACAACCACAACTGCAATCCCAATCCCAACCAAAACTCAACCCTAATACTAAATCTAACACTAAATGTAACCCCAAACAACCACAACCCCAATGCGAAACCTAATACTAAATCTAACTCTAAACCTAACCCTTCCCTAAACCTAACCCAAACATTAACCTTAACAATAACCCTAACACCAACCACAAAGCCAACCCAAACCGTAACCCTAATTGTAAGCCTAACCCTAACCCTAACCCTAAAGCTAACTCAAACATTTCTCTTACCCTAACCCCAAGCCAAAACCTAATCATAACCCTTAGCCTATCCCCAAATCTAACCCTAAGCTCCAAAACATCCAACCCAAAATTCAACCCCAATCACAAACCCAAACCCAAAACTAACCCTAAATTTAACCTTAACACTAAACATAACACAAAACCTAACCCTAACCCTAAACCCAAAGCCATCCTGAGAACCAAGCCCAAGCCAAAACCCAACCCCAACTCTAATCCTAACAGGAACATAAACCTAAATGTAAACCTAAATCAAACCCTAAACTTGAACCCAACCCAACTCTAACATGAACTCCAACCCCAACATCAACACCAACCCCATCCATACCACCCAAAACTTAACCCTAACCTGAAATGTAAACTTAATTATAAACCTCACCCCAACACCAAACCCAATCCAAACCTCAACTCCAACCCCAAACATAACCCTAATCTTAATCCTAAACCCAGCCTTAACCCTAACCCAACACCAATTCCAATCTCAACCCAAACCCAACACCAAACCTTACCCTAACACTTAACCTAACACTAATACTAACCCTAACCACAACACCAAACCCAACCCCAAAACCATCCCCAAACCTAACCCTAACCCTAAAACCCACCCTAACCTTAACCCCAAACCCAACCATAACACTTAACCTAACCCTAAACCTAATCCTAACCCTAAACATAACCCTACACCTAATCCAAACCTCAACTCTTAACTCACTGTAACCCTAACCCTAAGCTTAACCATAAACCTAACCATAACACTAATAGTAACATTAAGCCCACCCTAGCCCTAACTCTAAACCTAACCCTAACACTAATGCTAACCTCAAGCCCAAAACCAACCCCAACCTTAAACCCAAACCCAAACACCTCCCAAACCCTATCCTAACCCATAAACTAACCCTAACCCCAAACTAACCATAACCCTAACCATAACCATAATTCTAACCCTACCCCTAGACCTAAAACTACCCATAACCCTAACCTTAACACTAACCCTAATCCTAAACCTCAAAGCCAACCCCAACCCCACCCTAAACCCGAACCTCAACCTAATCCTAAACCTAACCCTAACCTGGAACATAATCCTAACACAAAATATAACCATAACCCTAACCCCATCCCTAACACTAATCCTAACCCTAACCCTAAACCAAACCCCAGCACACACACACACACAACTCCAACTCCAACTTAAAACTTAACCATAAACCTAATCCTAAGCAAAACTTAACCCTAAACCTAAACCTTACCCAAACCCTAAAACTAAACCTTACCCTTCCCAAACAACAAGCCCAACCACAACTCCAATCCCAACACTAACATTAACCATAACCATAACACTAACCCTAATCCTAAACCCAAATATAAGCCTAAACCCTATCCCAAATCCCACCCTCTTCCTAAACCCAAAACTTACACTAACCCCAAACCTAACACCAATCAAAATCCCAAATGCAAACTCAACACCAACCCCAACACCAATCCTCAACCTCAACTTAACCTTAACACTAAACCTAATCCTCAACCTAACCCTAACTCTAACCATAATCCTAACCCTAAACATAACCCTAAACCCAACCCCAACAGCAAAACAAACCACACACCCAAACCCAACCCCAACCTCAACCCAAATATAACCATAATCCTAACCTAAACCCTGACCCTAATCCTATAACTAACCCTAACCATAAACCCATGCCAACCCTAAACATAACCTCAACCCCAACCCTAACCCCAACGTTAACCTAATCCTAACCATAACACAAACCCTAAATTTAACCACATCCACAACCCCAACTCCAACCATAAACCTAACCCTAGTCCAAACCCTAACCCTAACCCCCTAACCAAAACCTCAGCACCAAACTGAACTGCAACTCCAACACCAACCCCAAACCCCACCCCAACCCTATCCCAAACTCTAACACTATTCCTAAAATCAACCCCAGCCACAAACCCAAACCCAACCCTAAACACAACCCAAAACTTAACACAAAACCTTACACTTACTTTAACAGTAACCCTAAACTCAACACCAAACCCAACCCTAACCCTAACTCTAACACTAACCCTAAATTTAACCCTAACCCAAATCACAACCCCAACATCAAACTGAACCCCAATACCCAGGACACTAACCCTAACCCGAAACCTGACCTTAATACTAACCAAAACCCCAACCCAATCCAACCCAATACTTACCCTAACTATAACCATAACCTTAACCCTAACACTAAACCTAACCAAAATTTCAAACACAACACTAACCCTAAACCCAAACCCAACCTGAAACCTAACACTAACTCTAAACCTATCCATAACGATAAACCTAATCCAAACCTAAACCCCAACCCCAAACTCAAAACCCAATGACAACTCTAACCCTAATCCTAAACCTAACCCTAGTGCAAACCCTAAACCTAACCCTAACCCTGACACTAACACTAAACCTAAACCTAACCCTACTCCTAACTGCAACTCCCACCCTAACCCCAACCATGACCCCAACCCAAACTGCAACTCTAACCCTAACACCTACACCAACACTAACACTAACCTTATGCCTAAACCTAACTCCACTCCTAACCCTAACGCTAACACTAAACCTAACCCCAAACCAACCCCATAAGCCAATCCCCACCCCAACCCAAACCCTAAACCTAACACCAAACCCAAACACAAACTGAAACCTAACCCTAACCCCAACCCTAAACTAACTGGAAACTTAGCCCTAACCCTATACCTAACACAAACCCTAACCCTAAAGCCAATCCCAAAGCCAACCACAGCCCCAAACTCAACCTCAAACACGACCCCACCCCAACACCAAACCCAATCCCAAACCCAACCCCAACCATAATCGGAACAATAACCTAAACATAAAAGTAAACATAACCCTAACCCTAACCTAAACCCAACCCCAACTCTTATCCTAATCCCAACCCCAACATGAACACAACCCCAACCGAAAACCCAACCCAAAATTTAACCCTAAGTGGAAACATAACCTTAATTCAAAACCTCACCCCAACAGCAAACCTAACACAATGCCCAACTCAAGCCACATACCTAACCTTATCCCTAACCTAAACCAAACACCAATTCACAACCCAACCCCAAGCTTTACCCTAATCCTAACCCTAAATTTAACACTAACTCTAATTCCAACACCAAACCCAACCACAAAACCAACCCAAAACTTACTGTAACCCTAATCCAAATCCTAACCCTAACCCTAAACCTAACACCAACCCTAAACTGAACCATAACTCTAACCCAAACACAACCATAACACTAAACCTGGCCTTAAACCTAACACAAAATCTAATCCTCACCCTAACTCCAAACCTAATCCAAACCGCAAATTTTATCTCAATTTATCCCTAACCCTAAGCCTAACCCTAAATCTAACCCTAACACTAACACTAAACCCAACCCTAACCTTAAACCTAAAACTAACCTTAACACTAATGCTAACCCCAATCCCAACCCCAACCCCAACAGTAAGCCCAAACCCAAATACAACTCAAACCCTAACCCTAACCCTAACCAAAACCTAATCCTAACCCTAACACTAACCCAAACCTAACCCTAACCCTAATACTAACACACTAACCCTATTCCTAGACCTAAACCTACCCATTACCCTAACCCTAACCCTAATGCCACACCCAACTCTAACCTCACCCTCACCCTAAACCCAAGCCTAAACCTTAATACTAACACTGACCCTAAAACAGTAACCACAACCCTAACTGACAACAACTGGTAACCCAATCTCAAACTTAAACATAACCCCACACCTGGCCCAAAACCTACCCTAACCCTAAACCATACCTAAAACTAACCCTAACCCTAACCCTAACACTCACACTAAAACTAACACTAATGCCAAACATAACCCTAAACCTAATTAATCCTAAACCAAACCTAATCCTAACCTTAACCACAACACTAACCCTAACACTAACATCAACCCCAACCTCAAAGCCAACCCCAACCCTTCCCCCAAACCTAATGCTAACCCTAAACCTTAACCTAACCCTAACCCTAACAATAATTCAAACCATAACCCTGGAATTAAAGCTAACACTAATGCCAACCATAACCCTAATCCTGACCCTAACCCTACCTCCAACCCCAACCCCAATCCCTAACCTAAGCCCAATCCAAACCCAGCCAGAACCCAAACATAAACCTAATCCTAACCCAACCTAACCCTAAACCAAACCTAAACCTAACCCTGACCACAACCATAACCCCCAAAATAACCCTAATCCTAACCTAACCCTAACACTAACTGCAAACCTAAATGTAACAGCAACCCTATACTTAACACTAACCCCAACCTCACTCACAACCCTAAACCTGACCGTAACTTCAACACAGACATACCCATAAAACTTACCCTAAACCCAAATCCAAACCCACCCAACCCTAAACCTAATCCCAAACCCAAACCTAACCATAACCTTAATCCTACCCCTACCCCTAACCCTAACCTTAACCCAAACCCCAACCCTAATTCTAACCCCAAACCCAAGCCCAACACCAACCTCAACCCCAATGCCAAACCCAACCATAACCTAACCCTAACTCTAAACCTAACCTTAAACCTAACCCCAACAGAAAACTCAACCCCAAACCCAAACCTAACCCTAAACCTAAACCTAACTCCAAACCCAACCACAACAAACACAACCACAACCACAACCCTAAACCTAACACTACCATAACCTAAATCTAGCATTAAACCTAAACCTAACCCTAACTCCAACCCCAACCCCAACCCCAATACCAAAACCAACACCAACTCTGACCCTAATCTTAACCCTAAAATAAACCTAAACCACACCCCAAACTCACCCCTAACCCTAACCACAAACCCATTCCTAACACTAACGATAACCCTAAATCTAACCCTAAATCTAAGCTTAACCCTAACCCCAACCCCAACTCTAACCCCACCATAACCCTAATGCTAAGCATAACCCTAACCCTAACACTAACATTCACAATAATCCCAACCATAAACCTATTCCAACCCTAAATCTAACATCAATACCAACTGCCACCCAATCCCTATCCCCAAAAAGAACCCCAATCCCAACCCTATCTCTAACTCTAACCTAACCCTAAACTTAAACCTAAACCTAAAGCTAAACCTAAAACTAACAATAACCATAAACCAAACAATAACTCTAACCCTAAAACCAACCCCAAACCTATCCCTAACCCTAAACCTAACCCTATTCCTAAATCTAACCCAAATTCCAACCAAAACTCCAACACCAAATTCAACCAAAACCCAGTCCTAATGTCAACTCCAAACCTAACTGAAACCAAAATCAAACCTCAACCCCAAACCTGCCACTAACCCTAACCCTAACACTATACTTAAACCAAATCCCTACCCATAACCCTAACCCTAACCCCAAACCCATCCCTTAAACTAACCTTCACACTAAACCAAACCTTAAACTTAAGCCTAACCCTAAAGCTGACCCTAAACCTAATACCAACACTAACCCCAACACTAACCCTAACCTTAGACTGAAACCTACCCACAACACCAACCACAATCATAACCCTAACCCTAATCCTAACCCTAACCCTAACCCTAAACCTAACACCAACCTAAACATGACCCTAACCCAACAATAACCCTAACCCTAACCATAAAACTAGCCATAACTCTCACCCCAACCTCAACCCCATCTCAAGCCTACCCCAACCCTGACCCTAAAGCTAAACCTAACCTTAACACTAACTCTAAACCCAACCCTAACTCTAAACCTAACACTCACCCTTAACAACTGTAACTCCAACACCAATCCCAAAGCCAACCCCAAAGCCAACCCCAAACCCAACCCAAACTCCAATTCCAAATCTAAACCTAAACCTAACCCTAAAACTAATAACCATAAACTGAACAATAACTCTAACCCTAAAAACAACCCTAACCCCATCTATAACCCTAAACCTAACCCTACTCCTAAACCTAACTGAAATTCCAGCCAAAATCCCAACACCAAATTCAACCCAAACCCAACCATAATCCCAACTCCAAACCCAACCCAAACCAAAATCAAAGCTCAACCCAAACCTACCACTAACCCTAACCTTAGTACTATACCTAAAAGCAAACCTCAACCCCAACCCTAATCCTAACCCCAAACCCAACCCTAAACTAAACTTCAAATTAAACCAAACCCTAAACCTAATCCTAAACCTAACCCTAAAGCTAAATGAAAACTTAATACTAACACTAACCCCAACACTAACCCTAATCCTAAGCCTAACCCTAAACCTAACACCATCCTAAACCTAACCATAAACCTAATCCTAATCCTAAACCTTACCCTAAGCCTAAACATAACCCTAACCCAACAATAACCCTAACCCTAACCATAAAACTAACTGCAACTCTAACTCCAACCTCAACCCCAAAGGCAATCCCAAACCCAACCCTCACCCCAAACCTACCCAAACCCTAACCCTAAAACTAAACCTAACCTTAACACTAACTCTAAACCCAACCCTAACCCTAAATCTAACACTAACCCTAAACATAACTGTAACTCCAACACCAATCCCAAAGCCAACCCCAAACCCAAACCCAACACAAACACCAATCCCAAATGTAAACCTAAACCTAACCCAAACCCTAAACATAACCCTAACCCTAACTATAACCTCAACTCCAATTCTAGCCCTAAACACAACTCTAAACCTAAATCTAACACTAACCCCAACCCAAATGCTAAACCTAAGCCTGAAAACAATCCTAAACAGAATCCCAACCCTAATCCTAAAACTAATACTAATGTTAAACCTAACCATCATCCTAACCTAAACCTAACCCTAGCCCTAAAGCTAACCCTAACAGTAACAAAAAAGCCAATCCCAAAACCAAGCCCAACACCAATGTTAATTCCAACCCCAATCTAAACTTGAACCCTAAACTTAACCCAACCCTAGGCTGAACACTAAACCTAAACTTAAACCTAAATATATTCCCAACAACAACCCCAACCATAACCCTAAACCTATCTCTAACACTAAACCTAACCCAACCAAAACCTCCAAACCAAACTCAACCACAAACATAAACCCATCCCCAAATCCAAGCCTAACCCTAACCCTAAACTTATACCTAACCCTAAACCTACACCTAACCCTAAATGTAACACTAAACCTAACCAAAAATTCAACCCAATCCCAACCCCAAACCCAAACCCAACTGCAACACCAAAAGCAACCCCAAACCCAACCCCAAACCTAAACCCAACCATAATCCTAATCCTAAAATTAAACATTACCCTACATCTAATCCTAAATTTGACCCTCACCCAAATCCAAACCTTAACTCTAACCCCAACCCCAAGCCCAAACCAACCCCAACCTCAGTCCTCATCTTAACCGTAACTCAAACCCCAAAAACAAACCCATCCCAAACCCCAAACCCAAATCAAAACCTAACCCTAAAACTAAAACTAACACTAATGCTAAACCTAACTCCAAAACCAAGCACAACCCTAATCCCAACAAAAACCCCAAATCCAAATTTAAGCACAACCACAAAACCAACCACAACTCCAAACACAAACCAAACCCAAAACCAAACCACAACCATAACCCTAAACTTAACCTGTACCCTAACACTAACCATAAACCCAACTACAACCTAAACCCAACCCCAAATCTAACACTAAAAGTAATACTAAAACTAACCCTAACACTAACATTAACTCCAAGCCAATCACCCACCCCAGCACCAATAGTAACCTTAACCCTAAATCTAACCCTAACCTGAACACCAACCCCATACCTAAATCTAACCCCAAACCCAATCTTAACCCTAACTCTAAGCACAGCCTTAACACCAACAAAAACCCCAACCCCAACCCTAAACCTAACACTAACAGTAAACGTAATCCTAACAATAACTACCCCCTACCTCAACACTAACACCAACCCCAAACCTAACCCTAAGCCAAACCCACTCTTAACCATAACGCTTACCCAGCCTAACCCTAACCATATCCCTAAACCTAACACTTTCCCAACCCTAACCACAACCCCAAATCTAATCCTAAACCTAAACTTAAACCTAAGCCTAACCCTAAGAATAAGGCTAACCCTAACCCCAACCCTAACCCTATACCTAATCTAGCCCTAAGGCCAACCCCAAACCTCACCCCAACTACAACCCTAAACCCAACAACAACAAAAACACCAACCCAGCACCAAACCAAAACATAACCCGAACTTAAAAACTAACCCTAACAGTAAACCAAACCCCAACACCAAACCCAACCCTAACACTAACCATAAAGAAAACATAACCCTAAACCAAAACCCAACCAACCCCAAACTGAAATCTAAGTCTAATCTTAGTCATTACCATAAACCTAACTCTAACCCTAACCCTAACATAATCTTAAACCCAATCCAAACCCAATCCTAACCCTAACCTTAAAGTTAACCCTAACCCTAAGTCTAAGCCAAACCCTAACCTTAACCCTAACCCACGTAATCTTAACCCAACACTAACCCTATCCCTAACCCTAAACCTAAACCTAACCCTAGCCATAGCTCCAACCCTAAACCTGACTCTAACCCTAACCATAACCCTAAACCTAACCCTAACCCATTCCCTAACCTTAAACCTAATCCTATCCCCATCTCTATTGCTATCTGTAAACATAGCCCTAACCCTAACTTTATCCCTATATGAAACCATACCCCTATTCATCTCCTGATCCCTATCTCTATATCTATTGCTAACAGTGAACCTTTTCCTAAAGCTTAACTTATCCCTAACCCTAACAGTAAACCTAACCATAACACTAAACCCAAAACGAACCCCAACCCCAAACCTAATCCTAACCCTAACCCCAAACCTAAGCTTAAACCTAATGTTAAAACTTACCCCTACACCAACCACAACCCTAACACTAAACCCAAATACAACCTAAACCTAATGCTAAACCTAAACCATTCCCTAAATCTAAACCTAATCCTTACTCCAACACTAATCCCAACCTCAACTCTAACCTCGCCTTAACCCTAACCCTTAGCCTAACCCTAAACCTAATCCTAAACCTAACCTTAATCCAAAAAAACCCTGACACTAAACCTGTGATGGTTAGGTTCATGTGGCAACTTGGCCAGGTGATAGTACCCAGCTGTCCGGTCAAGCAAACACTGCCCTAATAATTGTTGTGAGGACGTCTGAGGCTGGTTAATAAACCAGCAGGCTGGTTTATTAAATCATCAGTCAATTGACTGCAGCTGTGACTGATGACTCACCAAAGGGTGTGCCTTCCACAATGAGAGAATACAATTGGCTGGATTTAATCCAATTAATCAGTTGAAGACTTATAAGCAAGACAGATAGAGCACCTTCTTCTTCTTCTTCTTCGGCTGCCCAGTGAAGCATTTCCTGAGGAGTTCATCGAAGTTGCTGGTTCGTTTCCTGAGGAGTTCATTGAACAAGTTCATTGAAGATCCCAGTTCATTTCCTGAGGAGTTTGTCGAAGTTGCCAGTTCATTTCCTGAGGAGTTCATTGGACATCTTCCTTGGAGTTCACAGTTTATTGACTGCTCTACAGAATTTGGACTCGTGCATACCCACAGTTGCGTGTGTCACTTTTACAATTTGATGGTCAGAGACACCTGTCATTGATTCTGTTTCCCTAGAAAACCCTAACTAATACAACTTGGTACTGGGAGTGGTTCTTCAGAAACAGAATCTTAAAATGGGTTTTACAGTTTGTTTTCTACTCTGATTAGATTCAGAGACACTAATGACTCTTTCCAATAATCAAGAGGGCACTGACAGTCCATGACATAAGTCGGCAAAAGAAATATGCAAAATAGCACCATTTGATTCTCCTAATCATACTCTAGTACAAAGCAAGGCTCTGGGTGACAGTGTTTTCGACACCTTCACAGAGTTTTGTAGTATTAAAAGGTATAATGATGTTGGCTGGCTGCTCTTAGATACTTTGGATAAAGTATTAAGAGAAAGAGATGAGCTAAAGGCTTCAAATTCAAAACTTAAACATCATATGACAGATGTAAAGGTTTCTATGTGTGCCCTGAAAGAAAATCTTATTTCCTGTGACCGCAGATGAAGTTTCTGAAAACCAGACACAGTCTCTTATTGTGTGAGTAGCAGGATTACAATGTAAATTAAAATCTCAACCTCTCAGAGTGTCTGCTGTTAAAGTAAAGGCATTGATTGGAAAAGAATGGGATCTGGAAATGGGATGGGGACATATGGATTGATAATAATGGCAGTGAGGACATTGGAACCCTGGATTCTGTTGGGTCATTGTTAGATTTACCTGTAGAGGGCTGTCCTGGGGAAACAGCTTCCCCACCTCCAATCTGTCCTAAGGAGCCTGCCATCCAACCCCCACCTAAGGAGATTAACCCTTCAGTGCCTGCTAATCCTGTAATCACCTCCCCTGAGGAAGCAGCCCTCACTCCTTAGTCTGGAGAGATTAGTCCTGTTTTAAGAGATGAAAATGCAACAGAATGTCCTGAGGTGAATGGCTTGAGGGATAATTCTAACTCTTTTCATGACCCACCCCCACCACCAGTTTTTGCTTCAAGACATATAACTAGGCTCAAGTCCCAACAAGCCCCAAAGGGTGAGATACAAAGTGTGACCCATGAAGAGGTACGCCATACTACAAAGGAACTGTATGAGTTTTCCAACTTATACAGACAGAAACCAAGGGAATATGTGTGGGAATGGATATTAAGAGTGCGGGATAATGGTGGAAGGAATATAAGGTTGGATCAGGCTGAATTTACTGATATGGGTCCACTAAGCAGAGATTCTGCATTCACTGTTGTAGCTCAAGGGGTTAGAAAGGGTGTTAACAGTTTGTTTGGGTGGCTGGCTGAAACATGGATAAAAAGGTGGCTGGCATTACCAGAGGTTGAAATGCCAGAACTGCCCTGGTACAATGTGGAGGAGGGGATTCAAAGGCTTAGATGGATTGGAATGTTAGAGTGGATTTATCATGGAAAACCTGCTCATACAGCACTGGAATGTCCAGTGGACACACCTTTTACCAGGACTGTAAGGAATAAATTTGTGTGACTAGCTCCATCATCCCTAAAGAGCTCTGTAGTCACCCTTCTCTGTAGGTCAGATATTACTGTAGGAACTGCTGTCACTGAGCTGGAATCCTTAAACACAATGGGGATAATCAGATCCCAAGTCAGCAGAAGCCAAGTGGCTGCAGTTAATCACCAAGACAAGGTGGGAATGGATACCATAATGGAAAACAGGCTCAAAGCAGCAATCAAAATAATATGACTCACAGAGACTTATAGTGTTGGCTAGTGGATCATGGAGTACCAAGTAGTAAAATAGGTGGGCAATCAACTAAATTCTTGTTTGAACTATGTAGGTAGAGGAATTCTAAGTCACATGAACAAAAGTCTCCCTTGAATTACAAAAACAGAGAGTCACAGCCCCTTAATCAATTCCCAGACTTGAGAGTTTACAGATCCAGAGCCCCTTGAATGAAGGGAAGGCCAGGTACCCTTGGGGAAGGACCCTGATACACTGGCAAAAATTTATACTGTTAATCTTCCTCCCAGCCTTCCCCAGGGAGACCTATGGCCTTTTACCAGGGTAACTGTGCATTGGAGAAAAGGAAATGATCAGATATTTTGTGGATTATTAGACACTGGTTCAGAAATGACATTAATTCCTGAGACACAAAACATCACTCTGGTCCACCAGTCAGAGTTGGGGCTTATGGAGGTCAGATGAATGATGGAGTTTTAGCTCAGGTCCACCTCACTGTGGGTCCAATGGGTCCCTGGACCCATTCTGTGGTTATTTTCCCAGTGCCAGAATGCATAATTGGAATAGACATACTCAGCAACTGGCAGAATCCTCACATTGGTTCCCTGACTCCTGGAGTGAGGATATTACAGTGGGAAAGGCCAAGTGGAAGCCACTAGAACTACTCCTGCCTAGCAAAATAGTGAACCAGAAGCAATACTGGATTCCTGGAGGGATTGCAGAGATTAATGCCACTCTTAAGGACTTGAAGGATTCAGGGGTGGTGATTCCCACCACATCCCCATTCAACTCTCCTATTTGGCCTGTGCAGAAAACAGATGGGTCTTGGAGGATGACTGTGGATGATAGTAAGCTTAACCAGGTGGTGACTCCAATTGCAGCTGCTGTTCCAGATGTGGTATCATTGCTTGAGCAAATCAACACATCCCCTGGTACCTGGTATGCAGCTATTGATCTGGCAAATGCTTTTTTCTCAATTGCTGTCAGTAAGGACCACCAGAAACAGGTTGCATTCAGCTGGCAAGGCCAGCAGTTTACATTCACTGTGCTACCTCAGGGTTGTATCAACTCTCCAGCCCTATGACATAATATTGTCCACAGGGATCTTGATCATTTCTCCCTCCCACAAAACATCACACTGGTTCATCATATAGATGATATTATGTTGATTGGACCTAGTGAGCAAGAAGTAGCAACTACTCTAGATTTGTTGGTAAGGTATTTGCATGGCAGAGGATGGGAGATAAATCCAACAAAAATAGAGGGGCCTTCCACCTCAGTAAAATTTCTAGGTGTCCAGTGGTGTGGGGCCTGTCGAGATATTCTTTCCAAGGTGAAGGATAAGCTGTTACATCTGGCCCCTCCTACAATTGAAAAAGAGGCACAACACTTAGCTGGCCTCTTTGGGTTTTGGAAACATATTCCTCATTTAGGTGTGCTACTCCAGCCCATTTACCAAGTGATCAGAAACATTTCTAGTTTTGAGTGGGGACCAGAACAAGATGAGGCTCTGTGACAGGTCCAGGCTGCTGTGCAAGCTGCTCTGCCACTTGGACCATATGATCCAGCTGACCCAATGGTGCTGGAAGTGTCGGTGGCAAATAGAGATGCTGTTTGGAGACTTTGGCAGGCTCCTATAGGATAATCACAATGCCGGCCCTTAGGATTTTGGAGTAAAGCTTTACCATCCTCTGCAGACAACTACTCTCCATTTGAGAAACAGCTGTTGGCCTACTACTGGGCCTCAGTAGAGACAGAATGCTTAACCATGGGCCACCAAGTTACCATGAGACTTGAGTTACTTATCATGAGCTGGGTGTTGTCTGACCTACCAAGCCATAAACTGGGTGTGCACAGCAGCACTCCATCATAAAATGGAAATGGTA
Organism: Choloepus didactylus; assembly: GCF_015220235.1. Lineage (NCBI taxonomy): Eukaryota > Metazoa > Chordata > Mammalia > Pilosa > Megalonychidae > Choloepus > Choloepus didactylus. Next base: position 189,186 of record NC_051323.1, read on the forward strand.
TATAAGAGATAGAGCTCAAGCTGGTCCTGAAGGTACAAGTTACATGAGGAAGTGACCCAAATGCCCATGGCCCCCACTCCTTCCACCTTACCTTCTCTTTCCCAGCCCATAGCTATGGCATCTTGGGGAGTTCCTTACAGTCAGTTGACTGAGGAAAAGAAGACTTGGGCCAGGTTTACAGATGGTTCTGAATGATATGCAGGCACCACCCAAAAGTGGACAGCTGCAGCACTGCAGCCCCTCTCTGGGATGTCCCTGAAGGACAGTGGAGAGGGGAAATCCTCCCAGTGGGCAGAACTTTGAAAAGTTCACCTGGTTGTTCACTTTGCTTGGAAGGAGAACTGGCCAGAGGTGCATTTGTATACTGATTCCTGGGCAGTTGCTATTGATTTGGCTGGATGGTCAGGGATTTGGAAGGAACATGATTGGAAGATTGGTGACAAAGAAGTCTGGGGAAGGGGTATGTGGATAGACCTTTCTGAGTGGGCAAACAACATGAAGATATTTGTGTCCCATGTGAATACTCACCAGAGGGTGACTTCAGCAGAAGATTTTAATAACCAAGTGGATAAAATGACCCATTTGGTGGATACCAATAAGCCTCTTTCCCTGGCAACTCCTGTCATTGCCCAATGGGCTCATGAAAAAAGTGGTCATGGTGGTAGGGATGGAGGTTATGCATGGGCTCAGCAACATGGAATTCCACTCACCAAGGCTGACCTGGTCACAGCCACTACTGAGTGTCCACTCTGCCAGCAGCAGAGACCCACACTCAGTCCCCGATATGGCCCCATTCCCCAAGGTGATCAGCCTGCTACCTGGTGGCAGGTTGATTACATTGGACCACTTCCATCATGGAAGGTGCAGTGATTTGTTCTTACTGGAATAGACACATACTCTGGATATGGGTTTGCCTTCCCTGCATGACATACTTCTGTCAAAACTACCATCCATGGACTTACAGAATGCCTTATCCACTGTCATGGTATTCCACACAGCATTGCTTCAGACCACGGAACACACTTCACAGCAAATGAAGTGAGGGAATGGGCATATGCCCATGGAATTCTGTGATCTTACCATGTTCCCCATCATCCAGAGGCAGCCTGTTGAAGACTCAATTATGGCATCAACTAGGTGGCAATACCTTGCAAGTTTGGGGCAGTGTTCTCCAGGAGGCAGTGTATGCTCTGAATCAGCATCCACTCTATGGTGCTGTTTCTCCCATAGCCAGGATTCATGAGTCCAGGAATCAAGGGGTGGAAACAGGAGTGGCACCACTCACTATCACTCCTAGTGATCCACTAGGTAAATCTTTGCTTCCTGTCCCTGCAAGCTTAAGCTCTGCTGGTCTACAGGTCTTGGTTCCAAAAGGAGGAGTGCTTCCACCAGGAAACACAATAATCCCATTGAACTGGAAGTTAAAACTGTCACCTGGCCACTTTGGGCTTCTTATGCCTCTGAATCAACAGGCAAGAAAGGGGATTACTGTACTGGCTGGGGTGATTGATCCTGACTATCAAGGGGAAATAGCACTGCAACTACACAATGGAAGTAAAGAAGAGTTTTCCTGGAATACAGGAGATCCCCTAGGGTGTCTCTTAGTACTACCATGCCCTGTGATTAAAGCCAATGGAAAACTGCAACAACCCAATCCAGGCAGGACTATGAATGGCCAAGAAACTTCAGGAATGAAGGTTTGGATCACCCCATCAGGCAAAGAACCACAGCCAGCTGAAGTGCTTGCTGAGGGTAAAGGGAACATGGAATTGGTAGTGAAAGAAGGTAGTGATAAATATGAACTATGGCCATGTGACCAGTTACAGAAATGAGGACTATGATGACATGAATATTTCCTCCTCATTTGCTTTTTCTCTGTCTTATCCCCTTATCATATGGCATAACCTGTACTGGTCATTTTGCTGTATTTAAGCTAAAGGAAATCAATTTTAAGAGCAAATGTCACCCAAGGACTTGCACCCCATTCTGGAGAGATTTAGTGCATTTCCAGATGTATGCTGCACAGCAGAGTACTGTTAGGCAAAGTATATGTCTGTTATTGTTATCTACTTAGAGATAAAGTATGGTTTTAGGTGATGTATATAACTGCCAAGTTGACAAGGGGTGGACTGTGATGGTTAGGTTCACGTGTCAACTTGGCCAGGTGATAGTACCCAGCTGTCTGGTCAGGCAAACACTGGCCTAATAATTGCTGTGAGGATGTTTGTGGCTGGTTTATTAAATCATCAGTCAATTGACTGCAGCTGTGACTGATGACTCACCAAAGGGCGTGCCCTCCACAATGAGAGAATGCAATTGTCTGGATTTAATCCAATTAATCAGTTGAAGACTTATAAGCAAGACAGATAGAGGACCTTCTTCTTCTTCTTTGGCTGCCCAGTGAAGCGTTTCCTGAGGAGTTCATTGAAGTTGCCAGCTTATTTCCTGAGGAGTTCATCAAACACATTCATTGAAGATCCCAGTTCATTTCCTGAGGAGTTTTTCGAAGTTGCCGGTTCATTTCCTGAGAAGTTCATTGGACATCTCCCTTGGAGTTAACAGTTTGTTGACTGCTCAACAGAATTTGGACTCATGCATACACACAGTTGTGTGAGTCACTTTTACAATTTGATAGTCAGAGACATCTGTCATTGATTCTGTTTCCCTACAGAACCCTAACTAATACAAAACCTAACCCTAAAATTTACACTAACCCCAAACACAACTCTAAAGCCAACACCAACTCCAAACTCAATTCCAAACCTAACCCTAAATTCAACCCTAACCATAACCCTCTTACCCTAACACTAAACCTAATCCTATCCCCATGCCTATCCCTAATCCTAAATATAACCCTAACCCTATCCCTATCCCTAACTCTAAAACTACCCTACCCCTAAACTTAACATTAACACTAACATGCACTGCAAACCTAAACCTAACCCTAACGCTCACCCTAACCCTAACCATAACACCAACCCCAACCCCAACCATAAACCCAAACCCAAATGCAACCCTAACCCTAACACTAAACCTAAACCTATGTATAACATGAACCCTAATGTTAACCATAAACAGAACTCCATACCAAACCCCAACCTAACCCTAAACATAAGGCTAGTCCTAACACCAACACCATCCCTGACACCAACCCCAAACCTTACCCTAAACTGAACACTAGCCCTACCCCTAAAACTAATCCTAAACCAAATCCAAACCCTAATCCTTATGCCAAACTCAAACTTACCCCTAAAACTAACTGTAACTATAACTCTAAACCAAAATCTTACCCCAAGCCCAACACTATCCCCAACATGAACTCTAATCCCAACCTAACCATAACCCTAAGCCTGACCTTAACCCTAATATTAACCCAAACCCTAAGCCTAACACCAACTTTAACCCTAATCTAAACCTTTTCCCCCTAGCATGCCTCTCTCCCTCCTGCCCCATCTCTCTTTCTCTCTCTCTCCCCCTCTCCCCCTCCCTCACTACCTCTCTCTCTTCCTCTTCCTCTCCCTCTCTCCTCTCTCTCTACCTGGAATGGCAGAACACTGATTTCACTCTCCTGACCCACCACTTAGGCTCCCATTTCCCATTATCATCATTGCTTGCCCTTGGGGATTTCTTGCTCTACAGTTTAAACCATTCTTTTCATTCTGTTTGCAGCTTTTTGCTTTGTACCATAGGCTGCTGCTTGGCTGGCAGACCTTCCCCCAAATCTCATAAATAAATAAAGAAATAGAATCATTGATTATAGATGGACAGAAAGTATGAAAACTAAACAAGAAATCCAAATATCTTGATATAAATAGGTATGGAATATAATTTCCAGAGCAATACTGCCTCTTTCTGCTTCAGACTTGGTATACACATCTATACCAAGCATACTGTATACTTGGTGAATCTTTTAACTTTTACATATTTTACATATTTTAATCCTTTAAATGAGCTTCATTTAGTAAGAAGATGGAAACCATAGGTTAAATTTGTCAATTGCATACCTTGCTGGAGATCTCAATTTAAGTTCTCAGTCTAAAAATGAATACAGTTTTAAGTAACTGGAAGTGTATACCAGGACCCACAATAGTATTTCTAAATTTAATGGTGCTGCTATTTTCCTTATTACATCCTTTTCAATGAGCATTAAATTGATATGTTCTGAGGATAATTACATAGCACTTAGAGCAGACTATGGTTTTTCCCTAAAGATCCTTGCTCTCTAACTTGATCTCACATATTTTAGTTTGTGTACCAATCTTACAGATATCTTAATTCTAGTGTCATGTCTACTGTTTTGTTAAGAAACAAAAAAAGACAACAGGGTGAAGATATTTTCATCCTAATTTTGAGGCATATCTTGGTTCAATTTGATCTGAATTTAAAGGCACTGCAAGCCATTGCATTTACCACCAATGGTTTTGTAGAAAAATCATAGCACCTTCAAGTCCTGCTAGCACTGATTGCCATAGTGTGTGTATCTAAAAATTATTATTATGACAATTTATAGTATTTGACAACTAAAGTTGGAGACACAAGTGTTTTGGGGGATCATGGGAGCATGGCATTCAGCTCCCTGACCATCAGTCTTCCCTCTGTACCTTGCAGGGGGAGGAAGTGTGGCAGGGTTGTCCCCTAGTGCTGTTGTCTTCCCCCAGACTGAGCTGGCTCAGGGTTCTAGATCTTATCCTTCTTTGTGAGCCCATCACTTGAGCACTGCCCTGCAGGGAATTATTAGAGGGATACAGAAGAAAGCCACACTGCCTGTGTGAGCTTTGGAGGCTCAAAGCTGGCTTTCAGTCATTGGTCTGAATGAACTTGAGCATGTGTGGGGCAATTCTCCATGCATTTAGCTACTTGTTAACAGTATGTCACCTCATTATTCATGATGCACTTGTCTAAATACATGCATGATCCTGGTCTAACAAAGATTTGGGCTCCATCAGGGAGATACAATCCTCATTACACAGATAAGGAATCAAGGTTCAGGGAGGTTCAGTGACTTGCCTAACTTTTTTCCAGCTAGTAAGTGAGGGAATGGGGACTGTGACCCAGGCCTACAGGGCAGGATATCTTGCAGCAGGGTCCACTCAGATATAGTAATGAACACTCAAGTCTACAACCCATGGCCCTAGGATCAACCACACCCTCCCTTATCCAGTTTGGAAAACTTCCAGGAAGGTGTTCAGGGCTTTGGTGACAGTTGCATTTTAGGGCCATTTGTCCAGGTGGTTGGCACATGGCTTTCTGAAGATGTACTGGGATAGGTCACCAGGTGTATGTTGACTTATGTGAAAGAATGTTGAAAAGGTAAGTGTACACATAGTCACACTTGTTGATCACCTGGGGATGCTCAGCCCAGAGAAGGGCCCGTAAGTAAAGTATGGAGGGACTCACAAAGGGTTTGGGGAATTTTCATAAACTCGCTAAAAAACTGCAATTCTTATGCTAGGGGAAAGGGAAAACTGTATATCCAGTTCACGGACTAATGAATTAGACAATCTTAATTGAATTTAGACTTAACCTCCACAAATGTTTTGACCACCTTACTTCCATAAATCAGCACCAACTCTCCAATTTAATATTTATAATTTAGTTGACTACATGCCTTTGGGTATTTCCAGTTTTGGAAACAAGTAACAAGGAGCTCAGAGAAAAATTGATTGTTTAGTTGCTACATACCTTCATCCTAGAATTTTAGGTAAAAATTTATCTTGCTAACTTTTAAGTATTCCTAACTTATTTTTTATTTTACTTGTATGCTATTATATGGATGTATTTAATGCAATCACAGTCCTATGTTGTTTTGAAAGTTGGCAAAGTTCAAGCCCTTAAGTGTCATTGAACAGAGACCACTGTCCAATGTCCTCTCCATCTACACAGCATGAGAGATGGTAGATGGAAATAACTTTCCAGTAGGAAAGTTGGACTGCAGGATGTGGCATAATATGTAGAGATAGATGGGGCAGAGTATCATGGGAGAGATTTGTAAATCCTACTTTGGCTTGGAGTTGAGGGAGTGGCTAAAAAGACTCATCTTGACACAGCAAATTGCATTGAGCAAAAAACATTGGGGCATGTGCAAGCTTTTCCCAGGCATCCTTAACATGAGGAACTGCCAACTCTGTCTCTTCTGGGCTCCATCCACTCACCCACATCATCAGTTGATGTTGAATCTGCTGGGATAGGAAAATTTACATGAGTACCATGAAGAGGATGTGGGTCTCAAAGTCCACCCTGGTCATTTTCCTGAGATTCTGGGATGAGTCATGTGTTGATAGTGTTGATGATGGTGGTTCAAAGTAGATGAGAAAATTGGCTTAGTGCCTCTGAGCCTCTTGGTAATGGTGATCCCACTGCCAACTTGTAAAAGTCTGTCTTGCAGAGTACAAACAAGTAAGGGGTTCAGAGGTTTCTTAGTGGATGCTATGCTGAGGAGAGAAGTGTGCCTGCACAACCTTCCATGAGATGGCAATGGACAGGCAAGATGGTCTACCTATATGTTGCTAACTTCTCTCCCACCCTTTGTGAATGTCTTCTTCCTCTGGGACTGCCATCCCTAGGCTGATTCCTACCAAGCATTCATACAGCTCTTTCCAGTCTCCAGCCCCTGCTTACTCCATGATGGCCTTATGGCCATGTTGATGGCAGGCATGTCAATGCTGGCAAAGATGTGGCATACATTTTGCTGGTGACTGCTATGTAATCAATGCTGCAATTTCACTTACAGGCTGACAGATTCATTGGATGATGGGGACAAAGCCATGCTATAGAATCTGGGTGGGAAAGCCAACACATTCTTATCCTTTCAGTGTCCATGTTATCATCACCTCAGCCTTTGGAAATTGGCATGTGGGGTACAAGACCTATGATAAGAAGGAATTATGGCACCCCTCTTCCATTTAAAATGGAGACACTAAGGCCTGTACAGAAGGTGGACAGTGAATTGCCTAAGGATATGAGCAAGTTGATGAATGGTCCAGGCTCCAGACATGGCACCTCTGTTTCTTCTTCTACCCTGCATTGCCTTTCCTCAACCTCAAGCCCCTGTGCCCCCATGGCTGCTCAAATTCAATAACTGCCATGGTATCTTATAGGTCAGCCTCAGGAAACAAAGGGTTAGTAAATGTCAGACCCTTCATCATCCTTCTTGAATCCTCCATGTGACATCCCACCTTCTCAAAAACTGGAAGGGCAGGTAGGCAGGTAATTCTGGCTAGATCTCAGAATTATTTGGGGAAAGTACAGAACAGAGTATGGGACAATAAATGAAAATGAGGAAAGTCCTTGGCCAGGCATGAAACTGAGACCCATTTCTCCCAATTGCATGTGCATACCCTAACCTCTATGGGAACCCAGACCTCTAGAGAGGCACTGGCAACTCAGGCTGATTCCCCAAAGATGTTGAAGTTTTTGAGGTCCCCCCAAAGTTCATTATGATTCTATTCATACAAGTGATTGTCAGGTGCTGACCCCCAAATCCATAGTTATCTGAGTGCAAGGCAGAGCAAGTGGGTTCATTGGAAACATCAGCTAGAGACAGGGAGTGGTAGAGATATGTGATCCAGGACCAGGAGCATAGTAGGTTCACAATCAGTGTGGATTGGATTAAATGGTCCTCAACAGAATTGAGATTCTGTTAATGATCCACATGGTAAATCAGTGATGCTGATTCATGGTGGGTTGCTGGAGATTGGTGTGTTGGCACCAGGAAGGAGGTAAACACAGCCAGGTTGCTATTCACTTATCTCCTCCCTGCCAAAGTCCTTCTTGCTGTCTGTCTCTACTGTAGCCTCCTGTGTTTCTGTCTCCAATTCAATCTGTCATTCTCTTTTGGCTTCACTATTCCTGCTTCCCTTGGTCTCTCTGGCCTTTTGTCTGTCTGTCTGTCCAGACTTGGGGACCAGAAGTGAGAACCCCCTTCCATTACTGCCTCCCTGCCTCTGTGTTGAACCCTCAGACATAACCAACAGGGAAATTTTGGGACTCTGGGGGTTCTGGCAAAGAACAGGGAGTTGGAGGAGATTAGGGAGAGTGAGCCAGACCCTTAACTAACTTAGGGGACTACATATTGAAGAGAAGGCATTTCTCATCCCCATAGTTCACCCTGTTGGGGGACCAGTGGTCTGTAGGTATCTATCAAAGTCCTTGACTTTCATGGTGTCTGCAGGAAGCAGGAGGAACTGGCATAAGGATGGCCATTGGTCATGGAACCCCTGCCACAGAGCCTTGGCTAGACCCATCCTGCTTATACTTTGCCAACTGGGGTGTCACTAGGAGTTCTCCATGACTTTATTGGTATAAAAAGGCAATGCCTCTGAAGATGTCAATGGAGTCATCAAAGAGACTAAGCTTCTCATTGATGCTTCTGCTAAGCCTCCTTCCATGTGCCCTGTACCCAACTATAAGTAAACTGTGAGCTGGGAGAGGCCTGAATTGGGCCTGGCTTGCTGGAATCAGGAGTGGCCAAACAGAGCAAGCCCAGAGGAAGCTTCGAAGTGTGGGGAAGGGGAACAGATCTGTATCTGAGAGTAGGGCAGGACCCCCTGCAAATGTGCATGTTGCTGTAAGAAGTGCCTTTCTGACACCCCTCCCATTAGGCTCCTGTGCCTACTGGAAGATTGGTTTTGGCTGTGTCTGTCTAGCTGTGACTATGAGCTGCAGTTTCCTCATATGTAACATGAGTGATAAGACTGTTTCCCTCATGGGCCTCTTTGACTTCAGCCTTGTCAAGTCTGCAATAGTGGTTCATGTTCAGTGTACACCAGTTGAAAGGACTGAATATCTGTTTCCATCCAACTGTGAGCATCCTAAGGAGTGGGCCCTTCTTTTTCTTTCTTCTTACCCTCTGATGCTAAACAGACTGGAAATGAATCTGGGGACCTGTGACTCAAGTTCTTATAGCGCCTGTGCTACCTGCTGGGAAATAGCCCACAAGGTGGGTTCACCCCACCAGTACTGGGCCATTAGAACTGCTGCTGTGTTTCCAGCCTTAGCTCTGAGCTGTTTTCAACTGGGTTAATGTGTCTAATCCTCACAAGGGACTGGAGCTTGGTGCTCTCATCTGCCTGTATGATATGGAGGAAACTGTGGCTCTGAGGCTTCCCCCTTGATGTCACCTTGGTGGGATGCAGTTATCTAATCCCAAAGCCAAGCACTTTTCCCCTTCCCAGGGTTTCCTTCCTTCTCAGGGCAAGCACAGGAGCAGACCCACCTATCCCATGTGGTTGTTGCAGTCATCTATGCTTGGCTTTCACCTGTGTCAGGTTCCAGGGTGGGAAAGGGCAGGGCAGAACCACACACAGGCCCAGATTTCTGGTTCTAACAAAAGGGATTAAGCTCATTTTCCCTAGATGCTCCCTCTTGAAACTAAAATCTTTTTAAATAACCCAAAAATCAATCATGGAAAAATTATGTGAAGTGTTAAAAAGAAGGTGGACTGTCTACAGAATTCAGGAACCACAGATTATTGATTTCCATGGTTTTACATATTAGCCAATATTTTCCTGGACAGGGTGATGCAGAAGCTGCCAAAATGAAATTTCCAACTGGCACAAACAAAATAGGGCTCATCTTCAATTCTCTGCCTAGGGGAACCAGAATCTCTTCCATCCTGATGTCATGGTATTGAGAGCCTGAGCAAAGAGCTGATCTCCCATCCCCTGTCCAGCAGAAGCAGGCCATTCTACAATTCCCCTACCAAGGGTGGGTTGTGAGGTGAGAGAGGAGTTGAGTCCCCACCAAACCCAGCATCCAGGAGACTGAACATGATGATGCAAGATGGGCCTGGTAAATGTCCCCACATTTCATGTCACTTATGTAGTCAGTGAGGTCCACTTGGGGCTGAACCTACTCAACTCCCCTGCATCAGTGAATTTGAAGGAGGCAGTGTGGAGCAGGGCAGTCCACCCATCAGCAGCCCTGCCCAACTCCTCTTCTTCCCTAGGTGTCTGAGGATGGAGCCTCTGAGCCCACCTGGCATCCACAAGTAGGGATGAGGGAGGGTGGCTGACAATCTGCTTGCCCCTTCCCAAGAGACTCCACCCTACCCTGATTAATAATGTTCTGAATGGGGTTTAACTGTTAGGGACACCACAGGCATTCCATTGTTTGCAGAAGATACATATTATTCCAATGCCAAAAAGACAAGCACTGACTCCTTATGTATAGTGGAAATATCCTCAATTAACCAAATATTTAATGAGAAAAAACTTGTACCAAGTTTCTAGTGAGAGTGTATAAAATCTTTAAATAAAAGAAAAAGTAGGGTAATAAGGCTAGAAGCTTTTGGCAATTTCAGTGGTCATCAGCATTTCAGGAGAGGGAGGGAAGGATGAATTGGTAGAGGACTTGGCATTTTAGGTGAGTGAAATTAGTCTGCATGACACTAAAATGAATACATGATCTTATTCATTTGTCAAAACCCACAGAAACACACAAAACAAAATTTAAATTGGAATATAAACTATGGACTTTAGTTGATAAAAATGCATCAATATTGATTCATCTACAGTAAAAAATTATAACATATTAATGCAAGATATTAATCAAAAAAGATCCCATGTGCAGAAGCTATAGAGAAGGTACACAGGAACTTAATGTACCTTCTGCACATTTTTACATAAGCCTAAAAGGGCTATGAAAAATAAAGTCTATAGTCTGATAATAGAATACAGTTTACTGGGGGATTGGTCACTTGTAAGTGTTGGGGAGTTAATGCTTATTTGATGCCAAGATTCTTTTGGGGTGAGGGAAACACTGTGGAAATGGATGGCAGTGAAAACATGGTTAAAATGGAAAAGTTCCATATAAAGTTTACCAGAATAAAAAATAAATAAATCCTAAAACAAAACAACATATACTAAGGTCTAAAGTTAACAGTATAGTTATACTAATACTGTGTCATCAGTTGTATCAAAAGTACAATGTTAAAAAAAGTGTTAATTATATAGAAAACAAAAGAATAATTATAAATAAAGTGTTAATTATACAGAAAACTGTGTGAGAGGGATATATGGGAACTCTATACTTTATGAATGATTTCTCTGTAAAGTAACAACTTCTCTAATAAGAAGTTTTTAAAAAATATAATCTGTTAAAAGCAAAATAATTCACATTAATTCAATGAATAAAAATGTGAACATTTCAATTACCACAGAAAAACCATTTGACAAAATCTGATATGTTCTTATGATTAAAAATAGATAAAGAAACAAGAAAACAAAACTAGGAAAGCATAGCTAGCTTCATACGCAATGATGTAAGACTGAAAGCATTCTTGAAAGGATCAGGAACAAATCAAAGATGCTTGCTTTCATCATTGCTATTAACTATTGTCTGGCCAGTCTTAACCAGAACAATCAGGCAAGAAATAGAAAGAAAAGATATCCAAATTGGAAAGGAAACAGTAAAACTATCTCTGTTATCTATTAGCACATGACATGACATATATGAAAATCTTCTAGAATTCACAAAAATACCAGTATAGCTAACAAACAATATCATTAAAGTTACACAAAAATCTGTTGTATTTCTCTACCCTAACAACACACATCTGAAAAGGAAATTCATATAACAATTTCTTTTAATATAGCATTGAAATGAGAAAAACATTCTTAGAAATTTAACCAAAGATGTGCAAGATTTGTAACCTGAAAACTGCAAAACATTGTTAAAATACATTAAAGGAGAGGTCCTTGGGGAGGACATTTTAGGAAGCTGCCATTAATGAAAACTAACACCATTGCTGGTTCAAGATAAATTGTAAACATTGCAGTTATGCCAACTGAAAATTAGAAGAGCAAAATAGTAATATTAAAACATTATTGTAAAGTTAATTTCCACTAAATTCAAAAAAATTAATGCTAAAATAAATACTGGTGACATAAATACAATTTTAAAATTAAAATAATATTTTATTTTAAATTATACCTAGTTCTCAATTTTTCAATAGTTTTCAAGTACTTTAACACTGCAGAGAAAATTCCCCATTAAAAATTGTTCAGGGGCAAGATGGCAGCATAGAGAAGAGTGGAAGCTAAGTAGTCCCCCTGGAACAACTGAAAAAAAACACAGAAACAACTAGTAAATAATCCAGAATAACTGTGGGGGGACAAACGAGATCATCCACTCATCATACACCAACCTGAATTGGGAGGAATGCCCAAGATCACAGCATAAAATCTGTAAGTAAAACCTGCAGATTCAAGTCATGAGACCCCCTCCCCCAAAGCCTGAGCTGCAAAGCCTCGTGGTGCCAGAGAGAAGCTCTCTCCCAGCAAGTGAATATAGCTCAGCTGAGCTCCAACTGGGGTTTTAAGTAGTGAGTGTGAACTGCTTACTACAGGTATGAATCCCTAAAAAACAGACAGAGGCTTTGGGTGATGACTGACCTTGGAGAGCCAGAGGGTCACCTTGGACTGGATCTGAAGGGGACTATCTCTTTCTTTTTTGGCTCAGTGGAGAAAGCCCTAGACATTTTCAGTTTCCAGGGCTGTGACTCAGAGAAGGGTGGAGACAGCACAAGCAGAGAGAGAGACCATTGAAATGCTAATGACCTCCCCCTAGGGGGTCTATCTTCTCTAAGAGGAAAGGGTTGGGGCCCTTTCCTTTCAGAACCAGACCCCAGAGCCTGGGAGAACACAGCCATACCTCCTCACACCAGTCAAGAATTATAGGCTAATGGGCATCACCTGCTGGGCAGTAAAGCACAGTGACCTGAGGCATCAAAGGGTGGAGCAATTTCCTAAGACACACCCTCAGGGAAACCAGATACTGAATATTTCTACTCTCTGGGATCTGAACCTATTCTGGTCTGGGAAAACCTGATTTGGATAACCAAGGAAACCATGCCTAGACAACAGAAAATTACAACATACACTAAGAAAAACAAAGTTATGGCTCAGTCAAAGGAACAAATGTACACTTCAACTGAGATACAGGAATTTAAACAACTACTGCTAAATCAATTCAAAAAGTTTAGAGAAGATATTGCAAAAGATATAGAGGCTGTTAAGAAAACACTGGGCATACATAAGGCAGAAATCAAAAATTCAAAAAAACAATGAGTAGAATCTATGAAAATGAAAGGCAAAACAAAAGAGATGAAAGACACAATGGAAACATCTAACAGCAGATCTCAAGAGGCAGAAGAAAACACTCAGGAACTGGAGAACAAAACACCTGAAAGCCTACATGCAAAGGAGCAGATGGAGAAAAGAATGAAAAAATATGAGCAACATCTCTGGGAACTTAAGGATGAATCAAAGTACAATAATGTACATAGCATTGGTGTCCCAGAAGCAGAAGAGAAGGGAAAAGGGGCAGAAGCAATAATAGAGGAAATAATTAATGAAAATTTCCCATCTCTTATGAAAGACATAAAATTACAGATCCAAGAAGGGCAGCGTACTCTGAACAGAAGAGATCTGAATAGGCCTACACCAAGACACTTAATAATCAGATTATCAAATGTCAGAGACAAAGAGAGAATCCCGAAAGCAGCAAGAGAAAAGCAATCCATTACATACAAAGGAAGCTTAATAAGACTATGTGCAGATCTCTCAGCAGAAACCATGGAGACAAGAAGGAAGTGGTGTGATATATTTAAGATACTGAAAGAGAAAAACCACCAACCAAGAATCCTATATCCAGCAAAGCTGTCCTTCAAATATGAAGGACAGCTCAAAATATTTTCTGACAAACAGACAATGAGAGACTTTGTGAACAAGACACCTGCCCTACAGGAAATAATAAAGGGACCACTACAGAGTGATAGAAGACAGGACTGTGTGGTTTGGAACACAATTTTGGGAGATGGTAGCACAGCAATGTAAGTACACTGAACAAAGATAACTATGAATACAATTGAGAGAGGAAGGTTTGGAGCATGTGATACACCAGAAGAAAGGAGGAAAGATAAAGACTGGGACTGTGTAACTTGGTGAAATCTAGAGTATTCAACAATTGTGATAAAATATATAAATATGTTCTTTTATGAGGGAGAACAAGCAAATGTCAACCTTGCAAAGTGTTAAAAATGAGGAGGCATTGGGGAAGGGATGCAATCAACATAAACTAGAGACTGTAACTAATAGAATCATTGTATTATGCTTCCTTTAATGTAACAAAGGTGATATACCAAGGTAAATGCAGATAAGAGGGGGGGATAGGGGAGGCATGTTAGACACTTGACATTGGTGGTATTGTCTGATTCTTTATTCTACTTTGATTTAAGCTTATTTTTCCTTTTGCTGCTTCCTAGCTGTCATTTTGTTTTCCTCTTTCTTTTGCCTCTCTACCTTCTTTGAGTCTCCCTCCTGCCTTGCAGAAGAAATGTAGATGCCCTTATATAGATAGTGGTGAATGTGGTGAACACATAAATATATGACCATACAGAGAACCATTGATTATTTACTTAGAATGGAATGCATGGTGAGTGAACGAAACCATATTTAAAAAAAAATGGGTTGATGACAAAACCTCGAGGGCAATATACTGAGTGAAATAAGCCAGACACATAAGGACAATTATTGCAGGGTCTCACTACTAGGAACTAATTATAATATGTAAATTCATAGACATGAAATATAAGGTACCAAGATATAGGATGAGGCTTAAGAATGGGGAACAGTTGCTTAGTATGAGTAGAATGTTCAACTAGGATGAACTTAAATGTTTGGAAATGAACATACATGTCAGTAGCAAGATGTGAGAATAACTAACAGTGCCAAATGGTGTGTGAATTAGGTGGAAAGGGGAGGCTCAGAGTCTATATGTCACCAGAAGGAAAGTTAGAGGTCAAAAGATGGGAATGTATAAAACTGAATCCTATGGTGGGGAATGTCCATGATCAACTGTACAAATACTAGAAATCACTTCCATGAACCAGAACAAATGTATGACAATACAATTAGAAGTTAATAATAGAGGAGTATATAGGGAAGAAATATATACCTATTGCAAACTATATACTACAGTTGGTAGTATTTCAACATTTTTTCATAAACAGTAACAAATGTACTATACCAACACGACAAGTCAACAATTGAGGGGGGTTAGTTAGGGATAGGGGAGGATTCAAGTTTCCTTTTCTTTTTTTCTTTTTTCATCTTTCACTTTATTTCTTGTCTGGAGTAATGAAAAGTTTCTAAAAATTGAAGAAAAAATAAGCATGGTGATGGAAGCACAGCTGTATGAGGGTACCCAGGGGCAAGTGATTTTACACTTTGGATCTTTGGATAATTGTATGGTATCTGAACAATCCCAATAAAAATTAAAAAGGAAAAAAATGCAACAAAATTAATAAAATCATAAAAACAGGGATATGCAATTTTCCCTTTCTCCTTGGAAATGTACATGGCTTATCCATCACTGGCTTGTACCAACTTCCCCAACTGGAAGTTTTCAACATTCTATTTGCATGACTATTGTATGTTTTCCCACTCTTTCTGAACCTATCAGAATTTCTAATCTGGAAACAATTCTGAATGGGTTAAAAACACTGTGGTATGTCATGGTTTCCAGCCACTAAAGCATTCAGTGAATGGAAACTTGCATAAATATTGCAAAAATGTTTGATGGGAAAGTAAAGAATAAACCTCAAGTGAAGAGTGCAGGAAAATGAAAAGCACCCTGTTGAAGAAAAATCATCTCTGAGAAGCAAGGCCCTCCTCAGCATCAGGGACACAGACAGGAAGAATTTTACTCACTGTGGATGCAGCCAAGGGTGTCTCAGAGCCTTGGGCCTCCCTTTCATTGATCCCATGGTACAAAGCCCTTGTTCTCACAGAGAGCTTCATAGTCTGCAGGGCCCAACAGAGACAGAGGGATCTTTGCTGCAAGGTCTAAGGATCATTGGTAAAAGAATTTGGTCAGGCACCCTCTCCTGGTCCCCTGATGCAGCACAGGAAGCTTTGCACTCAACATTTGAGCTGTGGACATGGCCCCTAGAGGCTCCCCTCTGAATCTCTGAAATGAAGTTTTCATATTATTTAATTCATGGATTTCCAAGTTAAAGGAAATGGAGCTAATTATAAACTGCCTTGGAAAGAATGCCTGGAGATTATAAGAAGCAAAGGACAAGGTCAATATATAAATATCAATTGATTTCCCCTTCCCAGCAGCGAACAATTAAGTTAAAAACAAAACAAAAAAATTTATACTAGCAAACACACACAATGAATTACTTTGGTTTAAATGTAGCAAAGTATGTAAATAGACTTATTTCATAAACTATGAAAAACTTGAAAGAAATCAAAGAAAATAAATAAATGGAGAAATACACTTTTTCATGGTGGGTAGACTCAATATTTTTAAGATGTCACTTGTTATCAACTTGAACAATAGAGTTAAGGCAATCTCAAGGACAATCCCAGCAAGATATTTTGTAGATATTGACAAATTATTTCTAATCCAAAAATAGGATGCAAATTTCTTAAGAACAAAGTTGAAGAGTTCATATTACCTGATACCAGTACTTACTATACTTATGATAAAGCTACCTGCTGAAACATGTGCATGCAGAAAGATGGAAAATAATAGGGAGCCCACATATACAACCATGCATATATAGTCCAGTGAGCATAATCCTTTCAACAAATGGTGATGGAGCAACTAGACTACCATATGGGAAAAACAATAAACAGCACATAAACTTTTCATCTTACACAAAAATTCACCTAAAATAGTTTATACAGAAAATTGTGGGAAGGTGGTGCAGTTGGAACTTCCAAGATTGAGTCTCTCCTCCCAAACAACTATTCAATGGGCAGAAACTGTCTGAAACAGCAACTCCAGGGTCCAGTAGAACACTGTATAGCATCCAGAGAAGGGCAGTAGGAAGTAGATGACAAAAAGCTAGAAGAGGAATTGTTATGAGTTTTGTAAAATCCAATTACTTAAGGTATAAAGTTCTTTCTAAGTAACCAACACAAATGTTAGGTCTACTCTACATTAAAACAGGAAAAAACCTTTTAGCAATGTACATCATTCTGTAGAATTGGACAGGTTTCATACAGAACTTGGGATTAGTAGGTCCTTCCTCTCTGAACTCTGCAAAAATAAGGTGCTAAAAGATTTAGGGTAGACATTCAATAGCACAAGCCAGGGGCCACCAAGACTGTTCTACTGAAATATAGTCTTATCCTGAATCTTTCCTTAGTAAGAGATCTTCTATACTGAATTTTCTCCTGGTCCTCCAAACCCCAGTTTCCATTGTCTTTCTTGTTTCTTCACCTTGACTCTCTGTTCAAGCATAAAGTAAGCTTATTTATTGTCCCTGGTCTCTCCAGTACTTCAAAAATGTTCACAAGGCCTAAACATTTACTCTAACTAATACATTCCTTCTTCTGTATGCACAGCCTAAATAAAGGAAACAGTACTCCCTGTC
This sequence comes from Choloepus didactylus, assembly GCF_015220235.1. Lineage (NCBI taxonomy): Eukaryota > Metazoa > Chordata > Mammalia > Pilosa > Megalonychidae > Choloepus > Choloepus didactylus. Next base: position 206,575 of record NC_051323.1, read on the forward strand.
CTTTGTGTCCACTTTTCAAATTAGAGCAAAATTTATTTACAAAGAGAGAGTTATTGGGAACAAGGTGATAATAAGCATGTTAAACACCTTTCAAAATGCACAGATATATTCTATCAAATATTTAAGAAGTTTAATATTAGAGAATATTAATAAATTATTATTCTATGCCTCATTTTCCTTATGCCCTGACCATGCACAGCCATCACCCCAGCTCCTATAATACTGGAAAATTTACTCACCTGCTGAAACATGTGCTTCAATATTGGACTGTCAAGCTGTGCTCTTGTTCTTTTCTATCAATTATATTCACCACAATCCTAAGCACATTACACCTACTAGCTTGGAAGATGAATGAATTATTCCCCCATGTTCTGCCTATATTCTGTCCATATTCTACTGATAGGGATGTAATTTCAGTAGAGAGAGCAATTCCCTATCCACTGGTCCTTGCATTGCCATCCACTGTCTTCCTCTGCCTTTTTTTATTCACAGACAGTCCAAGAATTAAGCAGTTAATGCTGAGGATGGATAATGAAGCCATGAAATTCAAGACATCCACAATTTACAGACCCACCTGTCAAGAATACCCAAAACTTCACCTGGGAGTAACCCACAAGCCAAACAGTAGAAATATGCAGTATGTTCTAAGAGAAATAGGGGGAGTACTCCCCCATATTCAAAAGTAAGAAGTCTGTAGCTATTGTTGCTAACAAATAAAATTGTAATAACATTATTTTAGGAATAAGAATCATGAAAATCATTGTTTTATATATTAATTATCTCATCATGTTCTGCATTTTTAACCCCACACTGAATCCATAAATCTAGGTATGACTAACTCATTCCATGTGTGGATGTTCACCACCTGAAGGTAAACATTGTGGAATACCACAGATTGAAGTATTAATAGTTTATCCGCTATCAGTCTCTATCCAAAATCCATACCACCCATGTGGATACCCACTCCATCCTTGCCCTGCCCTGTCCATGGAATTCTGTATACATTTGCCCTATATCATCTTGGATCTACATGGGATTTCTAAAAATAACACTCCTTCCACATTAACTTTTATATTTCCTTCATGGATTTGAATATCAACCCTGAAACTTAACAATTATTTCATGATGAGGTAAATTAATACAAGGATTAGCTTCATTTATAGGAAACAATAATGCCAATACTGCAAATCAGGACTTCAAAATCCTGTGCATCAAAAAACCACTCATTAAGAGAAAAATCATCTCTTGCTCAAATGGTACCAGGAAACCTGGATCTCCATTTGCAAAAAAAAAAGGAAGGTGGACACCTACCTCACACTTTACCTAAAAATAAACTGAAAATGGATCAAATATCTAAATATAATAGCCAGAACTATCTAACTCCTAGAATAATACATTGGAAAGCATATTAAGCTCCTTATCTTAGATAATGATTTCTTAGAATTGACACCCAAAGCAACAAAAGAAAAATAGATAAATGAGACCTCATCAATAGTAAAAGCTTTTATGCTTCAAAGGACTTTATCATGAAAGTAAAATGGCACCCTACATAATGAGATGAAATATTTGGAAACCAAACATCCAATAAAGGTTTAATATCCAGAATATATAAACAAATCCTTCAAGTTAACAAGGAAAATGACATGTAACCCAATTCTTAAAAAATGCAAAAACTTCAACACACATCTTTCCAAAGAAGATACACAAAAGGACAGAAAGCATGTGAGAAAATTGCTCATTAGCCTTCAGGGAAATACAAATCAAACCACAATGAGACACCATTTCACACCCATTAGAATGGCAGCTATTTAAGAAAGGGAATTAACAATTGTTGGAGAAGATTCAGAGAAATAAGAACACTCATCCATTGCCAGTGGCAACTTAAAATCTTGTAACTTCTGAGGAAGATAATTTAGCAGTTTCTCAGAAAGCTAAGTATAGAACTACCATATGACCGAGGAATCCCACTACTCGGTGTATACCCCCAAAAAAATAGAAAACAGGTACTCAGATATCTGCACATCAATGATCATAGCAGCATTATTCACAATTCCCAGAAGATTGAAATAACCTGTGCCCATCAACTGATTAAAGGATGAGTACAATATTGTGTATATAAATACAGTGGAACATTATTCAGATGTAAAAGGGAAATAAGTTCCAGATACATGTAACAAAATGGATGAACATTGAAGACATCATGTTGAGTGAAATAATTTGGATGCAAAAGAACAAATATTTTATGTTCCAACTGATTTGAAATAATTAGAATAAGCAAATTCAAAGTCATAATCTAGATGGTAGTTTAGGAAGTGATGGTGTGGATATAGGAAAAGGAAGTTAAGGCATAAAATATACAAGATTCTTATTTGAAATGATGAAAATTTTTCAGTAGTGTATGCTGGTGATGGTAGCACAACATTGTGAACATAAATAATACCACTGAATATATCTGAATGTGACTAAAAGGGGAAAAGTTAGATTTTGTATATGGTGACATAATTTCAAAAAAAATCTATGATGTACACTGCACAATGAACTCTAAGTTAAACCATGGACTATAGTTATAGTAAAATTATAAAGATGTGCTATCAATTTTGACAAATGTCCCACACAAATTCAATGGTATATGGGAATTCTATACTTTATGCATGATTCTTCTGTAAAACCACATCAACTCTAATGAAGAAAACAAATTTTTGTTATGCTCTGCTTCAGAATGTAGCAGAAATAAATGAGTTCCCACATTTTCTGTCATGTCCTACAATCCTCATAAGTTAGAGAGGTTCAGAGATTATAAAATGAAAGTGTCTAGCAGGACATCTGGTTGATCTGTCTGATATTTTAGAAAAGTGCTGAAATCTTGTGCTCTTCACCATCATTAGTGGCAACATCCCTGTGTTTCTTTTGCTCATTCCCTCTGCATAGGTGTGTGTAGGTGTTTGTGTGTGTGTGTGTGTGTGTGTGTGTGTGTGTGAAAGAGCTAATCATCTATAAACTGTAAGTATTCCATAAATCACCATTAATAATTAAATGTATATCATCAAGTAATGATAATATGTCATTAACAGAAGCAGGATTAACTCATCCATTTGTGTCTGAGTCCTAGAAAAATAAACTTGTATTAAATGTGATTCTGTTCTTGAAGATTTACATATATTGACTTATTTAACACCATAATCTTTCTGATTATGATTTTTTACTAATTTAATAAATGATATACTTAGAGGCTCAGAAAACTTTAGAAATATGAGAAAATTACATGGTCAGGAAATTAATGACACAGCAAAAATGTGAATTTTGCTCCACTTGTCTGTCAAGTTCATATTCTTTGAGAGTTACCCACTACCCTAGGTTTTGGCTGGAAAGTCCCCTTTCATGTCAATCACATGAGGTCCCAGCCTGTGAGCACAGCCTCATGTCCTTTAAGTTTGTGGGAACAAATACTTTCCATGACCAGATTATTTTTCTACCTGGGAACTTCCAGCACACTGATGCCCCTTGCCAAACATCAGCCTCAATCCCTCCTCATTTTTACAGCCTATTTAATCCAGTTACTGGTATCAACATATACTTACCAAGACCAACCATTTTTTCTTATGATCCCATGACAATTTACCACATCCACTGATGAAAACCCCAATAGTTGCTGACTCCAAATACTTGAATTTTTACATGACTGTCTGACACAGCACATGGCTAGGACTTTGGTCCTCATCTGAACACAGAGTCATAACCCCTAGTGGTTTTCAAATATATCTGGTAATCCTAATCTATCTTGATAGTTATACCATTCTTTCATACTCCATAAATACTTAACATTTTCTTCATGCCTTCTGAATATCAAGCATTCTCTCATTTCCCATCATATATAAAAGATGGAATTGCCCCTTACTAGGAAGTTGGATTATGTAATTTTGCAAATTACACTATAACAATTTAACATCTTCAAATATTCCTGAATTCATACATATTGGCTTCTCTTCTATCCTATTAAATTCAAAAGACATGCTACTTCTGGCTAATTTGAATGTCCCAAATTGAACAGCATATCTTTGTTTTGTTGAGAACTGTATTATTGATTGTAATTTTTAAAAAACATGTATTGTAATAACATACATAGAACATAAAATTTTCCACCTTAACCATTTTAAGTGTACAACTCAATGTTATTAATTAAATTCATGATGTTTGCTGCCATCAACCCCACCATTACCAAAAATTTTCAACACCCCAAAACGAAACACTGTACCTATTAAGCAATAACTCCCAAATCACCCATCACTCCCAGCTTCTGGAAACCTCTAAATATTTTTCTGTCTTTATGGATTTGTTCACTCTGAATATTTCATATATGTGGAAACATACAGTGTGTGTCCTTGTGTGTCCAGTTTATTTCACTCATCATAATGTTTTCAAGATTCAACTATATTATATAGCAGGTATCAGAAATTCATTCCTTTATTGCTGAATGATATTCTAACATATGGATATACCACATTTTGTTTATCCATTCATCTGTTGACGGGCAATTGGGGTTACCATTATCTTTTTATTAAAGCAGTTATATTGAGATAAATTCACATACCACACAATCATCTAATCCATCAATGACATCTAGTATATTCACAGAGTTGTACATGCATCACCACAATCAATTCTAGAGCATTTTCAGCCTGAAGAGGGTCCACTGTGACATACAGTCCAATATTTCATCCTCTGGCTTTCCTTCCAGTGATATACAGGAACCTAAACTTCCCCTTTCAACTAGAATCCCACCTTCATATTATCACTGCTAGTTACATTCAGTATGATGTTTTCCCATCATGTACATCCATTTCCAAATGTTTACAACAAATCTTATTATATATTCTGTACTAATTAAACATAATTATGCCCCTCTGTGCCCTCATCTATCTTCTGGGTGCCTATGTTCTAGATAGTAACACCATGAATTTGCTGGTTATATTTTGTTCATATTAGTGAGGTCATACAGTATTTGTCTTTTTGTGTCTAACTTATTTCGCTCAACATCATGTCCTCAGGGTTCATCCATGTAGTCACATGCATCATGACTTCATTTCTTCTTACATCTCATACTATTCCATTGTATGTATATAACACATTTTGTTTATCCATTCCTCAGTCAATGGACACCTGGGTTGTTTCCATCTTTTGGGAACTGTGAATACTGTTGCTGTGAGCATTGGTGTGCAAATGTCTGTTCACGTCCCTGCTTTCAGTTCTTCTGAGAATATCCCTAGCAGTGGGGTTGCCACATCACATGGCAGTTCTATACTTAGCTACCTGAGGAACCACCATACTGTTTTCCACAGGGGATGGACCATTTTACATTTCCACCAGCAGTGAGTAAGTGTTCTGATTTCTCCACATATCTCCAGCACTTGTCATATTCTGTTTGTTTAGTGGTGCATACTATTGGAAAAAATGTCTATTCATGTCTTTTGTCCATCCTTAAAATTTTATTGTTGAGTTGTTGGGTTTCTTTCATATCCTGGATTTAAATCCTTATCAGATATGTGGTTTCAAAATATTTTCTCCCATTACATAGGCAGCCTTATCAACCTCTTGTCAAAGTCCTTTGAAGCACAAACTATTGAATTTTGAGGCGGATCCTTTTATCTAGTTTACTTCATTGCTTGTGCTTTAGATATAAGGTCCAAGAAACCACCTCCTACCACAAGGCCTTGTAGATGCTTCTCTACATTTTCTTCTGGGAGTTTTATGGTTCTCATTTTTATACTTTGGTCCCAGATCCACTTTCAGTTAATTTTTATATAAGATGTAAGACAAAGTTCTTCCTTCATTATTTTGGATAGGGATATCCAGTTCTTTCAGCACCATTTGTTGAAGAGACTGTTCCCTCCAGTTAGGTGCACTTGGCAGCCTTGTCAAAAATCAATTGAACATAGATCTGAAGGTCTATTTCTAAACTCTCAATTTGATTGCATTGGTCAACATGTCTATCTTTAGGCCAATACCATGCTGTATTTATCACTGTAACTTTGTAATATGATTTAAATTTAAGAAGTGAGAGTCCTCTAACTTCATTTTTCTTTTTTGAGATGTTTCTGGTTATTTGGGGCCTGTTACCCTTCCAAATAAATTTAGAAATTGGCTTTGCCAGTTCTGAAAAGCAGGCTTTCAGAATTTTTATTGGCATTATGTTGAATCTGTAAATCAAGTTGGACAGGATTGGCATCTTAACAACATTTATTCTTCCAATCCATGACCATGAAATGTCTTTCCATTTATTTAGGCCTTCTTTGAATTCTTATACCAGTGCTTTATAGTTTTCTGAATACAGGTCCTTTACATCCCTGCTTAAGTATATTTGTAGGTATTCCTTTTAATTGCTACTGTAAATGGAACTTTTTTCTTGATTTCCTTCTCATATTGCTTTTACTAGTATATAGAAACACTACTGAATTTTGTGTGTTAATCTTGTATACTGCCAATTTCTGAAGTTGTTTATGAAGTCTAGGAGCATTGGTCTAGATTTTTTGGGGAATTTTTTATACATAGAATCATGTCACCTACAAATAGTGAAAGTGTTACTTCTTTTTTTCTGATTTGTATGCCTTTTATTTCTTTTTCTTGCCAAATTGCTCTTGTTAGAATATCTCTTATAATGCTGAATAACAGTGGTGATATTGGGCATCTTTTTATTGTTCCCAACCTCAATGGGAAATATTTCAGTCTTTCACCATAGAGTATGATGGTACCTGTGGGTTCTACATACATACCCTTAAACATGAGAAAGTTTCCATCTCTTCCTATATTTTGAAGTGTATTCTTCAATAAGCAATAATGGATCTTTCCAAATGCCTTTTCTGCATCAATCAAGATGATCATGTGTTCTTCTCCTTTGATTTTTCAATGTGGTATATTGCATTGATTATCTTTTGTTTACCTTGTATACCTGGAATAAAACTCACTTGATTATGATGTATGGTTATTTTAATGTGCAGTTAAATTTGATTTGAAAGTATTTTGGTGATTGTTTTTGCATCCATATTTATTATAGAGTTTGGTCTGTAATAGTCTTTACTTGTAGTATCTTTCTTGTTTTGGTATTAGGGTGATGTTGGCTTCATAGAATGAATTAGGTAATGATTTCTCCCCTTCAGTTTTCTGAAAGTGTTTTAGCATGATTGGTTTTAATTCTTCTTGTAGTAATTGATAGAAGTCACCTGTGGAGTCATCTGATCCTGTGCTTTTTTTGTTGTGAAGTTTTAGATGACTGTTTCAGCCTCTGGTGATTGGTTTGATTTATTCTATTTCTTCTGAAGTCAGTGTAGTTTGTGTGTTTCTAGAACTCTGTCTATTTCATCTAAGTTTTCTAGTTTGTTTGCATAGAGTTTGTTCATAGTATCCTATTTTGATCCCTTTATTTCTGTGGGTCATTAGTAATGTTCCTTTCTAATTACTGATTTCATCTATTTGCATCTTCTCTTTTTTTGTCAGTCTCAGGGCTTTGCAATTTTGTTTTCTTTTCAAAGAGCCAACTTTTGGTTTTGTTCATTCTCTCCACTGTTTTTTGTTCTCAATTTCTTTTTTTTCCTACTCAAATCTTTATTTTTTTCTTTCTGTTTTCTTTGGTATTTGCTATTCTTTTTTTTTTTTTAATTAAATTCAGTTTTATTGAAATACATTCACACACCATACAATCATCCATGATATACAATCCACTGTCCACAGTATAATAACATAGTTATGTGTTCATCACCACAATCTATCTCTGAACATTTTCCTTACATCAGAAAGAACCAGAACAAGAATAAAAAATAAAAGTGAAAAAAGAACACCCAAATCATCCCCCCATCCCACCCCATTTGTCCTTTAGTTTTTATCCCCATTCCTCCACTCATCCATACACTAGATAAAAGGGGGTGTGATCCACAAGGTCTTCACAATCACACTGTCACCCCCTGTAATCTACATTATTATATAATTGTCTTCAGGAGTCCAGACTGCTGGGTTGGAGTTTGGTAGTTTCAGGTATTTACTTCTAGCTATTCCAATACATTAAAGCCTAAGAGGTGTTATCTATATAGTGCATAAGAATGTCCACCAGAGTGACCTCTCGACTCCATTTGGAATCTCTCAGCCACTGAAACTATTTTGTCTCATTTTGCATCCCCCTTTTGGTCAAGAAGATACTCTCAGTCCCACGATGCCAGGTCCACATTCATCCCCGGGAGTCATACTCTGCGTTGCCAGGGAGATTTACACCCCTGGGAGTCGGGTCCCACGTAGGGGGGAGGGCAGCGAGTTCACCTGTCGAGATGGCTCAGTTAGAGAGAGAGAGGGCCACATGTGAGCAACAAAGAGGTACTCAGGGGGAGACTCTTAGGCACCATTACATACAACTTTAGACTCTCCTTTGCAGTAATGAGCTTCATTAAGGGCAAGTCCCATGCTCGAGGGCTCAGCACATCAAACCGCCAGTCCCAATGTTTGTGACAACATCAACACTAGTCCAGGTGAGGATGTCCAACACATCCGCACCTTCCCCCAGATCCTCAGGGCTGGGGAGGGAGAGGCTGTAAATATATTTTTTATTATCTGCCCAAATTACTCTAGGATGTGTCACTATTTCACTCCAGCCTATATTAACCTACCGTATCTCACTTCCTATTCAAAGTTCCATGCAATTGTGGTGTTTGAACATATCAACTGTAGAGTTGTACCATTTAGAAAATTTAGATCCTGTACCAAATAGATATCTATTCCCTTGGTCTCATATGAAAGTTGAAGTTTTAAAACACAATCAGTTTCAACCTTTACCCTTTGGCCTGGCTTGCCCTGGTCTTAACCAGACCTGCTTCATTCATATCACTAATTGAAGTCTGGGCTCTTTTTCAGCTTTTTTTTTTTTTTTTTGACAGTGGCTGTATGCACTAATACTGACATCCATATCTGCCGAGCTCTAGCTCTGAGTTTCAGGTGTCTCAGAGATATGCGTTGTTCCAGAGACCAATCAGGTTATACGCTAGGGGATCAGCATCTCAAAGTTTAGAGACAGGCCTTACAATTCAGGGATAGAGTTAACTGCTGTAAGAACTTACAATCTAGGGACTATTACAATTATTGTGTCCACGTTAGGCTATGTTCTAAGATTCAATTCTGAGTTTACACATTGTAGTTAGTCCATATTGGTGAGGCATCATCCCTCTCACCATGTTTTCTCCAACACTTTTACTCCTATATATATATTTTCCTACAATTTTATAGAGTTATATTCACATACCATACATTTATCCACAGTGTACAATCAGTTGTTCATGGTATCATCATAAAGTTGTACATTTATCACCACAATCAGGTATTTGCTATTCTTTTTCCAATTCCGCCAGGTAACTAGTGTAATTAGGTGTTTGCTTTCAGCAATTTCTTCCTATTATATGTAGGCATTTAGGGTATATATTTCCCTCTCAACACTCCCTTCATGACATCCCATGCATTTTGTTCTCTTATATTCTTGTTTTGATTCATCTTGAGCTATCAGTTTTCCCATGCAAATTCCTCTTTGACACACTTGTTTGAGTGTGTTGTTTAACCTCCATAAATTTGTGAATTTTCCAGTCTTATTCCTGTTGTTGAATTCCAGCTAAATTCCATTATGATCAGAGAAAGAGCTTTGTATGATTATAATCTTTTCAAATTTCTTAAGACCTGTTGTTTGACCCAACATGTAGTCTATGCTGGATAATGATCCATGAGCAATTGAGAAGAATGTATATCCTGATGTCTTACGGTGCATTGTTTTGTATAGGTCTGTTGGATCTAGTTCATTTATCAAATTATTCAACTTCTCTATTTCCTTATTGATCTTCTGTCTAGACTTTCTATCTATTGATCTGAAAGTTTTATTGTAGTCTCAAACAACTATTGTAGATCCAGCCATTACTCACTTCAGTTTTGCTAGTCTATCCCTCCTTAGATGCATATATTTATGGTTGCTATTTCTTCTTTGTGGATTGCCCCTTTTATTAATATATAGTGTCCTTTTAATCTCTTATTAAAAACTTTGCATTTAAAGTTCAATTTTTCTGATATTAGTATACCTACCCAGGTTTTTTTATGTGTGGGTTGCCTGGAATATCTATCCAGCTTTCACATTTAACCAAATTGTATGCTTGGGTCTGAGGTGAACCTTTTGTACACTGCATATAGATGGCTCATATTTTTTAATCCATACAACCATTCTGTGTCTTTTGAGTAGCTTAGTCCATTAACATTCAATGTTATTGCTGTAATGGTAGTACTTACTTCCACTATTTCATCCTTTGCCATTTAGGTGTCACACCTTATTTTGCCTCTTTTTTTACCCTTTAATTACACTTACCAATAATCTCAATTTTTACACTCTCCTTCAAGGGTCTCTTTCCTGTCCTTTCCTTTCAGCCTGAAAGTATAATCTAAATATTTCTTATAGCAGAGCATTCTTACTAGTGAGCTCTCTCAGGTACTGCTTAGTATTGAATATATTAAACTCTACCTCATTTTTGAAGAACAGTTTTTGGTATAGAGAAATCTTGGCTGGCAACATTTTTCTTTCAATACCTTGAATATATGCAATTGTCTTCTTGCCACTATGGTTTCTGATGTGAAATTGGTGCTTAGTCATTGGGAACCCCTTGCTCATAATGAATTGCTTTTCTCTTCTTACAGAATTCTCTCTTTCTTTTTGGCATTTGACATTCAGATTATTATGCATCTTGGAGTAGGTCTATTCATATTTATTTCATTTGGTTGTTCTCCTTGGACCTGGATGTAAATGCCGTTTATAAGCATATGGAAGTTTTCAGCTATTATTTGGTCAAGTTTTCCGTCTGCTCCCTTTCCCTATTTTTCTCCTTTTGGGAAACCCATGAAGTAAAACTTTGTACACTTTGTATGCACAATCAATTTCAAGAGACCCTGCTCAATTTTTCCCATTTTCTCTCAATGTATTTTCCTGTCTGTTTGACTTCATATGCTCTGTCTTCTAGCTCACTGATCCTTTCTTCTGCCTCTTCAAATCTGCTGTTGTGTACTAGTGTATTTTAAATTTCACTTAGTGTGCCTTTATTTCACATAACATCTTTTATTTATCTTTGCATGCTTTCAAATTCTTCTTTGTGCTCACCCAGTGTCTGCTTAATATCCTATATCTCTTTAGCCACCTTGTTGAATTTGTTTAGGAGACTTGTTTGAACACCTTTGATTAATTCTTCCAGATTTTGTGTCTCCTCTGACTTTTGATTTGTTTCTTTGACTGGGTGACATTTCTTGTCTCTTGATGTGTTTCATAATTTTTTGCTCAGGCTGAGAATAGTATTAACTTGCTGACTTTACTTTGATGGCCAGATTCTCTCTTGTCAAAGCTTTTGTTGTTGATTGTTTTTTTGTGAATGCTCTTCTTTGTCACTTCTTTCATCAGTATTATCCAACTAGAACTGGGACAGGGAGCCACAAGGGAGGCTTGTTCCAGTTCCTCAGAGTCCCAGGGAAAAATTTGGTAAGATGCCTAAATGTCCTTTATTCTGCTCCCCAAGTGTGCACTTTCCTGGTCTGCAATCATATGTCCCACTTCACCCAAAAAGCATTTTAGATGTCTCCCTGGGGGTGAACTTTCCTCCCCTGCAAGCAGATGGAGCTCAACAATAACTATACTGCTCAGCCCTATGAAGGCAGGCTATTTTTAGCTATTGGCACCAGAGGATGGCCTAGCCAGCCATGTGGGGTGGGTTAAAGCTGCCAGTGTTCCCAAAAAATCCAATTTTTTGGCCAAGGTCTCATACCACAGTAGATCGTATCCCATCTTGTCCCTTGTAGAATGGACCTCTGCTGCCCATTCAGTCTGGAGTTGCAAAGAAACAGAAGCTGGAGAAACAGATTCTTTCTGTCCTCAGGGTGGGGGATAGGATTCAGGAGCAATGTCTGAAGAAGTTACTCATGACCTCATCACAGCTTCTGCACCTCTCTGTTCTGCATTTTCTTGGGTTTTGCAGAACCCTTCCCCCAATCTCCAGAGTCCCAGTTCCATTATTGCAGGCAATTTTGGCCTGTCCCCTAGTTCTTTTTCTGGGAAAAAGTGAGCCCAGCCTCCACCTTTCCAGCCATCTTGGATCTTCATCTTCATCAAAAAGTTAGTCTTCTATACAAGAAATCCCTCCCTTTTTTTTTTTTTTTTCATGATGAATTCTGTAAAATTTTATTTTCTCAATTCTGGTTTTTCTCAAAACTAAAATGGAAACAAGATGTGAGTTTTGGTCTCTTAAATAGCAATCAGTTATTCACTTATTCCAGAACACAGAAACATTAAACATGCCATCAATTAGTATGTTATTACTATTATAAGTCCAAAATAATAAAATAGTAATAATTATAATCATGACTCATTTTATATGTTCCTGAATTTATTTTATCAACCCAGAGAAAGTTCATGTTAGCTAGACAATAGAACCTCTGAAGAAGGCTGAGGGAAAGGTGAACTGAGGAAACCCATGACAAGCAGTTCTTCACCTCTGTTGAGCACTAAGACCAGGAGGTTGCCAAAATACCACGGGACTGCCAAAGAAATCACAACCTGCTTGCTGGCTTGTGCTATGATTTCTCAAAGCCCCTTCCAGTTAGGACTGAAATGCACAACTACTGAAGACTATGTCTCATGCTATCAGTCCTCTCTTTGTCCTGATTAATCTATTCCATCTTTTAAGGAGCAACAGGGAAGAGGAATAAACACAATCAAACCATGTTCTTAGAAAGTGCAAAGTTAAATTGTCCTGAGTTATAACTGTCTGCTTAATACAGTGTTCTCATCTAAGAACCATCTCATAATTTATTTAAAGAATGACACAGCTGAGAGAGATATTTAGGAAGACATTTCCAGGCAGAGCTGAATTTAAATCACCCTCCAAATACAAGTCTGTCCTTTTCTTTATTGAAATATTTTATCTGGATTTACATGAAAATTAATCAATTGATTTTACCAAATGACTGTGACATATCAATTCTACTGCCTCTAATAGAGTCAATAATTTTATAAATTAAGGTGATTATAAAGTCATTTGTAAAAACAGCATCAACTGAGACTTTCTTGCACTTATTACTAATCCATTATAAACAAATAACAATCTTAAAAACAAAAATTCTAGAATAAGTACAGTTAAACCAGTACAGACACAAAAGTACAAGGAGTTCATTGGTAATGCTATACCAAATGGATAAAAAGTAAAATTGATTTTATACTGTAAAGTTATACAAGTAAATAATAAAGCTCCTTTCATTTTTTCTTGCATACATGCTTAGATTTCTCATATAAATAACAGAATGCTCCATTTCATGCACTTCAATAGGATAAACCCCTTAGAAAAAGACTGAAAAGACTTGATAATCAACTCCCAAATTTTATGCATCTTTCATCTTTTATCAATTTCCTGACATTTAACATAAGCAGCAAAGTATTTTCAGTAAATTTAGCACTTAGGTCTAGAAAATGTCTTCAAGACCCCTGGCAAGTTACATATATTCCATGTTGTTTTTGGTTTCCCATCTCTTCTTTGCTTCAAACCCCCATGCAAGTTTCTTCTTTTTCTGAACAACCTGTGAATTTTCAGCAGCCTTCTTGGCTTTTACAAAATTGTGGCAGGCAACAGCTTTGGCAATTTTTACACCAAGCTCTCGAGTAGCTAGCTGGTTGCTGAGTTCCTCGGCTTTCTCAATATTCCACTCTTCCACAGCCTGGTCTATGCTCTTTTCAAGACCTGACTTCTCAATTTTTTTCTTTTTTACAGGGGGGTCAAACCTTTCATTGACTCCAAAATACTGAGTGAGTTCCTTCCACTGGATTTCATTTGGTAAGTGTTCACTATGAGATGTCTCTCCATTGTTCAATTTATCTTTCCTGGAGTGTTTTCTTTTTTTCCTCCTGAATCTTGAGGCTGAGTTTTCCTGTTCTGAATGTTTTTTATGCAATTCTTGAAATTTATTCCACATATTTAATGAAATTCCAGATGGACACTCTTCATATGCATTTACATTTGCCTCTGTTTCAGTTTTTGGTCCATTTGTAGGGAACTCTAAGATTTCTAATTTTCTAGTGGCCTGATATTCTTTATCTTCCTGTAAGTTAAATCCAGAGTTCTCTACTATGGCTTCATCTTCAGAGTTTGACTCAACATCACTTTCATTTAGGCCAGGAGGTAGCAGCCCACTCCACATCTTTTCTTTTTTTGCAGATTTGGTTCAGTCTCAACAGTTGTTGATTCTGTGAAACATCCTCACCAAAATATTCTCTCAGTTTATTAAGAGGAAAGGCTCTGGCATCTAACGGCTCCAACTGGAATCTTGACTCCACCACCCACTAGTGACATGAGGAAATCATTTAGTGTATCTGACTGTCAGTTTCTTCATCAGTTAGTCACTGGCCACCCAGCAGCCATCTTAAGACCCCTCCCTCTTTTCACAGTCCATCTCCTCATCATCTAAAATCATTTTTATCTGTTCCATCTTGAAAATAACCTCTTCTGAATCAATTTTCTCTCAACTTACTGATCTCCTTTTCTTATCTTGACAAACTGAGAAAGGAAGAAATGTCACAGCCAATGAAGAAAATGAAAAAGTTGATGGAGATAGAGAATCTGGAACAATTAAACTTAGTACCTTCCAAGTTTTTTGGCATACTTAGACAAGCAATGATTTACTCATAAATGAATCTTGCTTACATCACCATTGATCTCCCTACAAGTAAATCCTTATATGGAATTAAGGAATTGAACCAGGACCTCATTTTCATAATTTTATTTCTCTTCACTGTGCTAGTTTGGATGTATTATGTCCCTCAAAATGCCATGTTCTTTGATGCATTCTTGTGGAAGCAGACATCTTAGTGTTGATTAAGTTGGAATCTATTGATTGAGTGTTTCCATGGAGATGTGACTCAATCAAATGTGGGCAAGATGGTTGTTTGGATAATTTCCAGGGAGGTGTTACCCCAGCCATTCAGGGTGGGACTTAATTAAATCACTGGATCCACAGCTGGCAAACAGAAGGAGCTAGAGGTGCAAGTTATGGAGACATGTAGAAGATGGCCATTGAAAGCAGAGTTTTGCCAATGCTTTGGAGGTACTAGCCTGGAATCTGCCCCCACGATGCTGACAAAGAGACACTTTGGAGAACACCATTTTGAAACACAACCTGAGAGCAGCTAAGAGTGATATTTTGAAGAACTGCTACAGACTAGAGAGTAACATCCTGAGAGAAAGCCATTTTGAAACCAGAACTCCAGAGCAGATGTCAACCATGTGCCTTCCCAGCTAACAGAGGTTTTCCAGACAACATTAACCATCATCCAGTGAAGGAACCCAATTTTTGATGCCTTACCTTGGAAACTTTATGGTCTTAAGACTGTAACTATGTACTCAAATAAACCCCTAATTATAAAAGCCAATCCATTTCTGGTATTTAGCATTCTGGCAGCATTAGTAAATGAGAACACTCACTTTCTCTGACATCTTAGCCTACTGACTTCAAATTACTCTAGTGACTTCTTCTCCTAGTGCTCTGAAAATAGACATAAAAATTTAAAAAATGGCCCAACTCATATTTCATCTTGAGATTTCATCACTAGTCCATCTGGACTACTCCATAAATAAAAGTTTCTCCATGCCTTCTCATGATCACGCATTCTCAATTTCCCCTCACTTTTAATAAAAACATTTACATCCCAGTCATTTCCTAGTCTTTATATCCTGAATCTCCCTATTCACTAATACACAATATTGAAATTAGGCCAATGAATAACATGCTGATGGCCTTTAGGCTTTCAAGTGGAAGGAAGATCTGCAAGTCTTCCACTATAAATCAAAAGCTAGACATTAAGTATATCGAGGTAGTCTGGTTGAATGTTGAGATAAGCTGAAATCTAGGCCTTGTGAACCAAATGATTAAGCAAGTTGTGAATGCAATGGAAAGTTCTTGTAGGAAATTAAGCATAGTACTCAAGTGAACACACAAATTAAAAGACTGTGAAAATGCTTTATTGCTAATATGGAGAACGTTTTACTGGTCAGGAGAGTGGCACAAGCCAGCCACAATATTCCCTTAGGCTGAAGCCTAAACCAGAGCAAATTCCAAACTTTCTTCAATTCCCTGAAGGCCGTGAGAGGAGAAAAAGCTGAAGAAATGTTGGTTTTCCTTTCTAGCACAAGTTGGTTCATGAGGTTTAAAGAGAGAAGCCATATTCATATGTGCAAGGTGAAGCAACAAATGCTGATGTAGATGCTGCAGCAGGTTACCCAGAATATCTAGCTAACATTTTTGATGGATGTGGCCTCTCCTAACAATGGATTTTCAATGTAGATCATACAGCTTTCTATTGGATGAAGATGCCATCCATGGCTTTCATAGATGGAGAGGAGAAGTTAATGCTTAGTTTCAAAGCTTCAAAAGACAGAATTACTCTCTCATTAGGGGCTAATGTAACTGGTAGCTTTACTTTGTGGCCAATGTTTATTTACCATTCTGAAAATCCTAGGGCCCTTAGAGAATTATGCTAGATCTGCTCTGCCTCTGCTCTATAAATGACAGATGGGAGAGCTCATCCCTTTACATATGGTTTACCAAATACAGGCATACCTCAAAGATATTTCACGTTTCATTCCATACCACCACAATAAAAAGCAAATATTGCAATAAAGTGAGTCACAAAAGTTATTTGGTTTAGCAGAGCATAAAAATTATTTTATATTATACTGCAGTCTATAGAGTATACAATAGCATGATGTCTGAAAAATGCACACAACTTCATTAAAATGTGACCCAAAGACACAAAGTGAACATGTTGTTGGAAATATGATAGAAATAGACCTGCTTAATATAGGGCTTCCAAAATTGTTCAATTTTTTTTTAAAAAAAATGCAATTAAAATAGGAGTGAGATAAAATGTAGTGGGAAAACTGAAGTATGACTGTATTTTAAGCCCACTGTAAAGACCTACTGCTCAGAGAAAAAATATTCCATTCAAAATATTACTGCTCATTGACAATATATCTGGTCTCTGAGGAGCTCTGATGGAGCTGTGTGAGATTAATGTTGTTTTCATGCCTGCTAACATAACACCAAGTCTGCAGCCCATGGATCAAGGAGCAGCTTCAATTTTCAAGTCTTATTTATAAAAAATGATTTCATCAGGGTATAGCTGCCATAGATAGCGATTTTTCTGATGAACCTGTGCAAACTTAATGGAAAACCTTCTGGAAAGTATTCACCATTCTAGACACCATTAAGAATAGTGTTATTTGGGGGAGGGGATTAAAATATAAATACTAAAAATTGTTTAGAAGTTGATTCAAACCACATGGATGACTTTGAGAGATTCAAGACTTCAGTGGAGAAAGTAACTGCAGATGTGGTAGAAATAGTAAAGGAACTAGAGTTAGATTGGGAACCTAAAGATGTGACAGAATTGCTCCAATTTCATGACCAAACTTGAATGGATGAGGAGTTGCTTCTTATGGGTAGGCAAAGAAAGTGATCTCTTCAGATGGGATTTACTCCTGGTAAAGATGCTGTGAATATTGTTAAAATGATAACAGTGGATTTAGAATATTATACCTACTTAGTTAATAAAGCAGTGGCAGAATTTGGAAGGATTAACTCCTCTTTTGAGAGATCTACTGTGGTTAAAATGCTACCAAACAGCATCACATGCTACAGATAAAACTTTCATGAAAGGAAGAATCAATCAATGTGGCCCCTTCATTATTTAAGTAATCTTCAGTAATCAGCACCCTTATTAGTCAGCAGTCATTAGCACTGGGGTAAGACCCTCCACCAGCAAAAAGATTACACCTCACTGCAAGCTCAGATGATGGTTAGCATATTTAGCAAGAAAATATTTTTAAATTAAGGAATGTATATTTTTAAAGAAATAATGCTATTGATCACTTAACAGACCACACTATAGTGGAAATTTAAATTTTATATGCACTGGAAAAGAAAAACAATCATGTGGCTTGCTTTATGATGATGGTCTGGACTCCAACCCCCAATACCTGTGAGGAAAGCCTATATAGTTGCATTTCAAGTAGAAAATTTCCAGAAGAATGCACAAGAAATAATTACAGTGTTTACCTCTAGACTAAAATTCAGACTGGGGGTCTGAATGGGGGAATATTTATTTTGCATTACATATTTCTTTATAAAACTAGAAGTAAATGAGGCTCTTTATTGGTTAGAATAAAGATAAGAGAAATAAAGTACAGGAAAATTGCTAGTACACTACTGTTTGTAGAGGGATTTCTAATCCATTATGTCCTCTGCACACAACATCCTGTAAAGGAGGCAGGGCAGAGACTGTCACTCCTATGTTAAGGTTTTGGATGGCAGTGCCATCATAGACATGAATGCAGGCATCTACTGCAGTTTCCTTAGACCCTCAGCCTCTTTCCATGCATACAATGCACCTCACTCTGCCCTTTAGTTGTCTATGAGTTTCCCCAAATACATCTCTGAAAACTCACAGCCACTTGTAGGCTAGGGAGGGAAGAACAAGCAAATGCCTACACAAAGCAGAGCAATGGGATCAACAGTTTCCAGACCATGCACAAGGTCTGGGGAGAAGAAGGAAGATAGAAAAGGTAATGAGAGAATGAAAGAGGGAGAACAGTGTGAGAAAGAAGCATCAGATGGCTAAAATTCTACTGGTACCTGCATGGAAAAGAACCCACATATTTCAAGCTCTCCTTCCTTCCCTCACTGCTGTGCTTGAGACATAAGTTCCTGGTTCCCTTGCCCAATAATCTTTGATATTCCCTTGAGCCAATTTATCTGTAAGAAGCTCAGTAGTATTCTCCCAGTAAGATTTTCCCTGAGTAGAACAGGTTTTGAGACCCAATAGATGAGTTTTGTGTGTAAAGAAAATAACAGGGTCTCTAAGTCAGAAGGAATTGGCCTGCTGCCAGTTCCTTGAGCAGTTGTTCAATCATGCTAAATTTCTGCTTTCTCTGCTTGAAAAAATGGAGGTGGCAGTGCTTAAGCCTCAGGATTGTGGAGAAAATCAAGTGAAGACTCTAAGCACAATGTCTAGCACTTATGGACTCAATTTTTATATTTCCTTTTTTCCCTACCAATTGATGTGTTTGTTCCTGTACTTGCTGTATTATTCTTGTACCCATATTGGGCACCATGGGCTTTGCTTGGGAACTATGAGAGAAGCCTGGCAGAATCTTACCTGGATGAAAACACAAAAATGACTCCAAGAACCATCTTACTTAGAAAAAGACAAAATGTGGAACAGAGAGATCATCCATGTCATGCAGGCAGCAAATAGTTTCCAGACATGAAATAGAAAAGAATCATATGATGGCCTCCAAAAGTAAGCCTAAAATTGTATTTTGAAAGATGGGAACTCACATAAGGAAACTCTGAGTAGAATAGAACACATTCTTTAATACAGAGCTTGGGTAAATTAAATTTTCCTTATTTTTCTATAGCATTTTAGCCATGAACACATGGTAGATGCTGTTTCCTGCATAGTTCTGTCTGTTGATGCTAACGTTATCATTCTAAAGTAAGTTACAGGGACAGAAAATTATTGAATATACAAATTATAGGTAGCCACCACTATCCTTGAGAAACTCCAATATTGGAACTTTGAAAGCCAATTGCTTAAGAGTGGTGTCCCAACCCCAAATGCACAGCAACCAGGCACAAGTTTTAGTAATTATGACAACAAAACACATAAAAAAATAAAACATATAGACATATTTGTCTTTTTAAAAATTTAAAATTTGTGATTATATTGGAGCACCATCAAGAAAATGTAAAGACAACTTACACAGTGGAAGAACATACTTGCAAATCATAAATCTGATGAGATTTATAGAATATATTGAAAACACCTGAAACTCAACAGTTAAACAAAAACTAACCCACTTAAAAATGTGGGGAAATATCTGATAGACATTTCTCCAAAGAGGATACACAAGTGGCCAATAAATATATAAAAATTTGTCCAACTTCATACATAGTCAGGGAAAGGCAATCAAATCCATGATAAAAACCCATTTTACTCCCTGTGACAGTTAATTTTACATGTTACCTTGGCAAGGTTTTGGTGTCCACTTGTCTTGTCAAACACTGGTGTAAATTTTACTATGGTAGTAACTTTGTAGAAAGGATTTATATCTATAATCAGTCAACCTTAAATAAAGATTACCCTCCATGATGTGAGTGGGCCTCATCCAAACAGTCATAGGTCTTGACATTAAGAATTGATGATTCCAGAGATCAACTCTTACCTGAATTTCCAGCATCCTAGTACATTAAGGAATTCAGACTCAAGACTTGAATATCATTTTTATTAGAAATTCCCTCCTTGGCTGGCCTTGCAGAGTCCTGATTTGTCTGCCTCATGCACACACACACACAAACATATATATATATATATCCTGTTAGTTCTCTTTCTCTGGAGAACCCTGATTAACATACACCAGTGGGATGGCTACCATTAACAAGAACTGATAAATCTTGGTGAGTATGTAGAGTGTTCCAACTGTCATAACTTCTGTTGGAAGCATAAAAGAAGGAAGTCACTTTGGCTAACACTCTGTCAGTTCTTCAAAAAGTTAAATGTACAGTCACCTTATGACCCAGCAATTCTACCCAAATGAAATGAAATTTACCCAAGTGAAATGAAAATGTATCTCCACAAAACACTTGTTCATTAATGTAAATAGTAGCATTAAACATAACAGGTCAAAAAATAAACAGTATAGATGTCCTTCAACTGATGAATGGATTAAAAAATTTGGCATATCAATACAATGGAATATTATTGGCTTTTAAAATAAATGATGTATTGATGCAAGCTACATCAATGAACTAGAAAGCATTATGTTAAGTAGAACAAGCTAGACACAAAGCTGTATATTGCATGATCCCTTATATGAAATGACAAAAATAGGCAAATACATACAGGAAATCAGTATAGTTGTGGTTGTCTAGGAAAGAAAGATTCCAGTGGAAATGCAGAGTACTATTGGTTATGAGGTTTCCTTCTGGGGTGATAGTGATCAAAATGTTCTAAAATTTGAGAGAGATTTGGGAAAGATTCCCGTCTTCCCATAAGCTTAAATTAAACCATCTTTTCCTCTTCAGCCAGGTTCAGTGTGGCTTTTATTAGCTGCACTGAGGAAAAAACCCATATTTGGGGAGTGCTCCCTCTTCAGGTTGGCAACCATGAAGGTATGAAAACATCTGAATGACATGATGCTAGTTGGATTCCTGGACCTCTAAAGTAAGACACTTGTGAGTCTCAGCTCTATGACCAAGAAAGACACTTTTCTCTGAGAGTTGGATAGGAGATTCTCTTGCCCTGGACATCCAGGACCCCAACAGCAGCTGGCTGTGGAGGAAAACAGGTTTGGTGAGTGAGTGTGGATGTCTTGTGAGCATGGGCAGGACTTGTTTTCTTTCATTTGTGGGCCCTGCTTCTTTCTTCTTCAGTGACACAAATTCCTGACAGAGCTGTAAGCAGGAGATGGCACTTGGTTTGGGCAATTGGTGGCTGTAAATTCTTGGAAAGCTGTTTCTGGATGGTGCTTGGAGAAATATCCATTGAGTTTTGGTTTTGATAGAAGCAGCCCCTGGCATTAAGGGAGGTTACTGAATTTCATTCCTAGTTTTACTTGACTGCTCAATGGCACATAAATTTATGCCATAGCTGTTTTTGGAGGATGTATCCACAAGCATAGAGGAATAGTCATTGAAACTTGGTCATCTAAAACTTGGTGTGATGTTTAGGTTCATGTGTCATCTTTGCCAGGTGGTGGTACCCAGCTGTCTGGTCAAGCAAGCACTGGCCTAACCATTGTTGTGAGGATGTTTGTGGTTGGTTAATAAGCCAACAGGCTGGTATATTAAATCATCAGTCAATTGGCTGCAGCTGTGACTGATGACAGCAATGAAGGGCATGTCTTCCACAATGAGAGAATGCAGTTGGCTGAATTTAATCCAATCAGTTGAAGACTTTTAAGTGAGATGGATAGAGGGCTTTCACTTTTTCTTCCTCAACTGCCCAGTGAAGTATTTCCTGAGGACTTTGTTGAAGTTGTCAGTTCATTTCCTGAGTTCATTGAATACATTCATCAAAGTTGCCAGTTCATTTCCTGAGGAGTTCATTAAACATCTTCACTGGAGTTGCTAGCTTGCTGCCTGCTGTACAGAATTTGGGCTCATGCATACTCACAGTTCTGTGAGACAGTTTTATAAATCTTATATTCATATATATCTCTCATTGATTCTGTTTTCCTATTAGTTGTAACTAATACAACTTGGTACCCGGAGTGGTTCTTGAGAAACAGAATCTTAAAATGGGCTTTTACAATTTGTTTCTACTCTGATTAGATACAAAGGCACTAATGACCATTTCCAGTAATCAAGAGGGTACCAACAGTCCATGGTGTGAGTTGGCAAAGGAGATACACAAAATAGCACCATTTGATTCTTCTAATCATACTTTTGTATGAATCAAGGCTCTGGGTGACAGTGTTTTTGACACCTTCACAGAGTTTTGCAGAATTGTGAGGTATAATGATGTAGGCTGGCTGCTCTTAGATACATTGGATAAAGTATTAAGAGAAAGGGATGGATAGGATTCTGGGAAGATGGCAGCATAGAAAGAAGTGGAAGACTTAGTCTCCCCCAGAACAATTCATAAATGAACAAAAAACCAGTAAATAACCTGGAATGGTAGTGGGGAGACAAACATGACAGTACACTCAACTTCCACTGACATGAATTGGGAGGAATGCCTGAGATCACAACATAAAATCTGTCAGTAAAATTGTGGACCTGCGCTGAGAGCCAAGAACCTAGAGCTGGGAGCCCCTCCCTCACAGAAGCTGCACTGTACACTTTCTCAGCCCAGCTCCAAGTGAGCTTTTAATAATAACTGCTCAATACAGACAGTGAATTCTCAACAAGCAGACAGAGGCTTTTGGTGACAACTGACCTTGGGAGATTTGGGGGAAATATTCTGTCTCTTGCTCTCTGTGGAGAAAACCTCAGCTGTTCTCAGCCAACAAGGCACTGCAGTAAAGACAGCCTCACACATTCTGCATTCTGAAATGAGCTGAGAGCCCCGTGGCACAGCCAAGTGGCCCAGGGCTTCCCTAGAGGGATGGTGCACACTGTTGATGTAGCACAGCATTTTCTCTCAGCTGAGGGAGGCTCACAGCTGGGAGGGGGGATCCACTTGGAGAACCCAGGGGTGCTATACCAAGTCCAGTGGTTTATGGAACACTGAGAGAGAGCTGCCCTTCCTCCCTGGCCACCCGTGCATGTGCCCCACATTCAGGGCGGGCAACTCCAGCAGCATGCCCAGGCTGAGCTCTCCAACTGAACACACAAGAATCATTTCCCCTCACTACACAAGAACTGTCTGGAGGGATATAGGTGGCTCACAGACACCATCTGCTGGTTACTTAGAGAAAGTGTACATCACCATACCATGTCTCTGAAAAATTAGATTGATATCCTTTTTTTTTGTTACAACTTGAAAGAACCCTATCAAGCAAAACAAATGCCAAGAGGCCAAAAACAACAGAAAATCTTAATGCATATGATAAAACCAGATGATATGGAGAATCTAGGTCCAAACACACAAATCAAGATTTTGGAAGAAATGTTATATCTCACAAATTTAATTAAAGAACTACAATAAAAGAATGAAAACATGGCAAAGGATTTAAAGGACATCAAGAGGACCATGGCCCAGGTTATAAGCACCATAAAAAAGACCCTAGAGGAGCACAAAGAAGACAATGCGAGGGTAAATAAAAAAATAGAGATCTTATGGAAATAAAAGAAACTGTTGGCCAAATTAAAAAGACTCTGGATATTCACAATACAAGACTAGAGGAAGCTGAACAACATCTCAGTGTCCTAGAAATCCACAGAACAGAAAATGAAAGAATGAAAGAAAGAATGGAGAAAAAAATTGAAAAAATCACAATGGATCTCAGGGATATGATAGACAAAATAAAACATCCAAACTTAAGACTCATTGGTGTCCCAGAAGGGGAAGAGAAGGGTAAAGGTCTAGAAAGAGTACTCAAAGAAATTGTTGGGGAAAACTTCCCCAACATTCTACACAATATAAACACACAAAGCATAAATGCCCAGTGAACTCCAAATAGAATAAATCCAAATAAACCCACCCCAAGACATATTCTGATCAGACTCTCAAATACTGAAGAGAAGGAGCAACTTCTGAAAGCAGCAAGAGAAAAGCAATTCACCACATACAAAGGAAACAATATAAGACTAAGTAGTGACTACTCATTGGCCATATGGAGGTGAGAAGGCAGTGGCATGACATATTTAAAATTCTGAGAGAGAAAAATTTCCAGCCAAGAATACTTTATCCAGCAAAACTCTCCTCCAAATTTGAGGGAGAGCTTAAATTTTTCACAGACAAACAAATGCTGACAGACTTTGCCAATAAAAGACCTGCCCTACTTCAGATTCTAAAGGAAGCCCTACCAACTGAGACAAAGAAAGGAGAAAGAGATATAGAGAATTTTAACAGACACGTATAGTACCTTACATCCCAAATCCCAAAAGTTAGGCTTTTTCCAGTTGACCTAGAACACTTGTGCTTATGGATATCAAGTAATAATCCCATATACTGCTCATACATTTCACTCATAGGTGCCCCAAAATCAACTAGTCAAAACCACATGTCTCTGTTTTTCTCTAGTGATCACAGATCTTTCTCCAAATGGGACCATATGCTGGGACATAAAACAAGCCTCAAGAAATTAAAAAAAAATTGAATATACTCAAAGAACATTCTCTAAACACAATGGAATACAAATAGAAGTCAATAATTTTTGAACTGTAACTCCACTATTTACTTCCTACATGATAAAAAATACACAAACTCTAAGGACAAATCAGTGGTTTTGAACTCAATGAAAAATATGTAATTTTAGACAACTATATAAAGGTGGGGGATTGAAGGAGTATAGGAACATAGTTTATGTGCCCTATTGAAGTGAAGATGGTATCAAAGAAAAACAAGATTGATAGGGATTTAAGAGGTTAATTTTAAGCCCCACAGTAAACACAAAGAAATTAGCAGAGAATATAACCATAGAGATGAAATTAGATTTTGGGTTAAGAGAAATGGGGGAAGGGGCAATGGGAAGTTAAGAAAGGAGTGTAGGGTTGCTGTTTGAGGTGAAGGGAAGTTTCTAGCAATGGATGGTGGGAAAGAGCATAACATCATTCTAAATGTGATTAATCCCACTAATGGAAGGCTAGGGAGGGGGTGGAATGGGAAGATTTAGGCTGTATATATGTTTCCACAATTGAAAAAAGGGGAAAAAAAAGAGACAGTCTAACTAGACAATTGAATGCTAAGGATGAACTTGGATGGGATTGGAGGGTGGAGGACAGGTGGCTCGAAGGGACACAGTTGAGACACAAGGAAAAGGAAATATAGAATGTAAGCATGGTATCATTGTTGAATCTCTTATATTTCTTAGATGTGCTTAATGGAATTACATAAAACAATGTTCTTGTTCATGGGAAGTACATACGTGAATTATGGTGTATGTTCAAGGATGTGTGCAGCTAACTCTCATGTGTTCAGAAGACAGAGAAATATATGATGGATGATAGATAGGGAGGGAAAGAAATAATGATGTGACAGCATGTTAAAGTTGGTGGATTGAGCTATCGGGGGAGGGGGGTCAGGGTATGATGGAATTCTGTGTATGGGGCTAGTATTGTTTTTGCAGCTATTCATGTAACTGAATTTATTTCAAAATAAAATGAAATAAAAAAAGAGAAAGGGATGAGCTAAAGTCTTCAAATTTAAAACTTAAATGCCACATGACATATGTAAAGGTTTCTATGTGTGCCCTAAAAGAAAATCTTATTTCCTGTGGCTGCAGATGAGATTTCTGAAAACCAGATGTAGACTGTCATTGTGAAAGTAGCAGATTTACAACATAAACTAAAATCTCAAACTCTCAGTGTGTCTGCTGTTAAAGTTAAGGCACTGATTGGAAAAGAATGGGATCCTGAAACTTGGGATGGGATTGATAATGATTGCAGTGAGGACATTGGAAGCCTGGCTTCTGCTGAGTCATTGTTAGATTTACCTATAGTGGGCTGTCATGAGGAAACAGCTTCCCCACCTCCAGTCTGTTCTAAGGAGTCTGCCATCCAACCTCCACCTAAAGAGATTAACCCTTCAGTGCCTGCTA
Organism: Choloepus didactylus; assembly: GCF_015220235.1. NCBI lineage: Eukaryota > Metazoa > Chordata > Mammalia > Pilosa > Megalonychidae > Choloepus > Choloepus didactylus. The sequence goes on from NC_051323.1 coordinate 232,866, forward strand.
ATCCTGTAGTCACCTCCCCTGAGAAAGCAGCCCTTACTTCTCTGTCTGGAGAGATTATTTCTGATTTACAAGATGAAAATGCAACAGAATGTCCTGAAGTAAATGGCTTGAGCAATACTTCTAATCCTTTTCATGACCCAATCCCAACACCAGTCTTTGCTTCAAGACCTATAACTAGACAAAAGTCCCAACAGGTCATGAAGGGTGAAGTACAAAGTGTGACCCATGAGGAAGTATGCTATACTCCAAAAGATCTGTATGAGTTTTCCAACTTATACAGACAGGAACAAGAAGAATATGTGTGGGAATGGATATCAAGAGTGTGGGATAATGGTTGAAGGAATATAAGTTTGGATCAGGCTGAAGTTACTGATATGGGCCCACTAAGCAGAGATTCTAAACATGGATCAAAATGTGGCCAGCGCTACAGGAGGTTGAAATGCCAGAACTGCAATGGTATAATGTAGAGGGGATTCAAAGGCTTAGAGAGATTGGAATGTTAGAGTGGATTTATCATGGAAGACTGGCTCACACACTCCTGGAATGTCCAGAGGACACATCCTTTACCAGGACTGTGAGGAATAAATTTGTGAGACCAGCTCCATCATCCGTGAAGAGCTCTGTAGTTGCCCTTCTCTGTAGGTCAGATATTACTGTAGAAACTGCTGTCACTGAGTTGGAATCCTTAAATGCTATAGGGATAATTGGATCCCAAATTGGCAGAAGCCAAGTGGCTACAGTTAATTGTCACAGACAAGGTGGGCATGGCTCCCATAATGGAAAACAGGCTCAAAGCAGTACTCAAGACAACCTGACTCACAGAGACTTATGGCATTGGCTAGTAGATCATGGAGTACCTAGCAATAAAATAGATGGGAAATAAACTAAATTCTTGTTTGAACTACATAAGCAGAAGAATTCTAGGTCAGGTGAACAAAAGTCTCCCTTGAATTACAAAAACAGAGAGTTATGGATCCTTAATGAATTCCCAGACTTGAGACAGTTTACAGATCCAGAGTCCCTTGAATGAGGGGAAGGCTGGGTATGCCTGAGGAAGGACCCTGTTACACTGCCAAAAATTTGTACTGTTAATCTTCCTCCCAGCCTTCCCCAGGGGGACCTATGGCCTTTTACCAGGGAAACTGTGCATTGGGGAAAAGGGAATGATCAGATATTTTGTGATTTTTAGACATTGGTTCAGAAGTGACATTAATCCCAGGAGACACAAAACATCACTCTGGTCCACTAGTCAGAGTTGTTGATGGATTTTTAGCTCAGGTCTGTCTCACAGTGGGTCCAGTGGGTCTCCATACCCATTCTGTGGTTATTTTCCCAGTGTCAGAATGCATAATTGGGATAGACATACACAATTGGCAGAATCCTCACATTGGTTCCCTGACTCATGGAGTGAGGGCTATTATAGTGGGAAAGTCCAAGTGGAAGCCACTAGAACTGCCTCTGCATATCAAAATACTAAACCAGAAGCAATACCAGACTCCTGGAGGAACTGCAGAGATTAATGCCACTATTAAGAACTTGAAGGTTGCAGGGGTTGTGATTCCCTCCACATCCCTATTCAACTTCCCTATTTGGCCTGTGCAGAAAACAGATGGGTGTCAGAGGATGACAGTGGATTGTCATAAGCTTATACAGGTGGTGACTCCAATGGTAGCTGTTGTTCCAGATGTGGTATTGCTTGAGCAAATCAACACATCCCCTCATACCAGGTATGCAGCTATTGATCTGGCAAATCCTTTTATCTCAATTGCTGTTAGAAAGGACCACAAGAAACAGTTTGCATTCACCTGGTAAGGCCAGTAGTTTACATTTACTTACTACCTCAGGGTTATATCAACTCTGCAGACCTATGTCATAATATTGTCAGCAGAGATATTGATCATTTCTCCCTCCCACAAGACATCACACTGGTTCATTATATTGATGATATGTTGATTGGTCCTAGTGAGCAAGAAGTAGCTTAACTACTCTAGATTGTCAGTAAGGTATTTGTGTGGCAGAGGATGGGAGATAAATCCAACAAAAATACAGGGGTCTTCTACCTCACTAAAATTTCTAGGTGTCCAGTGGTGTGGGGCCTGTCAAGATATCCCTTCTAAGCTGAAGGATAAGCTGTTGCATCTGGCCCCTCCTATGACCAAAAAAGTGGCATAATGCTTACTTGGCCTCTTTGGATTTTGGAGACAACATATTCCGTATTTGGGTGTGCTACTCTGACCTATTTACTGAGTGACCAGAAAACCTTCTAGTTTTGAGTGGAGAGCAGAGCAACATGAGGCTTTGTGACAGGTCCAGCCTGCTGCACAAGCTGCTCTGCCACTTGGACCATATGATCCAGGTGACCAATGGTGCTGGAAGTGTCAGTGGCAAATAGAGATGCTGTTTGTAGCCTTTGGTGGAATCCTAGAGGAGAATCACAATGCATGTCCTTAGGATTTTGAAGTAAAGCTTTATCATCTTCTGCAGATAATTGCACTCCATTTGAGAAACAGCTGTTGGCCTGCTACTGGGCCTTCATAGAGACAGAACAATTAACCATTGGACACCAAGTTACCATGAGACCTGAGTTACCTACCATGAGCTGGGTGTTGTCCAACCCACCAAGCCATAAATTTGGGCATGCACAGCAGCACTCCATCATAAAATGGAAATGGTACATATGAGATAGAGTTCAAGTGGTCCTGAAGGCACAAATTAGATGAGGAAGTGGCCCAAATGCCCATGGCCCTTACTCCTTCCACCTTACCTTCTCTTTCCCAGCCCACAGCTGTGGCATCATGGGGAGTTCCTTACAATCAGTTGACCGAGGAAGAGAAAACTTGGGCCTGATTTACAGATGGTTCTGCCTGATATGCATGCACCACCCAAAAGTGGACAGCTGCTGTACTGCAGCCCCTTTCTGGGATGTCCATGAAGGACAGTGGTGAGGGGAAATCCTCCCAGTGTGCAGAACCTTGAGCAGTGCACCTGGTTGTTCACTTTGATTGGAAGGAGAACTGGCTAGTGGAGCATCTGTATACTGATTCCTGGGCTGTTGCTAATGGTTTGGCTGGATGGTCATGGACTTGGAAGGAACATGATTGGAAGATTGGTGACAAAGAAGTCTGGGGAAGGGGTATGTGGATAGACCTTTCTGAGTGGGCAAAGGACATGAACATATTTGTGTCCCATGTGCATGCTCACCAGAGGGTGACTTCAGCAGAAGAAGATTTTAATAACCAAGTGGATAAAATGACCCATTTGATGGATAGCAATCAGTCCCTTCCCCAGCAACTCCTGTCATTGCCCAATGGGCTCATGAACAAAGTGGTCATGGTGGTAGGGATGGAGGTTTTACATGAGCTCAGCAAGACTGACCTGGTCACAGCCACTCTTGAGTGCCTGATCTGCCAGCAGTAGAAACCTACACTCAGCCCCCAATATGGCACTATTCCCTGAGGTGATCAGCCTGCTACCTGGTGGCAGGTTGATTACATTGGACAACTTCCGTCATGGAAGGGGCAGTGATTTGTTCTTTCTGGAATAGAGACATACACCAGATATGCATTTGCCTTCCCTGCACAAAATGCTTCTGCCAAAACTACCATCTGTGGACTTACAGAATGCCTTATCCACCATAATAGTATTTCACACAACATTGCTTCTGACCAAGGAACACACTTCACAGCAAATTAAGTGAGGGAATGGGCGCATGCTCATGTGGTTCTCTGGTCTTACCATGTTCCCCATCATCCAGAGGCAGCTGGGTTGATAGAACAGTGGAATGGCCTGTTGAAGACTCAACTATGGTGCCAACTAGGTGGCAATACCTTGCTGGACTGGGTGGTGTTCTCCAGGAGGCTGTGTATGCTCTGAATCAGCATCCACTCTATGGTGCTATTTCTCTCATAGTCAGGATTCATGGGTCCAGGAATCAAGGAGTGGAAACAGGAGTGGCACCACTCACTATCACTCCTAGTGATCCACTAGGTAAATCTTTGCTTCCTGTCCCTGCAAGCTTAATATAACTGTGAAATCCAAGGAAATTAAGGAGAATGAACATTTAAATCCCATTCTTAAGCATTAAGAGCAAAAGCTTAAGTCTTTGTTCCAAAAGGAGGAGTCCTTCCACAAGGAAACACAACAATGATCCCATTGAACTGGAAGTTAAGACTGCCACCTGTCCACTTTGGGCTTCTTATGCCTCTGAATCAACAGGAACAAAAGGGGATTACTCTACTGGCTAGGGTGATTGATCCTGATTATCAAGGAGAAATAGCACTGTGACTACAAAATGGAAGTAAAGAAGAGTTTTCCTGGAATGCAGGAGATCCCCTAGGGCATCTCTTAGTACTACCATGCCCTGTGATTAAAGTCAATGGAAAACTGCAACAACCCAATCCAGGCAGGATTACCAATAGCCAAGAAACTTCAGGAATGAAGGTTTGGATCACCCCACCGGGCAAATAACCATGGCCAGCTGAAGTGCTTGCTGAGGGTAAAGGGAACATGGAATGGGTAGTGGAAAAGGTAGTGATAAATATCGACTATGGCCATGTGACCAGTTGCAGAAACAAGGAATATAACAGCATGAATATTTCCTCTTTGTTTTGTTATGAGCATGTTTGCATTTGTTTGTAAAGCAAGCATCTTTGCTTTCTTCTCTGTCTTATCCCTTTATCATATGGCATAAGCTGTATTGTTCATTTTGCTTTGTTTAAGCTAAAGGAAATCAATTTTAAGAGTTAATGTCACCCAAGACTTGCACCCTATTCTGGAGAGATTTAGTGCATTTACAGTTGTATGCTGCACAGCAGAGTATTGTTTGGTGAAACATATGTCTGTTATTGTTCTCTACTTAGAGATAAAGCATGGTTTTAAGTGATGTGTATAACTGCCATGTTGACAAGGTGTGGACTGTGATGGTTAGGTTCATGTGTCAACTTGGCCAGGTGATGGTGCCCAGCTGTCTGGAAGAGCAAGCACTGGCCTAAATGTTGCTGTGAGGTCACTTTTGGCTGGCTAATAAACCAACAGGTTGGTTTATTAAATTATCAGTCAATTGGCTGCAGCTGTGACTGATGACATCAACAAAGGACATGTCTTCGACAATGACAGAATGCAGTTGGCTGGATTTAATCCAATCATTTGAAAACTTTTAAGCAAGACAGATAGAGGATGTTCACTTCTTCTTTGACTGCCCAGTGAAGCATTTCCTGAGGAGTTTGTTGATGTTGCCAGTTCATTTCCCAAGGAGTTCATCAAACACATTCATCAAAGTTGCCAGTTCATTTCCTGAGGAGTTCATTGAACATCTTCATTGGAGTTGCTAGTTTGCTGCCTGCTCCACAGAATTTGGACTTGTGCATACCCACAGTTGCATGAGACACTTTTATAAATCTTATATTCATTGTATTCATTGATATCTCTCATTGATTCTGTTTCTCTAGAGAACCCTAACTAATACACTGGGCATTAATTCTTGTTTTTGTATGTGTGTGTGGTTTGGTTAATTTTTATTGTGTTTTGTTTTGTTCTACTTTGTCTCAAGTTATCTAAATGGTATTTAAAAATGGGAAACAATATAACTGTGAAATCTAGGAAATTAAGGAGAATGAACATTTAAATCCCATTCTTAAGCATTAAAAGCAAATTGGGTATAAGCCCATGACAAAAATATAGCTGCTTGCAAATTAATTTGGCCTCGGGATAAATTAGAGTATAGCCACAAAAGACAAAATCAGGGATCAATAAAATGAAATGCTGTTTTACAGCTTTTTAAAATTAAATGCTATTTTACAGCATGGGATAAAATTCTGTAAGTACAGTGTTTTATGGCTCTATCTCAGATTAAAAAGCTAGAGAGAAAATGTTTTCAGCATGACAGTTTACCTATCACCAAAGCCTTTAGCCTTTCCTTGAAAGCTCTTGAGCTTATTGCTCCAGGAGAAGTAAAAGAAGGCCCTAGTTTCCATGTGAAAAATAATCAGACTGAAGGTTCTGAGTTCCAGGCTAAAAAGTAGCCAAGTCCTCTGTGCCTAAGGTTGTGGAGCACTTGGAGAACCTGACCTCCAGGATAAAACAATGATCATTCTCTTACATTCCCTCATCGTTGTTTTTAAAAGAACAAATCCCTATTAATGGCTTGTGTTAAAATTCTACACTTTAATTAAATTATTAAACATGAAAACTTTTTATGTATTACTTTAAGTGACATAACAATGGGACTTAGTCTAAAAAGTACACTTGAAAGGAAGGTTTAGCAACTGTAAAGCCAGTTTAGTTTAGCTATACATTTGTACTCTGTAACTTTGATAGTTCCCTGTGCTACTTTGGTTGGACAAAATCTGTAGAACCTATTAACATCTATTGGTTCACTTTCGTAAGAGCTAGTGGAAACTGGAAACAACAAATAGGGTTACAAGTGACAAATCCTTTGTAAATTTGTTAATCTTTTTCCATAGTTTCCTTTTGATGTAGCACTAAATCTGGAGAGAATTGCTTATGCTAGGGAGTACAAATATCCCACCCCACCATAAAGCCTTAGAATGTTTTCAGTGGTATTGTCAGTATATTGTTAAATTCATTGAATCTCCTTTTCATTATAATGAGACATTTTTATTTAATATAAATTAAATGGTTTACTGTTTGTTAGTACAATAGCAGCCTGATTTCCAGTGTAAACCTGAGGGCAACTTCCTAACAGTAGGTAAAATAATTGAATGGCCATTCATAGAGCTTAACTTAATGCAAAATATAGGTAAAGAAATGGTACATTTAAAAACTAAACAAGGAAATGTTTAAGGCTATGAGTGTAGCAAGACCCTCTCCAATTCTGCTCAAATAGACATATAAATGCTGTAGTCACCCAGGATCCAGAGGGGGTACCCTTTTTTTCCCTCAGTTTAAATGCCTACTGCTCCTGCATTTCCCCACCCCCTGCAGCCGGCATCTATGATTTTTGTGGGGTCTGTAAACTGCATTTTCCCAGGCATTTGGACAGAGCCTACAGCTGTTGTGTGTATCCTCCCTAAACTTTTCTGCCAAAGTCCACCACTTTGGCAGTCCCTTCTTCTCCCCAACCTTAATTGGGAGAACGCAGACAAGCATGGGATCCTTTGAATTTCCCCTGAAATGGCCTTCCCACATCATATCATGAAAGATATGAATTTTAGGCAGGGTGTCTCTACCTCTGGAAGGCAAAAGCAGGGACAGTATCCTCTCCAACAAGGGCCAACTGAAATATTTGTCAGTGCTCCTGACATTTCATCAAAAGTTACAGAGGGTTGAAGATGAACTTAAGTTGCCAATCTCAACACTGGTGGAATTGCATTTAAAGAGTTCTATGATCCTGATGCACTTCAAGGGAAGGACAGAAGGAAAACTATCACCTATAAAGCTAGCTGAAATGCTAATGTATTGGGAGGCATCCTGAGTAAAACATTTCAGAAGCAAATGAAAATCTGTGAAAGGTAAGACCCATGCAGGCTTAAGGAAACTGATGTGCCCCCAACAGTGTGCATATTGCAGGGGGAGGTATGTTAAAAATAGGAATGCTTCAGCTTGATGCAAAGGGAAACAGGCAACTCCAGCAGTACAGTGTCTGCCACTGACAGGAGACTAGGACAGTGACCTGTAGTAATGAGACCCAAGGGCACTGTCCACCAATCAGGAAATGATCCCAATCACCCACAAAGAACCTTGGGTCTCATACCAAGTGGGTAAAAAATTAGTAAATTATCTGGTAAACATGAGACTTAATTGCACTCAAATCAGTCCTTGTTATGGACATGTCTGAAGTTGCTAAAGACTTCTTACATCATCAACAATGCCAAATTAAAAAGAATCAATTGACTTAAAATTTCTTTTCAAGCCTCCCTCTCTCTCTCATGTGGTGAAATGAATTTACAAGTTCTGCTTAAGGAGCAGGCCTACAACCTGCATTAAAATATTCAGGCAAGCCACAACTTCCTAATGAAGTAAAGCCATGAAATATACTTGATGTGATCCAAAGATGTACAAGAAGTCGGAGTATGATTGTGACTGAACATGATTCCAACACCTTTAAACAATGTCCACTTAGGCAAAAAGAGAGCATTTTTGCCACCAATTAAAATATTTTAAAATAAGGACTAATAAAACCAGGAACTCAATGTTACAGATTTGTCCAAAATTTAAGAGTTATAAATCCAATGGTAGAAAGTATACATCCCACATTATCTAACCTGTATATTCTCCTCATCAATATTTCTGATGTATATACTTATTTTAACTTTAAGAGATGTCATTTATTGCATCCCAGTAAGTGAACCCTTGTGAAAACTCTGCAAATGAAAAAGGACTTCACATAGGTATAAAACAGCAGTGTAATTGGATTGTGTCAAAAGGTGCAAGGCTTGTCCAGAAATCTTCAGGGAGTAAAGCTCATCCTCTATGAAGAACATCTATCCTTGGATAATAAGGCTGAATAGTAAAGAAAACTAACAAATAGATTTTTATTCATGACAAATGTCCCTAGAATCTCCAAGTATTTGCTCGAGTTTGTGGACAATTTTAGATAAAAGCATTTTCCCTTTTGACCCAAAAAGCACAAGTCATAAAATGGTTACTTCAAAAATTTCTAAATTTAGACTTCTGCTTTCTATTCAAAGCAATAGACCAGCTTTCATAGTCAAATTGTTAAAGGTGTTTCAAGACACTTTAGCATGGAGTGCTGCTTGCATTCTGCTTACCAGTCACAGTCTACAGAAAAAAACAGAATGCATGTACTGAACTTTAAAAGAGAGCCTCACCAAAATCTGCTTGAGAAATGAGACAACGCTCTACCCATTGCTCTCTTAAAGATAAGAATAGCACCGCAGCATAGGCTTAGTTTGATCACTTTAAAATAATATTTAGAAGGCCATTTCTAAAGGTTAAATAAGCAGGTAACATGCATCCTGGTTCAAAATTAACTACAACTCAATATGTAAAGTTCTTAAGTACTACTTTAGCTGAAATTAATAATTATGCCTCTAATGTTTTAAATTCCCCACAGGTGTGCTGCCTTACACCACTACCAGCCTAAAAATTATGTCTGAATCTGCACCAAGAAAAAAAAGTATCCCCAGGTTAAAATAAATCCTAAATGTGCTAGGCCTTCTTTAGTGTTACTTGTTGCTCATTCTTTCCTTAATTTGCAGGAAATAAAGCCCTGGGATTCACCACACCACAGTCAAAATGCAACTGTTCCAGGGGGAAGACACACCTCCTGTTAGATGAAAGCTGTGGTAACAGTAAATCTTCTGTAAACAGAGTCATGATTATGAAATTTTTCAAACTGTGCTTACAATCTTCATAATTATGTCTCCTCTTGTCTATGTGAAATGCCTCTTATCTCTATGTACTCAAATAATAACTCAAATATGAATAAAACTCTTTACATCTTCCAAAAGTGTAGCTAAGAATGATCCATAGCGACTTGATTGTAGTGGGTATAAGGAAAGTTTTTATTAGAAGGAAAAAGAAAGGAGTTTTGTACTAAATGACTTGTTTCAGAATGTTTGAAAAAGTCTGAATGGATGCAGAAAGTTGCAGAAATTTTGCAGAAAGAGAAATTTATTTCTGTGTCCAATGTTGGAAAATGGTAAAACCTAGCAATGTCACTACTTAATAGTGAAACCTCACAACTTAGAAAGGTGGTTTTTAAAACAAAATAGTTCTAAATATTCTGGCCACTGCCCATAGTGTTGCTTGTGCTCTAATTAATGATCAATGTTATAGGTATGTGTCTAATAATCCACAAAATGTTATTCTTTTAATCTTTCAGAACTACAATTAAGAATAATCCATTTTCCTGCAAAGGGAATCAACAATATCTACAAGCTATGCATCAGAAATTTCACCAGATAATCCCTTAATTACTTCACCCCATTTGCCAGGAGGAAGCAGCCAGAAGGGCTGACTGCCCAATTCCCAAGATTGGAAATGAATATTGTTTAAGGGGAAAATTGTAACAGGAACTTTTTAAATATAGTTTTAGAATTGTAAGCAAACAGGAAATTGTAAAACAAAACTTTCAAAGCTGGAACAGGCTACAATGAAAGCTCTTATTCTCACAAAGGAGCAATTTGTAAATGTAAGCTCTGCAAACATATGCAAATGTAAATAAAGTATGCACCTTTCCCAGGTATCACCTAGAAACAGGAGATAACAAACAGAAGTTCTCCAAAATAAAATAGTTGACTTCCTTTGTCTCTAATGGGTTTAGCCAATTTAAGAATCACTGAGAGATTGTCCCAATCCTTTTAGATATAGATGAACATTTTGTCTATCCCTCTTGTTCATGTTAATTGAATGATTATCTCTCTTAGACTCTGAACCTGGGTATAAAACTGAATGGAGAAACACTTTGGGGAGGGAGATTTGGGAAATTTTCCCCTGTCATCCCACCTGCATAAATTAAACCATCTTTTCCTCTTCAAAAATAATGTTCTAAAATTGATTGGGTTGATGGATGCATCACTCTGTGAATATGCTAAAACCATTAGATAGAATACTTAAATGAGTGAATTGAATGGGTGTGAATTACATCTCAATCAAGATGTTTTTATAAAAAAGAAAGTGAAAGTTAATATATTCTTTCAAGTTTCAAATATGTCTTTGTCCCATTATAATGAGACTAGACAAGTACTCAGTACCCAATCTTGACCAACCCAAAGGATAAATCACCCATAAATCACACTTCAGAGGAAGAAGTAAGATTTTTGTGGAAGAAAATGATGGGAACATGCTAGACATAAGAAGAGTGAGTTAAGACTTGCCCCAGTCAGCTGCTGGACTCCATTGCACACCTTTAATTTCATGCCTTTATCTTCCCAGAAAAATGGTGACCATGTTCAACTTGAACTGTCTTGCTTGGCCAATGGAGAGCATTTTATAGCTGGAAGAGAATTCAGATGCCAGAAATTTTTATTTCTTGATACTCAAGAGGTTATGCTTGCAAGAAATACTTAAAAGAATGGATATACATTAGCAAATATGGTAATATATTCATGACACTTTACCCAGACCAAAGACCAGGAACACTGATTATGAGTCCCACTTATGGGACAGGATTTGTTTCCTCAGATCTGTGTGACCTTGAGCCCTTCCTTCTGTTGTTTATCTATAAAATGGGTGAAATCACTTTGAAAACAATCACTACTCCCAAAACCTCTCTAAGCCCAGGTGGTGGGGCCTTCCTCCTCCCTGGGATTCCTCTGCTTCCTCTTAGACCCACAAGGACTGCTGTTAGAAATAGTGTAACTTGTATTCCCAGACCCTGCAGGGGCTCATGGAGAAGGATGGATTGAGGAGGACAGGGAGGTGAAGGCATGGTGTTCTCTCCTGCATGGACTCTGTTGCCACTACCTGCATCCCAGCTTGCCCAGAGCCCCAATGTCTCCTGAGCTGGTGCCTGGGGTGGTATGATGAGACCAAGTCAGCCAGGGATGAGGATGATAGAAGTGGAAAAGGGTGGACTTTTCATTGGATATTGAGTATTCAGGAGCTCAACACCCTTCCTGCTAGTGCCTGTGAATTCTCCTCCTGGATGAGTTGGGGATAGACCCATGGTTCCTGCAATAGGTTGGGCACAGAGCATGGGCAGGGAGTAGGCAGAGTTCACCTCAAACCAGCCATATGCAGAGACTTTGGTGTTCTATGTGCAAGCATGCAAGGTGAGTTCCCATCTAAGCATTGTCCATGTGCCCACAGAGGGCCCTATGTGTGCACTTGAGCCCTGAGCCACAGCCACTCCACATCTGCTGACTCACTGAGCCCTTACACAATGCCACATCTTCCATTCTTGTGTAGTTCAAAAATGGGCAGAGAGAGAGGCAGGGATTGGAGCAGGCAAAAGAAATAGGCTGACTCCAGAGGATAAGGAGGCTATGGCTGCTTAGGCAGCCTCCCTGGGGAATTTTTGGCAATGAGATTGCCTACAATTTGTGGGACCCCTGCAGACCTCTGCCCATGTGGAGCTGCTTTCCTCTCAGCATCCCCATAAGAAAACAGACACACACTAACTTCACAGGAAGGGACTACAGAGGTGGGGTTAAGGGAGGAGAAGACACCAGAAAGGTGACAAGGGCAAAAAGAAAGAAATTAAAAGAATCTCATCCATTAGAGGCTGTCACCCAGTACCCTGGCAAACTGCTCACTGCCTACAGGATGGGAAGAGGGAGAGATGCCAGTCTGAGGAACAGGTGTAACCCCGAGGTTCCCAGGGATCTACCAGGGTTGGGTACATCCCAAGAGAAGCCAGGAGAAGACACTAGCAGGATTCTTCAGTCCACCAATCTGGGCACCTGGAACTAGGAAGTATCTCCCCACTACCCCTCCCCAGCAGGAAGGAGGACACTGACAGATGGGATGCTCATCCTCTATAAATTGTGGTGCTTGAAATAGCTAAATCCAAATGTTCATGGAAATCAGAGAAGTGTCTTTGGCTTTGGTTCTCCATCAATGACCCATGGTGCTCATCAGCTGCCCATGGAAAACACTTTCTATTCCATGTAGTTCATTCTGGTTAGAGAGAATTGGGTATTGGGGGACTAGGCACTTGGAGTAGGGCAGAACATGGCAGAGCCCTGGACCAAAAGTCTGGGGCCCATGGACAAGTGTGTCCTGGTTATTGCCATGGTGTTACCCTTTGTAACTTCAGCTGAAATCATTGTCCTGACTGAGGTGAGTGAACTGGAAACACCAGTGCCAGTGCAGGCCAAAAGATGGGCAACAGAGGCTTTCCAGGTCTCTGTTGTCACCCATGGGTTTTCAGGTACTGCTCCTATGCCCTGCCCTGGGGCTGTGTAGATCTGCTGTCTTGATGACATTGAAGTTGTGTGTTGTGTTTTTTGGCTTTCCTGCCTGGGGCTTCACTTCTGTCTCTGGACACCTGAGGACAGGCAACTTCTTCTGCCGGATGTGCTCTCTGTGTTTTCCTGGAGCAAATGGAGCAAGGTAATAGTCATTCAGAGGTCACTGGAGCTGGCCCCTGCCTCAGATTTGCAACTTCTCCCTGAGTAATAATATCCAAAGTCTGAGATGGGCAGAGTCTGGTAGAATAGCTCTATGATCATCTCATTTATTCAATTAGCAAGTATGCTCTGAACACTTACTTGTGCCAGGTGCTGGGTTAGGCCCAAGAACAGATCTGAAATTGACCAATATTTTCCTGCTATCTAGAAGATGAGAGTATGGAGGAGGTGAGAATGGACAAAAGCAGTTAAAGAAATATATGTGAAAGAAAAGAGCAAGTAAGCCAACTTGAAAGGTGAAATCACTGCCCTCCCCCCTACGTGGGATCAGACACCCAGGGGAGTGAATCTCCCTGGCAACGTGGAATATGACTCCCGGAGAGGAATGTAGACCTGGCATTGTGGGATGGAGAACATCTTCTTGACCAAAAGGGGGATGTGAAAGGAAATGAAATAAGCTTCAGTGGCAGAGAGATTCCAAAAGGAGCCGAGAGGTCACTCTGGTGGGCACTCTTATGCACACTTTAGACAACCCTTTTTAGGTTCAAAAGAATTGAGGTAGCTGGTGGTGGATACCTGAAACTATCAAACTGCAACCCAGAACCCATGAATCTCAAAGACAGTTGTATAAAAATGTAGCTTATGAGGGGTGACAATGGGATTGGGAAAGCCATAAGGACCACACTCCACTTTGTCTAGTTTATGGATGGATGAGTAGAAAAATAGGGGAAGGAAACAAACAGACAAAGGTACCCAGTGTTCTTTTTTACTTCAATTGCTCTTTTTCACTCTAATTATTATTCTTGTTATTTTTGTGTGTGTGCTAATGAAGGTGTCAGGGATTGATTTGGGTGATGAATGTACCACTATGTAATGGTACTGTAAACAATCGAAAGTACGATTTGTTTTGTATGACTGCGTGGTATGTGAATATATCTCAATAAAATGAAGATTAAAAAAAAAAAAAAGAAAAGAGCAAGTGCTAAGGTGAAAATTAGCTTCCAGCAAAGACTATTGGCCACCATTTGTGTGGGTCTGAGAGAGCTCATTGAAATAATGTTTATGCAGTGACCAGAATGAATAGCATGTGATCAGAAAATCACAGACACCTGTTAAGTTGCCAATCACTCACTCCCACATTTCACCCCCTTTTTTGTTGAAGTCACAGACACACAATAAGTGGACATCCTCAAGCTCTCAGATACCCTCAAACTATTGTGCTATTTCCATTCCACAGCCTTGTGAAGAAGTTAATCTCATTAAAAGGTTTGGCCAGCTCCCAGAAACTAAAAATAGTCAGTCACAGATGCTAATCAATGTAAGAATGCTCAGTGGCAGGGTCCCCTTCACTGAGGTGGATAAAAACTACACTCAAACAGTACAGATTTGAATCTTGTCTCTTATGCAAAGTGAGGTGTGTGGATCTTCCATCACTAACCCCAGCACAAGCAGTTTTGACCATCCCAGGAGCCTGGCTTTAATGGTGTTTCTTCTCATGCTTCTTTGAACTATTTCTGCTAAGAATCTAAGAGTTAAATTGTTAAGGTGGATTCTTTATGCTGTGCAAGTAATAAAGATGTCATTTGTTGAAAGTTGCTCTTTTATCCATGAGCCTGTGTTGCATGATGCACCATTGAAGCAAATTGCTCCACAACAGGAGCCAGCCCTGCACAAGGGTGGGAACAGTGTGCCAGGTAGAGGCAGACATGTGCAGAGACTTGGATGCAGAAGTGAATTTCACCACAAAGGATAGAAACACAGCCAGTGTGGCTGGAGTGAGCTTGGGGAAGAGGATGGGAGGGAGTTGGGAAGCAAGGGCCAGATCCTGGGGCCTGGTAGATTGTATTATTTGTGTATGCATTTCTCCTAAATATAAAGGTTTATAAAACACATTTATTGTCTTAGAATTTCTGTGAAACAAGCATTCAGGCAAACCTTAGCTATGTGATTTTGCTCCAAGGATTCTCCAAAGGCTGAGGATGTGGCCTTATTTGAGACTCAACTTGATAAGGATCTGCCTCCAAGGTCACTGATGTTTTATTGTCAGGATTCACCTTGGACAGAGGACCTACATGCCTTTCTATCTGTTTTTCAGGCCCTCCCTCTGATTTTTGTCAGATGGGCTACTGTACAGGGAAGCCCAAATCATTGCAGCTTGTTTCTCAGTGTGAAATAAAAAAGACAGTAAAAGAAAGGGGTGGTGGAGAGAGGCAGACAGACAGACAGAGAGAAAAGGTGTGAGAGAAAAAAGAGATCTAGCAAGACAGACATCACAAATGTTTTGTTTATAAAACTCATATTCTATTATTAATATATTCTATTAATTAGAGGTCATAATCTATTAACTAGCAGAGGGTCACTATTTCCAGTTAATATCCAAGATGAGGAGTGTTTCAGTTTACTTCACCTGATCAACTGCAATATACCAGAAATGGGTTGTCTTTCAACAATGGGTCTAATTATCTTACAAGCTTATGGTTCTAAAGCCATGAGAGTGTTCAAATCAAGGCATCATCAGACAATATCTGGAATCTTCAGTCACATGGCTGGTGTTTGCTTGCCCTTCTCTCCTGGATTTTGTTGCTTCAGCTTCTGGCTTCTCCACATGTGGTTTTACTCTATGCACTTCTGTGTGTATCTATCTGTATTTTGTCCTCCTTTAAAGGATTCCATTAAGAGGATTAAGACCCAACTTGATTGAAATGGTGCAAATTAATTTAAGATCCTACTCATCCAAGATCCTACTTAAAATGGGTCCACACACATAGGAATGGATTGAATTTAAGAACATGACCTTTTCTGGGGTACATAACAGTTTCACACCATCACAAGGAGATAAGACAAGGACATGTATATCAGGAGGCAGAGATCCTTAGAAGCCAATTAGGAGCTGCTCACCACATTAACTAAAATGAGGCATTTAATCTGATTTCAAATATAGTGGATAGTCATTGAAGTTTTTATGTTGGAATGTGACAATATCGATCATAGAATGTCAAGGCCATCATGCTGTAGATTGTGAAATGAAACTAAGAAGGGAGGTTAGATTCCCAAGAGCACATCACCAGAACCAGTCTTGTTTTGGGTCAAACTCCATGATGCTTATCATTCCTTCTTATAATTCATCCACCTGTAAATTCACATATTAGGTACCTGTGACACCAGCCCACAAGTTTTATAGCAACTTTTGCATATACATCTGCTAAAGTCCTTAGGAAGTTCCTGCAAGAATGATCATCATGGTTCAGTTGGGAAAACTGGGGAGACCCAAGAGGCACCATCACTTTTCCAGGGTCACAGAACTGGTAGAAATTTCCAGGTCTGAACTCAGCTCTATATCCTCATACTGGGGTCTTGAATTTCCAAGGCCTTCCCTGGACCTGAAAGGACTGTGTTGGTTTAACTGTAGAATTAAACAGGTGACATGCGATAGGAGGGTGAAGAGTCAGCAACAAGAGGGGCTATAAGTTAGCCTTTATATAAGGAGGAGCACAGGTAAAGAGACCAACAGAACTTGGAAACTTCATAACCAGACACCCACATTCAAAAGACAACCAACTACCTAGCTCACTTGTGCAGTTACACCAAAGAGAGCAAGATGTTTTCTTGTATGCCTAATATCCTAGACTCTCACCTATGGAAAATCCAAAGTAAGAGTCTGTTTCAATCCTGCAGACATTGGCTAAACCCTCATCAAAAAAAATTCTGGCTATTGGGTAGGAGACATCCAATGGTAATACAGGGTGGCAAAGGGCAGGGGAATGAAGACAAGGTGAATACCTGAGATCCTGTCTGAAAAGCCTCACCACAATTTCCACTCCCAACACATGTGTGAGTTTCTTGGGGGTGGTGGGTCATGAGGTGTCAACAGGCCCTGAGCAGGAGTAGGTTTTGGGAGGGGATGGAATTGTGCTGAGCCTACAATGCTCACACCAGCATCTTGTCTGGCAGGCCAGTAAAGGGAGAGCCAGTGTGTTGAGCACCTGGCCACATGTTAATACACAGCCATTATCTCCTTTCTTCATGGGGTGGTGGTCTGTGCAGATAGGATTCTGTCTCTAATCTGGGTAGATGAACATCATGTGGGGCCACCCCCTTGGTGATGACCAGGCAGTGCTGTGATGCCACCTAGCCTGGCTGCTGTGTACTTTCTTCACTGAGCTCTACTTGAGACATTGGTGAGAAGCTGGGTGACAGAATCATCTATGCCACCTTGCTAGGCAAGAAGCAGGTGCACCACACAGCCAACAAGGGCCAGTGCAGGCTGGAGGTGAGAGTGGGTGCAGAGTGTGTCTATACCCAGAGTCAAAAGATAGACAAGGACAGCTGTCACACCTCATCCTGGATCATTTGCAGGGCTTTCCTGATCATTGGTCCACTCTCCCACTCCCAAAGTATCAGGGATGATATCATTCCCCATTCCCACTGCCCAGCCACTGCATTGGTGAGGTACAAATCTACTTTTCTATATTTGTAGTAGTGTCAGAAAACAGAATTTTATAGGGTTTTCACATCATGTTGAAATGTGAGTGTTTTAACTATGCAACCATAGGTGAACTGTGTAGCACCCTGCTTGCCCATCCTTCCAAACATTCTCCAAACTTATAGATCATCATGCTAATGTTTGAATAACTGGAGACAGATGAAAAGTGTCCAACTCAGTTAAGTTGCCAAAAGGAGTTGATGATGGTGGATGCTTCCCTGCATCCTCACACCTATAAGTGTTAGCATTTTTTTTAACTTTTGTCAATCTTGTGTCAAATGGCAATTGGAGTCACTTGTCCCTCCTTCATTCAAACTTCAGTGTGAACATGAGTCAGCTTTGCATTTACCCAAGACTGGCTGAGTGGAAAAATTCAAAAGAGGCAGACTGGAGAAGTTGGTATAGTTCCTGGTGTCTGACTTCCTGGGTGGGGACTTCTCTTTCATCACCAGCTTCCTATGCATCTACAGAGACTTGCTGGGAAATATCTCACACAAGGAGGGCTCACCTTACAATCCTGGGCCAACAGAATGGTTGCTGTGTTTCTGGCCCTAGCTCTCAGCTGGTTTCAGTTAGGTTAATACATCTAATCCTCACAAGGTAATGGAGTTTGGTGCTCTCATCTTCCCACATGACATAGAGGAAACTGAGGCCCAGAGGTTTTCCTGCTTGAAATGACCCCAGTGGGAAGCAGTTACTTAACTACAGAGCTAAGCTCTTGTTTCCTTACTAGTGCTGCCTCCTTTCCCAGGGCATACCCAGCAGCAAATCTACTTATCTAGAGTGTCTGTGAGAGGTGTCTGACTTCTGGCTTTCACCTGTGTAAGGTTCAAGGGTGGGGGAGGGCAAGGCAGCCCCACACACTAGGCCTAGGTTTCTGGTTCAGCCAAAATAGATCAGCCTCATTTTCCCTAGAACCTCCCACTTGAAACAAAAATCTTTGTAAATAATGCAAAAAACAAGCAAGGAGAAAACATGAAATGTGGGAAAAAGAATTCTGGCTGTCTGCAGACTTCAGGAGCCACGGATTGTTGTGTTCCTAGGTTTCACTTATTAGCTAACTTTTTCCTGGGCAGGATACTGCACAAGCTGCCAAAATAAAATCTCTAACTGGCACAGACCATAAAGAACTCATCTCCAATTTTCTTCCTTGGGGAACCATATTCTCTTCTTCCCTGGTATGATAGTGCTGAGAGACTGAGCAGGGAGCTGATCTCCAATCCCCTGCTCAGCAGAAGCAGGCAGTTCTACAATTCCCCAACCAGAGGTGGGTTGTGGGCTGAGGGGGGAGCTGAGTCATCACCACCCAGCCTCCAAAAGACTGAAAAAGATGAAGCATGACAGGGTTAGTAAACACCCCACATTTCTGTCAATTCTGTGGTCAGTGAGATACACTGGGGGGCTGAACCTGCTCAACTCACCTGCAACAGCAAGTCTGAAGGAGGAATTGTGGAGAATGGCAGTCCACCCCTCAGCCATCCTGTCCACCCCCTCTTCTTCCCTGGGTGTCAGAGGACAGGTTGACAATTGACCTCCAAAGTCCACTTGCCACCCACAAGTAGAGATGAGGAAAGGTAGCTGACCATCTGCTTGCCCCTTCCTGAGAGAAT
This sequence comes from Choloepus didactylus, assembly GCF_015220235.1. Taxonomy (NCBI): domain Eukaryota; kingdom Metazoa; phylum Chordata; class Mammalia; order Pilosa; family Megalonychidae; genus Choloepus; species Choloepus didactylus. The sequence goes on from NC_051323.1 coordinate 251,954, forward strand.
CCACCCCAACCTGATTAATAATGTTCTAAATGGGGTTTAACAGTTATGAACACCACAGGCTTTCCATTTCTTACAGAAGAAACATATTTCACTGTCAAAATTACAAGCACAGTCTCCTTAAGTATAGTGGAAGTATCCTCAATTACCTCAATGTTTAATGAGAAAAAACTAGTACCAAGTCTCTAGGGAGAGTGTATAAAAATCATTAAATAACAGAATAAATATGGTAATGCAAGAAGACTTTTGGCAACTTCTGTGGTCATAAGCATTTCAGGAAAGGGAAGGAAGAGTGAATTGGTGGAGGACTTGGCATTTTAGGCGAGTGAAAATACTCTGCATACTATAATGAATACATGATCTCATGCATTTGTCAAAAGCCATAGAAACACACATCACAAAATGTAAACTGAAATATAAACTATGGACTTAATTGATAAAAATTTGTAAATATTGGTTCATCTACAGTAAAAAAAATACCATATTAATGCAAGATGTTAATCAAAAAAGATCCTGTGTTTAGAAGCTATAGAGAAGGCATGTAGCAACTAAATGTGCTTTCTGCAGAAGTTTTCCATAAATATAAAAGGGCTATAAAAAAAGTCTATAGTCTGATACTAGAATACAGTTTACCAGGGGATTGGGCAATTGTAAAGGATGGGAAGTTAATGATTATTGGTACAGAGATTCTTTTGGGGGTGAGGGGAAAATGTTGTTAATGGATGGTAGAAACAAAATTGTGAATAAAATTAAAATCACTGAATCATATATTTGAAAATGGTTAAAATGGAAAAGTTCTTTATATATGTTACTATGATAAAAAAAGTTTAAATCATACAACAAAACAACATAAACAGTGAACCCTAATATAAGCTATGGACTAAGGTTAACATTATAGTTATAATAACACTGTGTCATCTATTGTATCAAAAGTACCATGTTAATGGAAAGTGTTAATTATATGGAAAACTATGTGTTTGAGAGGGATATATGGGGACTCTGTACATTGTGCATGATTTTTCTGTAAACTTACAACTTCTCTAATAAGAAGTTTTTTAAAAAATCTATTAAAAGCAAAGTAATTCACAACATTAATTCAATGATGATAAAAGTGAACATTTCAATTACCACAGAAAAACTGTTTGAAAAATCTGATACATTCTCATGATTAAAAATAGACAAATGAACAAGAAAACAAAACTAGGATTACATAGCTAGCATCATACTCTATGGTGAAAGACTGAAAGCATTCCTGAAAGGATCAGGAACAAATCAAAAATGGCTGTTTTCATCATTACTATTCATTGTTGTCTGGCCAGTGCAAGCCAGAACAATCAGGCAAGAAATAGAAAGAAAAGATATCCAAATTGGAAAGGAAATAGTAAAACTATCTCTGTTGTCTATTAGTACATGACATGACACATATTAAAATCTTCTAGAATTCACAAAAATACCAGGATATCTACTAAACCATATCATTAAAGTTACACAAAAAATCTGTTGTATTTTTCTACCCTAACCATACACAATCTGAAAAGAAAATTCATGAAACAATTTCTTTTAATATAGCATCAAGAAAAAAAATACAATTCATAGAAATTTAACCAAGAATGGGCAAGATTTTTACCATGAAATCTACAAACATTGTTAAGATATATTAAAGGAGAGGTGCTAGGGGAAGACATTTTCAGGAAGCTACCAATAATGAAAACTAACACCATTGCGGGTTCAAGATAAATTGTTAAATATTGCAGTTTTGCCAATTGAAAAGTAGATGAACAAAATAGTAAATTAAAACATTTTTGTAAAGTTAATTTCCACTAAATTCAAAAAATTAATATTAAATACTGGTGTTGATATACAATTTTAAAATTAAAATAATGTTTTATTTTATATAACACCTAGTTCTCAATTTTTCAATAGTTTTCAACTACTTGAACACTGCAGGGAAAATTCCCCATTAAAATTAATAAAAGCATAAAAACAAGGGTTCTCATTTTCCCTTTCTCCTTGGACATTGATACAGCTTATCCAGCACTGGCCTGTCCCAACTTACCCAACTGGAAAGTCTCAACTTTCTGCCTACATGTGCAACTACTGTATGTTTTCCCACTCTCTCTGAGGCTATCAGAATTTCTAATCTGGAAACAATTATGAATGGGTAAAAGGCACTGAAATATGCCATGATTTCCAGCCATCAGAGCAGTCAAGTGAATGGAAACTTGCATAAAGCTTGCTAAAATATTCCAGGAGAAATAAAGAATAAACCTCAAATGAAGAGTGCACAAAAATGGAAAGTTACATGTTAAAGAAAAATTGTCAACAAGAAGCCATGCCCTCCTGTTATCAGTATCAGTGACACCAACAGGAAGCTTTTAACTCATTGTGGATTCAGCCCCTGGTGTGTCAGAGCTGTGGGCATCTCCCTCATTGATCTTGTACTCACAGACAACATCATGGGTCCCAACACAGAGAGAGACCTTTGCTGCAAGGTTGGAGGATCATCAGTTAAAAAGAAAAAGTTGGTCTGGTGCCTTCTCCTGTCCCCATGATGCAGCACAGGTAGCCTTTCAACTGCCTTGAAAAGAATGTCTGGAGATAATAAGAAGTAAAGGAAAAGATCAATATACAAATGTCAATTGATTCCCCCCTCCCAGCAATAAACAATTAAGTTAAAAACAAATGTTCATACTAATAAACACACACAATGAATTCTTTTGGCTTAAACTTTACAAAGTGTGTAAACAGCTTTATCTCATAAACTATTAAAAACTTGAAAGAAATCAAAGAAAATAAATAAATGGAGAAATACACTTTTTCATGATGGTTAGGCTCAATATTTTTAAGATGTCTGTTGTTATCAACTTGATCAATAGAGTCAATGCCATGTCAATCACAATCCCACAAGATATTTTATAGATATTGATAAATTATTTCTAATCTGAGAATAGCATACAAACTTCTTAAGAAGAACAAAGTTGAATAGTTCATATTGCCTGATTCTAATACTTACTATACTTACTATAAAGCTACCTGCTGAAACATGTGCATGCAGAAAAATGGAAAATAATGGAGAACCCACATATACAGTCATGCATATATAGCCCAGTGAGCATAACCCTTTCACAAATGGTTATGGCACACCTGGACTACCATGTGGAAAAAAATAAACAATACATAAGCTTTACATCTGAACACAAAAATTCACCTAAAGAATTTATACGGAAGATTGTGGGAAGATGTTGCAGTAGGAACTTCCCAGATTAACTCTCTCCCACAAAGCAACTATTCAACAGGAAGAAACTTTCTTAAAAAACAACTCCAGAGTCTACTAGAACACTGTATAGCACCCAGAAAACAGCAGAAGGGAGTAGATGATAAATTATAGCAAAAAGCTAGAAAAGAAATTGAGTTATGAATTTTGAAAGATCCAATGACTTAAGGTATAAAGTACTTTCAAAGTAACAAACATAAGCAATAAGTCTTGTATTAGTAAGGGTTCTCTAGGGAAACCAAATCAACAAGAGAAATCTATAAATATAAGATTTTATAAAAGTGTCTCACACAACTGTGGGTATGCATGAGTCCAAATTCTGTAGTGCAGAGAACAAACTGGAAACTCCAATGCAGTTGTTGATGAACTCCTTAGGCAACAAACTGGCAACATTGATGAATGTGTTTGATGAACTCCTCAGGAATGAACTGGCAAATTTGACAAACTACTCAGGAAGTGCTTTCCTGGTTAGCCAAAGAAGAGGTGAAGGTCCTCTCTTGTCTCACTTAAAAGTCTTCAACTGATTGGAATAATCCAGCTGATTGCATTCCCTCATTGTGGAAGACACACCCTTCAGTGATGTAATCAGTTACAACTGCAGCCAATTGACTAATAATTTAATACCCGTCTTCTAGTTTACTAACCAGCCACAAATGTCCTTCCAATAAGGATTAGGCCAGTGTTTGCTTTACCAGACACCTGCATACCATCTCCTGGCCAAGTTGACACATGAACCTAGCCATCACAGTCCACCCACTGTCAAGTTGGAAGTTATAAACATTATTTTAAACTGTGCTTTATCTCTAAGTAGGGAAAAATAGATGATATTTCACCCAACAATACTCTGCTCTCATGCACACAACTGGAAATGCACTAAATCTCTCCAGAATAGTGTGAAAGTCCTTGGGTAATATTAACTCTTAAAATTCATTTCCTTTGGCTTAAATAGTGCAAAATGAATACAGATTATGTCATATGGTAAGGGGATAATATAGAGAAGAAAGCAAAGATATTTGCTTTACAGACAAGTACAAACATATACATAACAAAACAAGGAGGAATACCCATGACATCATAGTCCTCATTTCTGTAACTGGTCAAGTTGTTGTAGTTCATATTTATCACTACCTTCTTCCACTAACCATTCCAAGTTCACTTTACCTTCAGCATGCAATTCAGTTGGCCCTGGTTCTTTGCCTGGTGGGGTGACCCAAATCTTCATTCCTGAAGTTTCATGGCCATTGGTAGTCCTCTCTGGATTGGGTTGTTGCAGCTTTCCATTGACTATAATCACAGGGCATGGTAGTACTAAGAGACACCTTACAAGGTCTCCTGTATTCCAGAACAACTGTTCTTTATTTCCAGTGTTATGGGTGCAGAGCTATTTCCCCTTGATTGTCAGGATCAATCACCCCAGCCAGTATAGTAATCCCCTTCCTTGCCTGTTGATTCAGAGGCATAAGAAGCCCAAAGTGGCCAGGTGGCAACTTTAATTTCCAGTTCAATGGACATATTGCTGTTTTTCCTGGTGAAAGCACCCTTACTTTTGGAACTAAGACCTGTAAACCAGCAGAGCTTAAACTTGCAGGGAAAGGAAGCAAAAATTTTTCTAGTGGACCACTAGGAATGACAGAGAGTGTTGCTACTCCTGTTTCCACTCCTTGATTCCTTGACCCATGAATCCTGGCTATAGGAAAAACAACACCATAGAGTGGATGGTGACTCAGAGCATACATAGCCTCCTGGAGAACACTGCCCCAGCCCTTCAAGGTATTGCCAGCTAGTTGGTGCTGTAATTGAGTCTTGACAGGCCATTCTACTGTACTATCAACCCAGCTGCCTCTGGATGATGGGGAATATGGGAAGACCAGAGAATTTCATGAGCATGTGCCCATTCTCTCACTTTATTTGCTATGAAGTGGGTTCCTTGGTCAGAAGCAATGCTGTGTGGAATACCATGGATGGTAATTTTGGCAGAAGCATTTCATGCAAGGAAGGTAAACCCATATCCAGGGTATGTCTATTCCAGTAAGAAGAAATCACTGCCCCTTCCTTGATTGAAGTGGTCCAATGTAAACCACCTGCCACCAGGAATGGTGCCATATCAAGGACTGAGTGTGAGTCTCTCCTGCTGGCAGATAGGGCACTCAGCAGTGGCTGTGGCCAGGTCAGCCTTGGTGAGTGGAAGTCCATGTTGCTGAGCCCATGCATGATTTCCAACCATACCACCATGACCACTTTGTTCATGAGCCCATATGGCAATGACAGGAGTAGCTGGGGAAAGAGGCTGATTGGTATCCACCAAATGGGTCATCTTATCCACTTGATTATCAAAACCTCCTGCTGAAGTCACCCTGTGATGAGCATTCACATGGGACACAAATATCCTCATGTTTTTTTTTTTTTTTGCCCACTCAGAAAGGTCTATCCACATAACTCTTCTCCAGACTTCTTTGTCAGCAATTTTCCAATCATGTTCCTTCCAAGTCCCTGACAATCCAGTGGAACCATTAGCAACAGCCCATGAATCAGTATACAAACACACCTCTGGCCAATTCTCCTTCCAAGCAAAGTGAACAACCAGGTACACTGCTTGAAGTTTCACCCACTGGGAGGATTTCTCCTCATCAGTGCCCTTCAGGGACACCCCAGAAAGGGGCTCTAGTGCTTCAGCTGTCCATTTTCTGCCTGCATATGAGGAAGAACCATCTGTAAATCAGTCCCAAGTTTTCACTTCCTCAGTCAACTGATTGAAAGGAACTCCCCAAGATGACATATCTGTGGTCTGGGAAAGAGAAGTAATGTGGCAGGAGTTGGGGCCATGGGCATTTGGACCACTTCCTCAGCAAGTTACTTGTGCCTTCAGGACACCTTGAGATCTGTCTCACATATACAATTTCCATTTTATGATGGACTGCTGCGGTGCATGCACAAATTTATGGTTTGCTATGTCAGAAAACACCCAGCTCATTATAGCTAAATCAGGTCCCATGTTAACTTGATGGCTCATGGTTAATCATTCTGTATCTACTTAGGCCCAATAGCAGGCCAAAAGTTGTTTCTCAAATGGAGAGTAGTTATCTGAAGAGGATGGTAAGGCTTTACTCAAAAATCCTAAGGGCCTGCATTGTGATTCTCCTATAGGAGCCTGCCAAAGGCTACAAACAGAATCTCTATTTGCCACTGACACTTCCAGCACCATTGGGTCAGCTGGATCATATGGTCCAAGTGGCAGAGCAGCTTGTACAGCAACCTGGACCTTTCAGGGAGCCTCATGTTATGCCAGTCCCCACTCAAAACTAGAAGCTTTTCAACTTTCATATGAGACCAAGGGAATAGATATTTATTTGGTACAGGATCTAAATTTTTGAAATGGTACAACTCTACAGTCGATTTGTTCAAACACAACAATTACATGGAACTTTGAATAGGAAGTGAGATACGGTAGGTTAGTATAGGCTGGAGTGAAATAGTGACACATCCTAGAGTAATTTGGGCAGGTAATAAAAAAACATATTTACAGCCTCCCCCTCCCCAGCCCCGAGGATCTGGGGGAAGGTGTGGATGTGTTGGACATCCTCACCTGGACTGGTGTTGATGTTGTCACAAACATTGGGACTGGCGGTTTGATGTGCTGAGCCCTCGAGCAAGGGACTTGCCCTTATGAAGCTCATTACCACAAAGGAGAGTCTAAAGTTGTATCTAATGGTTCCTAAGAGTCTCCCCCTGAGTACCTCTTTGTTGCTCAGATGTGGCCCTCTCTCTCTCTAACTGAACCATCTCGACAGGTGAACTCGCTGCCCTCCCCCCTACATGGGACCCGACCCCCAGGGGTGTAAATCTCCCTGGCAACGCAGAGTATGACTCCCGGGGATGAATGTGGACCTGGCATCGTGGGACTGAGAGTATCTTCTTGACCAAAAGGGGGATGCAAAATGAGACGAAATAGTTTCAGTGGCTGAGAGATTCCAAATGGAGTCGAGAGGTCACTCTGGTGGACATTCTTATGCACTATATAGATAACACCTCTTAGGCTTTAATGTATTGGAATAGCTAGAAGTAAATACCTGAAACTACCAAACCCCAAGCCAGCAGTCTTGACTCCTGAAGACAATTATATAATAACGTAGATTACAAGGGGTGACAGTGTGATTGTGAAGACCTTGTGGATCACACCCCCTTTATCTAGTGTATGGATGAGTGGAGGAATGGGGATAAAAACTAAAGGACAAATGTGGTGGGATGGGGGGATGATTTGGGTGTTCTTTTTTCACTTTTATTTTTTATTCTTGTTCTGGTTCTTTTTGATGTAAGGAAAATGTTCAGAGATAGACTGGTGATGAACGCATAACTATGTTATCATATTGTGGACAGTGGATTGTATATCATGGATGACTGTATGGTGTGTGAATGTATTTCAATAAAACTGAATTTAATAAAAAAAGAAAAAAACTAGAAGCTTTTCTGGTCACTCAGTAAATGGGTTGAAGTAGCACACCCAAATAAGGAAGACGTTGTATCCAAAATCCAAAAAGCCCCACAAAGTATTTTCCTTTTTTTTTTTTTTGGTCATAGGAGGAGCCAGATGCAGCAGTTTATCCTTCACCCTAGAAGGGATATCTCAACATGCCCCACACCACTGGGCATCTAGAAATTTTACTGAGGTGGAAGACTCTTGTATTTTTGTTGGATTTATCTCCCATTCTTTGCCATGCAAATATGTTATGAACAAATCTAGATTAGTTGCAACTTCTTGCTCACTAGGTCCAATCAATATCATATTATCAATATAAAGGACCAGTGTGATGTCTTATGGGTGGGAGAAATGATCAAGATCTCTAAGGACAATGTTATGACATAGGGCTGGAGAGCTGATATACACCTAAGGTAGCACAGTGAATGTATACTGCTGGCCTTGCCAGCTTAGTGCAAACTGTTTCTTGTGGTCCTTTCTAACAGCTATTGAGAAAAAAATTTGCCTGATGAATAGCCGCATACCAGTTGCAAGAGAATCTGTTGATTTGCTCAAGCAATGATACCACATCTGGAACAGCAGCTACAATTGGAGTCAACACCTGGTTAGGCTTATGATAATCAACTGTCATCCTCCAAGACCCATCTGTTTTATTCACAGGCCAAATAGGAGAGTTGAATGGGGATGTGGTAGGAATCAGCATCCCTGCATACTTCAAGTCCTTATGACTGGCATTAATCTCTTCAATCCCTTCAGGAATCCAGTATTGCTTCTGGTTTACTATTTTGCTACACAGAGGCAGTTCTAGTGGCTTCCACCTGGCATTTGCCACCACAATAGCCCTCTCTCCATGAGTCAGAAAATGAATGTGGGGATTCTGCCAGTTACTGAGTATGTCTATTCCAATTATGCATTACAAAACTGGGGAAATAACCACAGAATGGATCCAGGTACACACTGGGCCCACTGTGAGATGGACCTGAGCTAAAACTCCATCAATCACCTGACCTCCATAAGCCCCAACTCTGACTAGTGGACCAGAGTAACATTTTGTGCCTCCTGGAATTAATGTCACTTCTGAACCAGTGTCAAATAATCCCCAAAATATCTGTTCATTTCCTTTTCCCCAATGCACAGTTATCCTGGAAAAAGTCAGTAGGTCCCCCCAGAGAATGCTGGGAGGAAAACTAACAGTATCAAGTTTTGGCAGTGTAACAGGGTCCCTCCCCATGGGTACCTGTACTTGCCCTCATTCAAGCTGCTCTGGATCTTTAAATTGTCTCAAGTCTGGGAATTGATTAAGGGACCATGAATTTGTTTTTGTAATTCAAGTATGATTTTGCTCACTTGACCTAGAATTCTTCTGCTTATACAGCTCAAACCAGAATTTAGTAGACTGCCCATCTTTTTACTGCTAGGTACTCCATGATCAGATAGCCAATGCCATAAGTCTCTGTGAGTCAGATTATTTTGACTGCTGCCTTGAGCTTGTTTTCCAATATGGTAGCCATGCCCACCTTGTCTTTTGTGATTAACTGCTGCCACATGGCTTCTGCTGAATCATGATCAAATTATCTCCTTTGTGTTTAAGGATTCCAGCTTAGTGACAGCAGCTCCCACAGTAATAACTGAACTGCAGAGAAGGGTGACTACAGAGCTCTCCAGAGATGATGGAGCTAGTCCCACAAATTTATTCCTCACAGTCCTGGTAAAAGGTGTGTCCTCTGGACATTGCAGGGGTGTGAGAGCAGGTCTTCCGTGATAAATCCACTCTAACATTCCAATCTCTCTAAGCCTCTGAATCTCCTCCTTTACACTATACCACGGAAGTTCTGGTATTTCAGCCTCAGGTGATGTTAGCCACCTTTTGATCCATGTTTCAGCCAACCATGCAAACAAACTATTGCTGCTCTTTCTAACCCCTTGAGCTACAACATTGAATGGAGAATCTCTGCTTCTCCATATCAGTAAATTCAGCCTGTCCAATCTTATATTCACTCCACCATCATCCCACACCCTTAATATCCATTCCCATGTATATTACCCTGATTTCTGTATGTATAATTTGGAAAACTCATACAGTTCTTTTGGAGTATACCATATTTCCTTATGGGTCACAATTTTAACCTCATCCTTTGGGCCATGTTGGGCCTATAGTCTAGTTATAGATCTTTTCTTTTTCTTTTTTTAATTCATTTTTATTAAGATATATTCACATACCATGAAGTCATAGAAAACAAAGCATACATTCAATTGTTTACAGTACCATTATATTGTTGTGCATTCATCACCAGAATTAATTTTTGACATTTTCATTACCACACACACAAAAACAATAAGAAAAAAAAAAGCCAAAGTGAAAAAGAACAACCAAACTAAAAAAGAACACTCGGTGCCTTCCTTTTTTATTTTTTTTATTTTTCCCCCGATTTTTCTACTCCTCCATCCATAAATGACAAAGGAGAGTGTCATCCATATGGCTTTCCCAATCACATTGTCACCCCTCATATACTACATTTTTATACAAACATCTAGAAGATTCATGGGCTCTGGTTTGTAGTTTGATATTTTCAGGTTCTTACTGCTAGCTATTCCAATTCATTAGAACCTAAGAAGGGTTGTCTATAATGTGTGTAAGAGTGAGCTCTCAGCTCCTTTTGGAATCTCTCTGCCGCTGAAGCTTATTTCATTTCCTTTCACATTCCCCTTTTGGTCAAGATGTTCTCCATCCCATGATGTTGGGTCTAGATTCCTCCATGGGGGTCATATTCCATGTTGCCCAAGAGATTCATTCTCCTGCATGTCAGATCCCACGTAGGGAGGAGAACAGTGATTTCACCTGCCAAGTTGGCTTAGCTAGAGAGACAGGGCCACATCTGAGCAATATAGAGGCATTTGGGAAGAGGCCCTTGGGCATAATTATAGGCAGACCTAGCCTCTTCTTTGCGGCAACAGTCTTGCCAAGGGCAAGTCCTATGGTAGAGGGCTCAGCCCATCAAATCACCAGTCCCCCACATCCATGAGCGCATCAGCAACCATCGAGGTGGGGAAGCCTAACAACCCCACATTCTCCACTAGCCCCTCAAGGAGGCTCTGTACATTTTTTTCATTTTTTTAATTAACACTTTTTTAAATTAACTATATCCAAAAAAATTTTAAAGATATGCAGTAAAAGACATTTCAAACAAACCATAACAAGGGAGTGAGAAAAAGACAACTAACCTAAAATAACTACTTTACTTCCAACATGTTCCTTCTCTACCCCAAGCAAATAACCTAATATAGCAAGATTTCTATGAACTTCTTCCTACCATACCCATCAGAAATTAACAAACCATAGTCATTCTTGGACATTCCCAGAATGTTAAATTTACCTGTGATAGCTTACCTGTTCTTATTGGGTTATCTTTACCCCTTCATTAATTGCTCTCTATCACTAGTTACCCTACATTCTACATTATAAATCATTTATTTTAGGAGTGTGTTGTTTAACCTCCAAGTGTTTGTGAATTTTCTGTCTCTGATGGTTATTGACTTCTAATTGTATTCCATTGTGGTCAGAGAATGTGCTTTCAATAATTTCAATTTTTTAAAGTTATTTAGGCTTCTTTTATGTCCCAGGATATGGTCTATACTGGAGAAAGTTCCATGATTACTAGAGAAGAATGTGTATCCCGGTAATTTGGGAGGTAATGTTCTATATATATATATATATATTAAATCAAATTCATTTATCAGATTGTTTAGGTTTTCAATTTTCTTATTGGTCTTCTGTCTGGTTGATCTATCTATAGGAGAGAGTGATGTGTTGAACTCTCCCACAATTATTGTGGAAACATCCATTGCTTCCTTTAGTATTGTCAGTGTTTGTCTCATGTATTTTGTGGCACCATGATTGAGTGCATAAACATTTACGATTATTTCTTCTTGTTGAATTGCCCCTTTTATTAATAAGTAGTGGCCTTCTTTGTCTCTCATAACATCCTTGCATTTAAGGTCTATTTTATCTGAGACTAATATTACTACTCTTGCTTTCTTTTGGCTGTAGCTTGCATGAAATATTTTTTCCATCCTTTCACTTTGAATTTCTTTGTGTCCCTGTGTCTAAGATGAGTCTCTTGCATGCAACATATTGATGGTTCATGTTTTTTGATCCATTCTGCCAATCTATATCTTTTAATTGGGATTTTGATCCATTTACAGTCAATGTTATTATTGTGAAGGGATTTCCTGAATCAGCCACCCTACCCTTTGGTTTATGTTTGTCAGATATATGTTCCCTCTCTCTCTTATTGTCCTTTAATGAACCAATATTGAATCTCTTTAATACTTAACCTTTCTCCATGTCTTTCTTTCCTTTCCTTATTCCTCTGTCAGTAGGGCTCCCTTTAGTATCTGAAGTAGGGCAGGTCTTTTATTAGCAAAATATCTCAGCATTTGTTTGTCTGTGAAAAATTTAAGCTCTCTCAAATTTGAAGGCAGCTTTGCTGGCTAAAGTATTCTTGATTGGAAATTTTTCTCTCAGAATTTTAAATATGTCATGCCACTGCCTTCTCACATCCATGGTGGCCTCTGAGTAGTCACTACTTTGTCTTATGTTGTTTCCTTGTATATGGTGAATTGCTTTTCTTTGCTGTTTTCAGAACTTGCTCCTTCTCTTCAGTATTAGACAGTCTGATCAGAATATGTCTTGGAGTGGGTTTATTTTGATTTATTCTATTTGGAATTCCCTGGGCATTTATGCTTTCTGTCTTTATAGTGTGTAGAAGGTTTGGGAAGTTTTCCCCAACAATTTCTTTGACTATTCTTTCTAGACCTTTACTCTTTTCTTCCCCTTCTGGGAAACCAATGAGTCTTATATTTGGACATTTTATTTTATCTTTCATATCCCTGAGGTCCATTTCTATTTTTTTTAAGTTTTCCCCATTCTTTCTTTTCTTCTTTCATTTTCTATTCTGTGGTCCATGAGGTCACTGATTCATTGTTCAGCTTCTGCTAGTCTTGTACTGTGAGTATCCAGAATCTTTTTAATTTGGTCAACAGTTTCTTTTTTTCCATGAGATCATCTATTTTTTATTTACTCTTGCAATTTCTTCTATATGCTCTTCTAGGGTCTTCTTCATGTCCTTTATATCCTGTGCCATACTCTTCTTCATGTCATTTATATCCTGTGCCATGCTCTCGTTGCTTGTTTTTAGTTCTTTGATTAATTGCTCCAAGTACTGTGTCTCCTCTGATCTTTTGATTTGGGTGTTTGGGTTTGGGTTATCCATATCATCTGGTTTTTCCATATGTCTGAACATTTTCTGTTGTTTTTGGCCTCTTGGCATTTGCTTTACTTGATAGGGTTCTTTTAGGATATGTAGGAATATTCAAAGACTAATCTCTGATTTGTCAGATCTACAGCTTGGTGGTGTACCCTTTCTCTAACTAACCTGAGATGGCATCCACAAGTCACCTATTTCCCTCAAGTCAGTTCTCCCCAACTGTCTTTGTGATGTGGGAGTCTGGTTCTTGTGGGGTCCAATTGGTGCACCGTGTTTGGGTGTGTTGTTGGTGCTGTCTGCCATGAATGTGGGGAATGTGTCTGAGCAGTAAGGGAGGGTCAGCTTTAATAATCAAACCTCCCAGGTGTTCCTGGAGATTTCAGGCTGTTGCAAGAGTCTAAACCTTCATTTCAGTCTCACCACAGATTGTCTCTGCTGCTGACCCACAAATCCTTAGTATTGGCATATGGTCCCTGGGATTTCTGAGTGGATCCCTCTTCCAAGCCATGCCCTTCTAGGGCCTCTGCTGAGGGAATGGTGTGCTATATCACAAGTGTATGCCATCCCTCAAGGGAAGTTCTGGGCTGCCGGGCCATGTAGGTGTGTTCCCAGCCTGCTGTACAGATGGCTGTATGGGGTTGTTAATTTTCTTCTTTTTGCATGGCTCCACCTTCCCAGCTCTGGGACAATTAGCTGTGGGTGTGTGAAAGCCTATTGTCCATGCCTGATATTGTGGCATGTCATGTGTTGCTGGAGACAGTTCCTGTCCCACTGGGTGTTTTGGCACATCTCTGGGCTGTGGTGTCAAAGCTGGGCAGGAGTACTACCAGCTCACCAGGAAGATGGCTGCAAGGGGTGTGGTTATTTCCCCTTTTGGCTCACCTCTGCCTTCCTCGCTCCAAGAAAATTAGCAGTGGGTGTGCAAAATTCTATCTTCCATGCCAGATATTGAGGCATTCACACAGCCCATTCCTACCATGCTTCACTGTGTGGTTGTCACTGCCATATCTGCATCCACTTTTGGGTTTTTTTAAAAAGAACTAGTCCACCTCAAAATTCCAACCCATGGTTTCCCCACACCACAGTGTGGCTGCCACATATTCAGCAGGCTTACTCATTTCAGAATGCAGACTCCTGGTTTCACCAAGTTCATGGTCCCTGTAGATTTAGCAGACCTTGTCCAGCTGATGAATGACTAGAACAGGTGTTCTTTGTCACTTTCTGGCTTTTATCTACTATTTCTCATGGAGGTGTTTTTTTGCCCTGTCTCTCCTAGCCACCATCTTAGGTTCCCCCTTGTTATATGTCTTGAAGCAAAGACTGGTGGTGTGGGTGGGTCATGAAAAGAATTAGAAGCATCCCTAAAGCCATTTACCTTAGGATATTGCATTGCAGTGTCATCTGGTGAAATAGCATGAATATCTCCAGACAGAGCAGTTAGGGCTGCTTCCTCTGGGGAGGTGACTACAGGTTTAGCAGGCAAAGAAGGGTTAATCTCTTTAGGTGGAGGTGGGATGGCAGGCTCCTTGGGGCCGACTAGAGGTTGGCAACCTATCTCAAAGCAAGCTGGAGGTTGGGTAGCTCTTATCTTGGGGCAGACTGGGGAAGGGGACTGTTTCCTCAGGACAGACCACTACAGGTATGCCTAACAAAGACTCAGCAGAATCCATGGTACCAATGTCCTCACTGCCATTATTATCAATCCATATGTCCCCATCCCACAAGCAAAGAGATCCAATCAGTCATCAAAAAGCTTCCCACAAATAAATGCCCAGGGCCAGATGGCTTCACAGGGGAATTCTACCAAACTTTCCAGAAAGAACTGACACCAATCTTACTCAAACTCTTTCAAAACATTGAAGAAAATGGAACACTACCTAACTCATTTTACGAAGCTAACATCAATCTAATACCAAAACCAGGCAAAGATGCTACAAAAAAGGAAAACTACCGGCCAATCTCCCTAATGAATATAGACGCAAAAATCCTCAACAAAATACTTGCTAATTGAATCCAAAGACACATTAAAAAAATCATACACCATGACCAAGTGGGGTTCATTCCAGGCATGCAAGGATGGTTCAACATAAGAAAATCAATCAATGTATTACAACACATTAAAAATTCAAAAGGGAAAAATCAAATGATCATCTCAATAGATGCTGAAAAAGCATTCAACAAAATCCAACATCCGTTTTTGATAAAAACACTTCAAAAGGTAGGAATTGAAGGAAACTTCCTCAATATGATAAAGAGCATATATGAAAAACCCACAGCCAGCATAGTACTCAATGGTGAGAGACTGAAAGCCTTCCCTCTAAGATCAGGAACAAGACAAGGATGCCCGCTGTCACCACTGTTATTCAACACTATGCTGGAAGTGCTAGCCAGGGCAATCCGGCAAGACAAAGAAATAAAAGGCATCCAAATTGGAAAAGAAGAAGTAAAACTGTCATTGTTTGCAGATGATATGATCTTATATCTGGAAAACCCCGAGAAATCGACGACACAGCTACTAGAGCTAATAAACAAATTTAGCAAAGTATCGGGATACAAGATTAATGCATGTACGTCAGTAATGTTTCTATATGCTAGAAATGAACAAACTGAAGAGACACTCAAGAAAAAGATACCGCTTTCAATAGCGACTAAAAAAATCAAGTACCTAGGAATAAACTTAACCAAAGATGTAAAAGCCCTATACAAAGAGAACTACGTAACTCTACTAAAAGAAATAAAAGGGGACCTTAAAAGATGGAAAAATATTCCATGTTCATGGACGGGAAGGCTAAATGTCATTAAGATGTCAATTCTACCCAAACTCATCTACAGATTCAATGCAATCCCAATCAAAATTCCAACAAGCTACTTTGCAGACTTGGAAAAGGTAGTTGTCAAATTTCTTTGGAAAGGGAAGATGCCTCGAATTGCTAAAGACATTCTAAGAAAGAAAAACGAAGTGGGAGGACTTACACTCCCTGACTTTGAAGCTAATTATAAAGCCACAGTTGTCAAAACAGCATGGTACTGGCACAAACACAGACATATAGATCAATGGAATCGAATTGAGAATTCAGAGATAGACCCTCAGATCTATTGCCGACTGATATTTGATGAGGCCCCCAAAGTCACTGAACTGAGTCATAATGGTCTATTCAACAAATGGGGCTGGGAGAGTTGGATATCCATATCCAAAAGAATGAAAGAGGACCCCTACCTCACACCCTACACAAAAATTAAATCAAAATGGATGAAAGATCTCAATATAAAAGAAAGTACCATAAAACTCCTAGAAGATAATGTAGGAAAACATCTTCAAGAACTTGTATTAGGCGGCCACTTCCTAGAGTTTACACCCAAAGCACAAGCAACAAAAGAAAAAATAGACAAATGGGAACTCCTCAAGGTTAGAAGTTTGTGCACCTCAAAGGAATTTCTCAAAAAGGTAAGGAGGCAGCCAACTCAATGGGAAAAAATTTTTGGAAACCATTTATCTGACAAAAGACTGATATCTTGCATATACAAAGAAATCGTACAACTCAATGACAATAGTACAGACAGCCCAATTATAAAATGGGCAAAAGATATGAAAAGACAGTTCTCTGAAGAGGAAATACAAATGGCCAAGAAACACATGAAAAAATGTTCAGCTTCACTAGCTATTAGAGAGATGCATATTAAGACCACAATGAGATACCATCTAACACCGGTTAGAATGGCTGCCATTAAACAAACAGGAAACTACAAATGCTGGAGGGGACATGGAGAAATTGGAACTCTTATTCATTGTTGGTGGGACTGTATAATGGTTCAGCCACTCTGGAAGTCAGTCTGGCAGTTCCTTAGAAAAGTAGAAATAGAGATCCAGCGATGGCACTTCTTGGTATATACCCGGAGGATCGGAAAGCAGTGACACGAACAGATATGTGCATGCCAATGTCCATAGCAGCATTATTCACAATTGCCAAGAGATGAAAACAACCCAAATGTCCTTCAACAGATGAGTGGATAAATAAAATGTTGTATATACACACGATGGAATACTACACGGCAGTAAGAAGGAACGACCTTGTGAAACATATGACAACATGGATGAACCTTGAAGACATAATGCTGAGCGAAATAAGCCAGGCACAGAAAGAGAAATATTATATGCTACCAGTAATGTGAACTTTGAAAAATGTAAAACAAATGGTTTATAATGTTGAATGTAGGGGAACTAGCAATAGAGAGCAATTAAGGAAGGGGGAACAGTAATCCAAGAAGAACAGATGTGCTATTTAACGTTCTGGGGATGCCCAGGAATGACTATGGTCTGTAAATTTCTGATGGATATAGTAAGAGCAAGTTCACAGAAATGTTGCTATATTATGTAACTTACTTGGGGTAAGGTAGGAACAGGTTGGAAGTAAAGCAGTTATCTTAGGTTAGTTGTCTTTTTCTTACTCCCTTGTTATGGTCTCTTTGAAATGTTCTTTTATTGTATGTTTTTCTTTTTTTAAATTTTTTTTTCCATACAGTTGAGTTAAAAAGGAAAAAAAGGTTAAAAAAAAAAAAAAAAAAAAACAAGGAAAAAAATATGTAGTGCCCCCTTGAGGAGCCTGTGGAGAATGCAGGGGTATTGGCCTACCCCACCTCAGTGGTTGCTAACATGACCACAGACATAGGGAACTGGTGGCTTGATGGGTTGAGCCCTGTACCTTAGGTTTTACCCTTGGGAAGATGGTTGCTGCAAAGGAGAGGCTAGGCCTCCCTATGGTTGTGCCTAAAAGCCTCCTCCCGAATGCCTCTTTGTTGCTCAGAGGTGTCTCTGTCTCTCTAGCTAAGCCATCTTGAAAGGTGAAATCACTGCCCTCCCCCCTATGTGGGATCAGACACCCAGGGGAATGAATCTCCCTGGCAACGTGGAATATGACTCCCGGGGAGGAATGTAGACCCGGCATCGTGGGACGGAGAACATCTTCTTGACCAAAAGGGGGATGTGAAAGGAAATGAAATAAGCTTCAGTAGCAGAGAGATTCCAAAAGGAGCCTAGAGGTCACTCTGGTGGGCACTCTTATACACAATTTAGACAACCCTTTTTAGGTTCTAAAGAATTGGGGTAGCTGGTGGTGGATACCTGAAACTATCAAACTACAACCCAGAACCCATGAATCTCGAAGACAGTTGTATAAAAATGTAGCTTATGAGGGGTAACAATGGGATTGGGAAAACCATAAGGACCACACTCCACTTTGTCTAGTTTATGCATGGATGAGAGAAAAATAGGGGAAGGAAACAAACAAACAAACAGACAAAGGTACCCAGTGTTCTTTTTAACTCAATTGCTCTTTTTCACTTCAATTATTATTCTTGTTAGTTTTGTGTGAGTGTGCTAATGAAGGTGTCAGAGATTGATTTTGGTGATGAATGCACAACTATGTAATGGTACTGTGAACAATCGAATGTACGATTTGTTTTGTATGACTGTGTGGTATGTGAATGTATCTCAATAAAATGAAGATTAAAAAAAAAAAGATCTCTTAGGACCAGCTTGTTTAAGACAGGCATAATAATTCATGGGTTAAGAAAGAAATTCTAGTCTCCATGTCCCAAAATGTATGTAAAGTTTGTAGCCCAGGGACAAAACCCGTTTCCTGTTTTTTTGTTTGTTTGTTTGTAGCAACTTGACAGTAATGTATTGTCTTGGAAGCTTGGGTACCATTCTAGTTAAGTTCCACTGTGAAAGCTGCTATGGTCCTGTTTGAATAACAACACTTCTATCTGAATTTAATTGAGCAAAACTGAAATGCTGAAAAAATGTCTTTCATTAATTCAGACAGCAGTGAATATTATCTCTAGACAAATAGAGTAGGGTGGAAGTTCGTCTTTTCTAGGCATTCTGAATTTTCTTCTCTATCTCATTTCCTCGACTCATTCTTCTACAGCAGTAAATTCTAAATTTGTACTGATTTCCAAACCTGACAGATTGTGTAATCCTAACTCAGAACTTCTAAATCAGAATCTTTGGGAGTAGGGATGAAATTGTTATATAGTATTTTCATTATTTTCTTACTACTCTTCCCAATAAACTACAAAAATTTCTCTGTAAAAAAAAAAAAGATAAATGTCTCCCTCTGAAATAAGGCTTATGTAGGTCTAGTGATAGCCTGTTATAAAAGATTTAGGTTCCTTAAGATCAGAGTTCCTCAGCTGAACTGGAAATCCATTGCATGTGCAATGTCCGCCTGGGCCACTTCATGTTACCTCCTTCATAGTCTGGGAAATTGGACCTGCCCCAAGCATGAGGCTCATGCTTGCTTTCGTCTTTTCCTAAGCAAACAAAAGTATGGCTACTTGGCATTGTGACCAGAGAATTTTATTTTAGTCATTAATGTTCCTCTGTTCTCAGAAGATACCAAATTTGGCTCTCTGGCCATGGCCCGTATGGAGAATTCTGCACCTCAGCAGGACTTGATTTTTCTTTTTGTCTATTATCACAACCATCTGAGAAAGTCAAGTTATATAATACAGAATCACCTTTAAGTACAGTAGAGTCTTGTATAAACAATCTAAAGTATAAAACAACCTCCATTCTACATTGACTTTCCCTGAGTCAACTAAGGGTGGTAAACTGAGCCAAGGGCTTCTAAGGCTTGAATTTAGTATTCTTCTTACAGTACCAAATTGTGAGTCAGATGTGAATTATACCCACTTTTACTTGAATTCAATTATTAATTGAGTACATTGTATACTAGAGTATAAACCAAATCATAATTTTTAGAAACTCATAGTCTCCTAGGAATGCCTTTTATAGCTCCATTACACTACTTTTTAAGTCTGAAAAATATTTCTGTATCATAGAACAGAGTGATAGATTACAAATTGTTTTGACTGGGAGTGATAAAAGGCTCTGAGATAGACTTTGATAGAGAAGGGGAATTAGGCCAATAGAATGACCACAGACATAAAACAGAGATCTGGAAATGCTGATCCAACCAAAAAATAGCAGAGTCTGATAAAATATAACGTTCATAAGGGAATAGTGAGAGTAGAAGGAATAAATATTGAATTGAGATTTGGTAGTCCTTGCAGATCAGGCTGACCGGTTGGAATATTTTATTGTGGCTAGTAGAAAATTATCAAAGGATTTAAAGCAGCTTAATAGCAAGATAAGCTAGCTGTGTTAGAAGCATTATTTTGCTAACAAGGGTAAATACTGGATTGAAGGAGGATATTGTGCGGGGACTGAGCTTGTGCCTCGACTTACTAGGCCTGGGCCAGGGGACTTGATATCACCCCCTGGGGAGGGTAGTAGGTACGGGCGTGAGTGCCCTCTGCAGCCCCCCCCGAGCCTGAGGAGCGAGGTCAAGGCAGCTCCCTTTTCCTCACCCAAAATGCCACTGGCAGGGGAGGCTTGCCGGAGGAAACCGCCTTTCTCCCAACTGCCCTTTCCCCACTTCCTTATCTTACCCACTCACTCCCTGGTGCCAAGGCCACTCCTGCCACCGCCAGCGCGCATGCACCGTGGCCAGAACAACCCCCGCCCGCTGCAACGGCTCCTGCGTCCTCTCAGAACCAATCCTAGCCCCTATCCCTTCAATATTGCCATTTAAGGCTGCTTCACCTCCTTTCCAGCCCTGCCCCTCTTACCAGCCTATATAATCTGTAATCACCCCTGAATAAATCTCTTTGGCGCATACCCCTACTGGATGAAGAGTGTTTTTGTCCTTATCGCCGCCCTCCTTGCACGCCTCTCGCCGAGGACTCTGGCCAACGTCCTCCGCCTCGCCCTCGCCTCCGGGAAAGAGCCCCCGCCGCCGGTAACCTTTAAGCAGCCCCGAGAGCTGAGGGCTCGGCTACCGGCCGCCACTCCCCCTAGAAGCAGTAACCCCGACCGCAACTGGTGCCCCGTGTGAGGAACGTCTCCACACGACAGTTTGGCAGGTCACTCGCTCGCCCGGACGCCTCTCCAGCTTCCCGTTTCCTCGCCTGCAAGGTAGGGCCGCCTCTCCCTCGCCGCTTCCGGAGCCGTGTGAGGTTCCTTGCTCCGAAGCCGCTCCTCCCTTCCCCCACGCTCTCTTCATCCAGTAGGAACTCCTCCCTTCCCCCACGCTCTCTTCGTCCCCTTGTATGCGCACTTCTATGACCCCCGTCCCTCCTAACACTCTCCCTCTTCCCCTCCATTACTTTGCTGCAGTTCTTTGTATCTTTATTTCCTCATTTGGTGCCGTGTGCCTCTTTGCAACTGCCCCCCCTGACTGCTCTCGTTGCCAAAGGGCACTGCTTTTTGCTCTCGCCGTCTCCTTCGGCCTTGCAGCCACAGTTTATCTCATTCTCTCTGCTCAGTAAACTACTCCTCCTTCTCCTCCCTGCCAGCCGGCCGGCCCGGCTCGGGAACAACTCCCCCTCCTCTCCCCTCAGCTATGGGTAATCGTATATCTACATGTCAGGCACCTCAAGTTCGTGCTCTAGCGGGTCTCCTAGACACGCATCGCTGTAAAGTGTCTGTCCGGCAGCTGCAGATATACTGGGATCTCCTGCTGCCCTTTAACCCATGGCTCACCACTTGCCATCTTTGGGACCCTGTTACTTATGATCGTCTTATTGATCGAGTCACTAACACCATGGAACATGAGAGCAAGCGTTTCCCTCCCGGCTTGCTCCCCACCTTGATAACCATCCGCTCCTGCCTTCAAGGCTCCCTCCCCCCTGATAGAGGCCCCGTTAAATCCAAAGAGGCCCTATCAACCCAGCCAACAGATTCAGATAGCGATACTAATTCAAATCATGACTCGGACACGGAGTCCTTAGTCGAGCAAATTAACAACGCGCTCGAGGTGACTCCCAAAAAGCAAAATAACACTGCGTCACGCCAAGATGGCGAACTTCCTCCTTCTTCTTCCATCGAGGGGAGGAAATGCTCCGGCGATGACATCAGCCCTAAGCTGGGCCGGAAACCGCATGCGCTTTACCCCGCCCTTTCACAGGGCGGAGTTAGTCCACCATCTTATGCCTTGAACCCCACCCTTTCACAGGGCGGGGCTGATCCACCATCTTGTGTCTTAGCCACGCCTACCGCGCCGCCATCTTGCGACGCTTGGGGCCTCCCACTCCCGCCTCTCCCTCCGGCGAGCTCCCCTTCGGAGCCGCTACCGGCAGCTGCCGCCGCTCCTCCCACCCTGCCGACTAACAACCCCTGGCTGCCTTCTACACCTCAAGGCAACCCTTGGGGCAACGCTCCCCCTACCCCCACTCCCGCGCCAAGCCCTCTGCAAGCGCGTCCTCCTTTCTCTCGTGCTTTTCGCTGTTTTCCTCTTAACCTTGCCCCCACCCCACAGAGGCCGCATGACTGGTATCCCATTGACTTAGATACTATCAAGCAGCTTCGCAAGGCCGTCAAGGAGGACGGGTTAGGTAGCCCATATGCTTCCCAAATACTACAGGATCTCGCCATGAACTATTGCATCCCCCAAGACTGGGCCTCGCTTGCCCGTTCAATTTTTAACCCCGGCCAGTTTGTTGACTGGCGTGCTCACTTCCAGGCAGAAGCAGCTAAGCAAAGTGAGCAAGATGCAGCCATTGGAGTCTATCATCCCCCCGAAGCCTATTTGGGCACTGGAGCGTTTCTAAATGCATCTGCCTATATTAATGCACCTGCCACCTTTTGGCCTATCCTTTGGGGAATCGCCTTACGCACGTTTGCCAATTGCTCTGCCTGTCGGCCTAATAAATTCACCAAGCTCTTCCAGGAGCCGAGTAAGCCTTTCGCCACCTTTGTCTCCAGAGTCGAAGAAACCTGCGCTCGAAAGGTAAGTGATCCCCAGGCCCAATATTACATGTGCCCATCCTCAAATCCTGGAAAATCGTACTGTAATTCCCCCAACGAGTACTACTGTGCATACTGGGGGTATGAAACATTAGCCACTAATTGGAAGCCTCCTGTTCCTGATCATTACCTTACCCTAAAGTGGGCCCCTACAGGGTGCAAACTCCCTACTGTTAACTGGCTCAGCCAAGAAAGTAAGGAATCCTGCACACATCTTAATCTTACAGTGCAGCTCCCCACTAATCCCTCCTGGTTACTCGGTCAAACTTGAGGCTTCAGAATCTATGAGAAAGGAGCCGACCGAGGATCACTTATTCTCATAAAAAAGGAGGCTGTAAGCCAACCATGCCAAAATACTGTTATAAAAAAGCCCTTTAACATTAGTCCCAATAAAGTCATTAACCCCCTTTTTCCACAGCTCTCCAGCCGCACCTTAGTTCCAACTAAACGCACTTCAACTACATCTCAAACCCCACCACCCCAGCTTCCTCTACCCCCTTCTCGTTATTCCTCTCCCCTCCTCAGCCTCATCCAAGCCGCCTTTGCCTCAGTGAACTCCTCCAACCCCAATTTTACCTCCTCCTGCTGGCTCTGCCTCTCCACCTCTTCCTCACTGTACGAGCCCGTTGCCTCCAACCTCTCCTTTTCAGAAAGCACAGAAGACAGCCCCTCGGAATGCAGTTGGAATACCTCTGCCGTCCCCCTGACCTTTCATTCAGTCTCCTATACAGGAAAGTGCGTCCGCCCTCGCTCCAGTAACTCTCCCGACCTCACTGCCTGTGCCAGCTACTCATCTCCCAGTAGCTCGGCAAAATTTCTCATTCCTCATAACTCCTCCCAATGGCTCTGCTCCTCTACAGGACTTACCCCCTGTCTCAGCACGAATATCATCAGCGAATATAAAGAAACTTGCCTCCTAATTGTCCTTATCCCTAGGGTCTTATACCACAGCGAAGAAGAATTCTTCCTCCGTCTGGAAAGAACTGCAGCTCCTGCCCTTCTGCAAAAGCGAGAGCCCATCACCGTCCTTACAATTGCCTCCCTCCTAGGTCTTGCCGGCACTGGCACCGGAATCGCCGCACTAGCCAGTCAAGGCTCCGCCCTAACTCACCTCAGGGCGGCTGTTGACGAGGACATTCGCCACCTACAAAACGCTATTTACCATCTAAAAAATTCTGTCAATTCCCTCTCTGAGGTAGTGCTCCAAAACCGCCGAGGTCTTGACCTTCTCCTCCTCAAAGAAGGAGGCCTCTGCGCCGCCCTAGGAGAAGAGTGCTGTGTATATGCCAATTCCACAGGTCTCGTCGAGGACAGCCTGAAAAGGGTCCGAGAGGGACTGGAAAAGCGTAAAAGAGATCGTGAAGCCACCAGTTATTGGTCCAGTTTTTTCACTCCCATCCTCCCATATATCCTTCCTTTCCTTGGCCCCTTATTAATAATTATTCTAGCTCTCATCTTAGGACCCTGCCTCATCCGCAAAATTGTCCAGCTTGTAAGAAAACAAACAGATGCCATTTTTTCCTCATTCGTGCAAATCCAGTATCAGCGACTCGCCACCTCTGACGCCCCCCACTCCAAGATGACAGCCAACCCTCCACGACCTCAACGCCACCGGTCAACCCGCCGACCGCGAGGCCCTTCTCAATCACCTGAACATCGCTCTCACCTCGAGTTCCAGCTTCTCTGAACCCCTGAACTTTAAACCCATGAACTTTAAACCCTTGAACTTTAAACCCATGAACTTTAAACCCCTGAACTTTAAACCCCTCACCTTCTCCCAGCCCGCTGCAGCGGAGCCATTGTCAAGCGCCCGGGCACCACACCAACACTGAACTCCAGCCTCGCTGAGCCACCGTCAACCCCTTTTTCCCTTCCCTTACCTCCCCCTTCCCTCACCCTTAGCGGACCTCTCCGGTAAAGCCTCTTCCTCTAATTAGAAAAGAAAGGGGAATTGCGGGGACTGAGCTTGTGCCTCGACTTACCAGGCCTGGGCCAGGGGACTTGATATCACCCCCTGGGGAGGGTAGTAGGTACGGGCGTGAGTGCCCTCTGCAGCCCCCCCGAGCCTGAGGAGCGAGGTCAAGGCAGCTCCCTTTTCCTCACCCAAAATGCCACTGGCAGGGGAGGCTTGCCGGAGGAAACCGCCTTTCTCCCAACTGCCCTTTCCCCACTTCCTTATCTTACCCACTCACTCCCTGGTGCCAAGGCCACTCCTGCCACCGCCAGCGCGCATGCACCGTGGCCAGAACAACCCCCGCCCGCTGCAACGGCTCCTGCGTCCTCTCAGAACCAATCCTAGCCCCTATCCCTTCAATATTGCCATTTAAGGCTGCTTCACCTCCTTTCCAGCCCTGCCCCTCTTACCAGCCTATATAATCTGTAATCACCCCTGAATAAATCTCTTTGGCGCATACCCCTACTGGATGAAGAGTGTTTTTGTCCTTATCGCCGCCCTCCTTGCACGCCTCTCGCCGAGGACTCTGGCCAACGTCCTCCGCCTCGCCCTCGCCTCCGGGAAAGAGCCCCCGCCGCCGGTAACCTTTAAGCAGCCCCGAGAGCTGAGGGCTCGGCTACCGGCCGCCACTCCCCCTAGAAGCAGTAACCCCGACCGCAATATTGTAAAGACTTCTACAAAGATGCCATTAGAGCAGAGCCCTTTGAGGAAAGAGAGAGGGATTGGCATGCAGTACGTGCTCCTGATATAAAAGACAGCAAGCACAAGACCTTAGGAAATGACTTTGTCATGTTCAGAAAACAGAGAAAGTTCCATATAGCTAGAGGGAAAAGAAAAAAGGAGTCATAGGAAATGAGGTCTGAGAATGAGGCAGTTGAGGTCACAAAGGGTTTTCTCGGCCACAATGAGGAGTTTATATTGTTTTCCTTGTGGGATAGGGTGCCATGGAAGGGGTTGAGCCATGATCTGATTGACATTCATGAAGGACCATTCTGGCTGTTGTGTGGATAGTAGCCTCTAGAAAGAAAAGCAAGGTTTAGTACCAAAGTCAATAATTATATTATATATATATATGTATATCAATTAAAGATTTAGCCCTTGGCTTTCAGGATATCTAGCACTGACCTTCAATGACCAGTCAAGCTACCCACATCATATATGAAGAGTTCCCCTTTGGAAGGGATGGCAGGGTCTAGGGGTATTCAGTGTCCTGCAGAGCTCAGTTGACCCCAATCAGTTGTCAAAGGTGGACTCATAACACTAACCTCAAAGGAGAAAGGGATTGAATACCTTTTCTACCAGAAGTTCTTTGACTCCTATGGAAATGACCCCACTTCTCTGCCCAAACTTTGAGATTTCACAGAGGAGGAATCATAGTGTAGGATGACTTTTTTAAAAAGCCGAAAGCGTATCGTTTTAAATTACACTGTGCCAATAAGAATATTAAAAGAATAGTCTTTAATAACATAAAAATAACAGAAAAATGAAAGTTGAGTATAGGTACAATGAGTGCCTTATTTGGATGAAGCACTGGTTACCACTATGTTCCATTCTGTATAAACAGCCTTGAAAGGACAGTTCAACATGAGAGGCCAGGTAGTGCCTTTTCTCTCAAGGCAGATGGAAATAAAAAAGATCCAGGAGAATTCTCTCCCAGAATATGTGAGATAAAAATTGGCTAGGCCAATTTCATCATGCAAAATATGTAGTGGGGTTCATTTGGCGGCCTCAGCATGCCAAGCCCTTTTCTAATCACAGGACCCATTCATTTTTCCTTTATCTTTATTGCTCTTCCCCATCTCTGAACTTTTGAACTTTTCCATTGCTCAGGTCTCAGTTTAAATGTCAACTCCAATAAAGTTACCACCCTACCTAAAATAGTCCCTTGCTTTCTACTACTTTGTATTGTTACCATGTTTACCTCCTTCAAAGTACTTACATTCCAAAATAACATTTTCTTTTTCTCTTTAGTTGTTACTAACACACACATTGAAATATAAACCTCATGAAGGCAGAGTTCTGGCTGTTCTTGTCTCCATTGTGTCTCCAATGTCTGCAACAGTACCTGTTACTTAGGAGGTTCTCAAAAAAACACTTGTTAAAGGATTGTTGAACAAATCCAAATAAAGTACAACATTATGGACAAGAAAGGATAGAAAACTGTGATTATAGATTGGGTAAAATAACTAAAAGCGGTAATGTAGGGAGAACCTAAGATGGCGGCTAGGTGAGACAGGGCAAAAAACACCTCCTTGAAAAATACTAGATAAAAGCCAGAAAGTGACCCAGAACACCAGTTCCAGAGATGCACCAGCTGGGTAAGGTCTGCTAAATCCACAGGGACCATGCATTTGGTGAAACCAGGAGTCTGTGTTATGAAATGAGTGAGTGAGCCAGCTGAAAGTCTGGAGGCTGCACTGCAGGGTGGGATAACTGTGGGTTGGTGTTTGGAGATGGACTAGTTCTTTTTAAAAAAACAAAACAAAACCCAGGAGCGGCTCCAGATATGGCGGTGAGAACCACTCAGTGAAGCTCAGCAGGAATGGGCTGTGCCAATGCCTCAATATCTGGCATGGAAGATAGCCCTTCCTACACCTGCTGCTAATTGTCCCAGAGCCAGGAGGGCAGAGGGCAGCCAAAAGGAGAAAGAAACCGTGGCCCTTGCAGCCATCTTCCCGGCGGGCTAGGGACACTCCTGCCTGGGGCTGGACCCACAGCCCAGAGCTGTGCCAAAGATCCCAGTGTGACAGGGAGTGTTTCCCGCAGCACCATGCACTCGCCACAATAGCGGCTGTGGACATTAGCCTTTAGTGCACCCACAGCTAATTGTCATGGAGCTGGGAAGGCAGAGCTGTGCGAAAAGGGAGAAATTAACACACCCCATTCAGCCATCTTTACAGCAGGCTGGGAATGCCCCTGCATAGCCCAGCAGCCCAGGGCTTCCCTGGAGGGCTGGCACACACTTGTGACGTGGCACAGCCTTCCCTCAACAGAGGTCCTGGAAGAGCACAGCTGAGAAGGGGGACCTGCTTAGAAATCCCAGGGACCCTATGCCAATACCAAGGACTTGTAGGCCAGTGGCAGAGACAATCTGTGGCAAAACTGAAATGAAGGCTTAGGCTCTTGCAACAGCCTTAAATCTCTGGGAACACCTGGGAGGTTTAATTATTAAATCTGCCCTGTCTCCCTAACCACTTAGACACACGCTCCTCATTCAGGGCAGGCAGCACCAACAACATGCCCAAATTTGGTGCACCAGTTGAACCCCACAAGAATCAGACACCCACACACCACAAAGACAAAGTTGGGGAGAACTGACTTGAGGGGAATAGATGACTCACAGATGCCATCTGCTGGTTAGTTAGAGAAAATGTGTGCCGCCAAGCCATAGATCTGACAAACTAGAGATTGGTGTTTTTCATATTCTGGAAGAACTCTGTCAAGTAAAGCAAATGCCAAGGGGCCAAAAACAACAGAAAATTTTAAAGCATATGATAAAACCAGACAATATGGAGAACCCAAACCCTTACACCCAAATCAAAAGATCAGAGGAGACACAGTACTTGGAGAAATTAATCAAAGAACTAAAGACAAACAATGAGAGCATGGCACAGGGTATAAAGGACATGAAGAAGAGCATGGCACAGGATATAGAGGACATGAAGAAGACCCTAGAAGAGCATAAAAAAGAACTTGCAAGAGTAAATAAAAAATAGACGATCTTATGCAAATAAAAGAAACTATTGACCAAATTGAAAAGATTCTGGATACTCATAGTACAAGACTAGAGGAAGCTGAAAAATGACTCATTGTCCTCAAGGACCACAGAACAGAAAATGAAAGAACAAAAGAAACAATCGGGAAAAAAATAAAAAAAATAAAAATGGATCTCAAGGATATGATAGATAAAATAAAATGACCAAATATAAGACTCATTGGGGTCCCAGAAGGGGAAGAGATGGGTAAAGTTCTAGAAAGAGTATTCAAAGAAATTGTTGGGGAAAAATTCCCAAACCTTTTACACAATGTAAATACACTAAGCATAAATGCTCAGGAAACTCCAAATAGAATAAATCCAAATAAACCCACCCCAAGACATATTCTGATCAGACTGTCAAATACTGAAGAGAAGGAGCAAGTTCTGAAAGCAGCAAGAGAAAAGCAATTCACCACATACAAAGGAAACAACGTAAGACTAAGTAGTGCCTATGCATCGGCCATTATGTAGGCGAGAATGCAGTGGCATGACATATTTAAAATTCTGAGAGAGACAAATTTCCAACCAAGAATACTTTATCCAGCAAAACTCTCCTTCAAATTTGAGGGAGAGCTTAAATTTTTTACAGGCAAACAAATGCTGAGAGATTTTGCTAATAAAAGAGCTGCCCTACTTCAGATACTAAAGAGAGCCCTACTGACAGAGAAACAAAGAAAGGAGAGAGAGGTATAGAGAAATTTAACAGACATATATAGAACATTACATCCCAAATCACCAGGACACACATTCTTCTCTAGTGGTGATGGATCTTTCTCCAAAATAGACCATATGCTAGGACATAAAACAAACCTCAGTAAATTAAAAAAGAATTGAATTTATTCAAAGTACATTCTCTGACCACAATGGAATACAAATAGAAGCCAATAACTGTGAGAGACTTAGAAAATTCACAAACACCTGGAAGCTAAAAATGAGGGGGAGATGAAAACATTCCTGGATAATCAAAAGCTGAGGGACTTCATCACCAGTAGATAAGTCCTATAAGAAATGCTAAAGGGAATTATGCAGGCTGAAAGAAAGGGACACTAAACAATTGACTGAAACCACATGAAGAAATAAAGATTTCCAGTAAAGATCACATGGTAAATATAAATACCAATATTACTGTATTTTTGATTTGCAGCTCCACTATTTACTTCCTACAGGATCTAAAATACATAAACTGTAATGATAAATCAGTGGTTTTGGACTCAATGTGAAATTTGTAATTTTTGACAAGAACTACATAAAGGTGGGGGAATGGAGGCGTATAGGAACATAGTTTATGTGTCCTATTGAAGTTAAGTTGGTATCAAAGAAAAATAAGATTGTTACAGATTTAAGATGTTAAATTTAGGCCCCACGGTAAACACAAAGAAAGTATCAGAGAATATGACCATAGAGATGAAAAGTAGAGTATGGATTACAAGACGTGGGGGAAGGGGCAATGGGAGTTAAGAAATGAGTGTATGGCTTTTGTTTGGGGTGAAGGGAAATTTCTAGTGATGGAAGGTGGGAAGGTGATGGCATTGCAACATTCTAAATGTGATTAATCCCACTAACAGAATGCTAGGGAGTGGTTGGAATGGGAAGATTTAGGCTGTATATATGTTTCCACAATGGAAAAAAAAGAGAAAAGACAGTCTAAATAGATAATGACAATTAAATGCTAAGGATGATCCTAGATAGGATCTGAGGATGGAGGAGAGGAGGCTCAAAGAGACACAGTTGGGACATAAGAAATAAAAAAGGAAATATAGAATGTAAGCTTTGTATCAATGTTGAGTTTCTTGAACTTCTTCGCTGCGCTTAATGGGATTGCATAAAAGAATGTTCTTGTTCATGGGAAATGTATACGTGAATTATATTGTGTGTTCAAGGATCTGTGCAGCTTGCTATCATATGTTCAGAAGACAGAGCAATAGATGATGGATGATAGGGAGGGAGGGAAAGAAAGAAATGATGATATGACAGGATGTTCAAGTTGGTGGATCGGGGTATCAGGGGAGGGGGGGATATGCTGGAGTTCTGTGTATGGGGTTTGTATTGTTTTTGCAACTGTTCCTGTAAGTTTGAATTTATTTCAAAATGAAATTTAAAAAAAGAGGTAATGTAGGCATATTCAGTACACGCAAAATTACACAACATTTTTTAAAACCAAATATAGCAAACATTCTTCTCCATAACTGATCACAATTATCAAACAAGTTATTAATTCTACATAACTGAACAAATCACATATGGATACATTTCAGAAAAATTCAAGCTGAACCCCTTTTCCATTAAAACAACAAGTCACACATTTCTATATAAAGTGAATTACATGAAACCAGGGACAGTGTCCATCTCACTTATTTATTCTATTTTTAATCTCCAGCATGTATACCTGTATCCAAGTATTTGACATGTAATACATGATTCATATTTGTTAAATAAGTGGATAATGGAATAGGAATTATTTTAGCCTGATATATCCATATGGATGCTTAATGCTTCAAATACTGAAATACAGCCCAAAAGTACTGAGCACTTTCCCAGTGGCCTAGTAAGTAATTTGCTAACTATAAATTCTGCCCCAGCAAGAAAAGTATAAATCCCTCTTAGAATAAACTTGGTTCTATTTCTAATGGTCTCATCAGGGCTGGCATGAAGTCAACCAAATTGGGCCCAGTGTTATAGACTCTTTCCTTCCAGGGGCCCTCCCTGGGCTCTAGCACCCCATATAGATGGGATACTTAAGGTCTCCTTTCCTCAAAGAACAGCTAATGTCCTATAAATGTTTACTAATGTAGCTAAAGGTGTCATGATTTTATAAGACTTAAAAAGCAAAAGAAGTAAAGGAAATACTTAAAGCCCAGAACAGAGAAACATTTTTACACTGGTATTTAGGCTTGAGATACTTGAGGGAGGATTTAGGGACTAAGAAGAGTCACTGTGTTTTATGTTATTTCAATGGTAATTTATTTCATCCACATACAATAAAATTTTATTTTATGAGTAAGGTGCATTTGCCCAAAAAGCTTGACACAGACACCCAGTATTTTGGATTAACCTTCCTGTTTCTCCATCTGATTGACAAGGACTAAGGATGGCTATTGAGCAGGTTTCCTGATGTGATTGATACATGTAAGGGACTCAGTGACTCCTTTCCTCAGCAACCCCTGGCCCCCACCATTCCTTACTGTTTAAAAAGTATACATATATATACTTTCATATAAAAGCAGACTTTTCAGTTAACAACTTTTTGCCACATAGCTCTTGAAGAGTTAATCCACTTTTAGAATGATTTTTTTTTATACTGGCTTTTCACCCAATAAAATGTACACTGAAGATGGGATGAAAAGCAAATGTTTTTCACAACTTGTCAGTCTGTTGTCCATATCCAGTATTTCCTCGTGTTTCAAAGCACCCTTGTGTTTAGTTTTTTTTTTAACCTAAAGCTATTTCCAAGGCTTTAACATTATTTTAAACTGAAGTGTGGATAGCCATGAGCCTTCAAAAGGCTGAAAATCTGGTGAAGAATATGATGCAGACAAAAAAAAAATGCATCTTCTCTCCACTAATCATCACCAGTTTTTTCTTTCAATTTTATAGGGTGCAATAAACCTTTAAACTAGATTTATTTATTTTCAAATTGTGGTTTAATTCATATAAACTAAATTCTATTGCTTAATCTATCATCTGTCCATCTATTTAAAGATATGTGTGTGTGTGTGTCTGTTTGTATTAGATATTCTATCCACTATTATTTTGAATATTTTATGTTAGTTTAATTTCCAATTAAAATTAATGGAAATTTGTTTTCCCTTAATAGCTTTTCATTTAACAACAGTAGTTCAGTGGACAAATTAAAGTCTAAACAAAAAGTAGCTATATCTGTATAATGGAATGCTACAGTGCAATGAAACTAAACAAACTTGTGCTATATATAGCAGCATGCATAAATGACCAAAATAATATGGGGGCAAATATGTCAGATGTGAAAAAGTACATATTGTGTGATTCTATTTATCTAAAACTCAAAAACAGGCAAAAGGAACTTTGGTTTTAGAATACCACGGAATGGTGAACTTCGGAGACTTATATTATTGGAAGGGGCCATGAGGGAGCTTTTGTTGGGCTCTAATAAGCCATTTCGTGACTTTGGTCATGTTTACACAGGTGTCCTTTTGTTTTGACTCATTGAGCTGTACACTTAAGATTTGTGTTCTTTTGTATATGTGGATTATGTTTCAACTTAAAAAGTGAACACAGACAAAAACCCCTAATTTAAATAAAATTATGTAGTTATTTAAATCACATAGTAAATATTTGTGATAGTGATAAAAAAGCATTTTGTGAGGAAGTAACTCAATATTATAGTACCACTGGCATTTATGTCCCATTTATAAGGCCAAATATTATATAAATTTATAGTGGGTTCAGTTAGCCCAATCTTTTAAGAACAATTCATTAATTTACCATAACTTAAATATTAAATGCTTCTTGCTGGCCATGTACTATGCAGTAGTTATATAAATCAATACCAGTGTCATTTAATTAATAGAAACAAGTTCTCCTATAGTTGTTTTAAGCCTATTTGCGTGTGTGTGCGTGTATGTGAGTTTAGGATACAGGGTAATAACATGTTAATACACACTCTGGAATATTGTTGCTTAGTATTCACTTTGGTTATCTTTGTGAAGTTAACATATCGGAATAAGTAAATGTGTCTAAAACTGTATTGTTTTAACATGGTTTGAGAAAATTCAAGGTCTACTTTTTAGTACTTTCCTTATGGAAAGAAATCCAGTTTCTCTTTCTGTGTAGTGAAAATCCTCAGGTCAAAACATTAGTGAAGTGGGAAGAAGATGGCAGCATAGAGAGGAGTGGAAGTTAGTTATTCCCCTTGGAGCAATAAATGAGCAACCAGGAACAACTGGTAAATGATCTGGAATAACTGCTGGGGACAACCATGTCCCTCCACACATCATGCACCAACCTGGATTGGGAGGAATGCCTGAGATTGCAGCATGGAATCTGTGAGTAGAAACTTCAGATGCGATCTGGGAGCTCCCTTCCCCCACAGCAATACAAACTGCAAAGCCTCACTGAGATAGAGAGCAGCACTCTCTGAACAAGCAAATATACCTCAGGCCAGCTCCAACTGGGGTTTTAATTAGCAAACATGGACTGCTCAATGCAAGCTGCAAATCCCTAACAAGCAGACAGAGGCTTTTAGTGATGACTGACCTTGAAGAGCCAGGGGACTTCTCTGTCTCGGGAGGGGGAGCCCAGAGAACCAGGTGTTTTCTCTGGCCAATGGGTGAAACTGGGGGCTGTGGACTGACCCTGAAAGGGGGCTTTCTGTCCCTTTTTCTGTCTCTCAACCTGAGTGGCTCAGTGGAGAAATCCTCAGTCATTTTCATTTCGCAGCGCTCTGCAGTAGAGAAAGACTCAGCCATTTTCAGTTCACAGAGCTCTGACCCAGACAAGGGTGGAGGTAGCAGAGTCAGAGAGACAAAGAGCCTATTTAAATGCAAATGAAAATTCCCTAGGGGGTGTATCTTCCCTAAGAGGAAAGAGGTGGTGCCCATCTCTACTACTTGCCTTCCATTCAGACCCAGACCCCAGGGCCTGGGGGAAAATAATCAAACCAGAAACAACTTAAGCTGAGAATTAAAGGGGCCACATGTCCTTATACCAGTTGGGAGTGACAGGCTGACAGGCATCACCTGCTAGGCAGGTTAGGAAAAGCACAGCGCCTTGAGGCTTCATAGGGTGTGTCAATCCTCTAAGACACACCCTCAGAGAAACCTGGTGCTGAATATTTCCTCCTTCTGGGACCTGAGCCAGTTCTGGTCTGGGAAAACCTCAGTGGGGTAGCCAAGGAAACCAGATGCCTAGACAACAGAAAGCTACAGCCTACACTAAGAAAAATGAAGGTATGGCCCAATCAAAGGAACAAAATTATACTTGAACTGAGATACAGGAATTGAAACAACTAATGCTAAATCAATTCAGAAAGTTTAGGAAGGATATGGCAAAAGAGATGAAGTGTATAATGAAAACACTGGGCATACATAAGGTAGAAATCAAAAGTTCAAAAAAAACTGGCAGAATCTATAGAAATGAAAGGCACAACACGAGATGAAAGACACAATGGAGACATAAAACAGCACATCTCAAGAGGCAGAAGAAAATAGGAACTGGAGAACAAGACACCTGAAAGCCTACACAGGGAAGAACAGACGGGGAAAAGAATGGAAAAATATGAATAATGTCTCAGGGAATTGAATGACAAAATGAAATGCTTAAATGTATGTGTCCTGTGTGTCCCAGAGGGAGAAGAGAAGGGAAAAGGGGCAGAAGCAATAATAGAGGAAATGATCAATGAAAATTTCCCATCTCTTGTGAAAGACATAAAATTACAAATCCAAGAAGTGAAGCATACCCCAAACAGAATAGATCTGAATAGGCCTACACAAAGACACTTAATAATCAGATTTTCAAATGTCAAAGACAAAGAGAGGATCCTGAAAGCAGCAAGAGAAAAGCAATATATCACATATAAAGGAAGCTTGATAAGACTATGTGTGGATTTCTCAATAGAAACTATGGAGGAAAGAATGAAGTGGGGTGATATATTTAAGATACTGAAAGAGAAAACCCATTAACCAGGAATCCTATATCTGACAAAACTGTCCTTCAAATATGAGGGAGAGTTTCAAATATTCTCTGACAAACAGACAATGACAGAGTTTGTGAATAAGATACCTGCTCTACAGGAAATACTAAAGGCAGCACTACAGACAGATAGGAAAAGACAGAAGTGAGAGGTATGAAGCACAATTTTTGGTGATGGTAGCACAGCAATGTAGGCACACTGAACAAAGTTGAATGAGTATGGTTGAAAGAGGAAGGTTACGAGCATGTGGGACACCAGAAGGAAAGAGGAAAGATGAAGACTGGGACTGTGTAACTCAGTGAGACCTAGAGTGCTCAACAATTGTTATAAAATTTACAAATATGTTTTTTCATGAGGGAGAACAAATGAATGTCAACCCTTCAAGATGTTAAAAATAGGAGGGTATTGGGGGAAAATACAATCAATGCAAACTAGAGACTATAATTAACAGAAACATTGTATTATGCTTCCTTTAATGTAATAAAGGCGATATACCAAAGCTAAATGCCTGTAAGAGAGAGACATAAGGGAGGGGTATGGGACTGCTGGCATTGGTAATATTGTCTGACTCTTTATTCTACTTTAGTTTAATGCTATCTTTCCTTTTGTTGCTTCCCAGCTGTCATGTTTTTTTTCCTCTTTCTTTTTTCTTTTTCTTTTGTCTCTCTACCATCTTTGACTCTTTCTCCTGCTTTGTGGAAGAAATTGAGATATCATTATATAGATAGTGGTGATGGTGGTGAATATATAAATATGTGGCTTTACAGGTAACCATCAATTGTTTACTCAGGACAGAATGTATAGTGTGTGAACAAAACTGTTTTTAAAAAAATGGGTTGATCCATGAATGCTTGAGGGCACTTTAAGAGTGAAATAAGTCAGAGACATAAGGACAAATATTGTATGGTCTCACTGATATGAACTAATTATAATATGTAAACCCTTAGACACAGGATATAGAATGAGGCTAAAGAATGGGGACTGGTTGCTTATTATGAGCAGAATTTTCAACTAGGTTGAACTTAAATGTTTGGAAATGGACAGAGATGACAGTAGCACATTGTGTGAATAACTAACAGTGCTGAATGGTGCATGAATGTGGTGGAAAGGGGAAGCTCAGAGTCACGTATGTCACCAGAAGGAAAATTAGAAGTTAAAAGATGGGAATGTATAAAGCAGTGAACCTTGTGGTGGGCAATGTCTGAGATTAACTGTATAAATATTAGAAATCCTTTTCATGAACCAGAACAAATGTATGACACTATAACTAGAAGTTAATAATAGAGGGGCATTTAGGGAAAAAAATACCCATTGCAAACAATATACTACAGTTAGTAGTTGTGTAACGTTCTTTCATCAACAGTAACAAATGTATTATACCAATACTATGAGTCAACAATGGAGTGGGGGTGGTTAGGGATATGGGAAGATTTGCATTTCCTTTTTTTGTCTTTATTTCTTTTCTAGAGTAATGAAAATGTTCTAAAAATTGAAAAAAAATTGTGGTGATGGATGCACAGCTATATGATGGTACCATGGGCAATTGATTGTACACTTTGGATCTTTGGATAATTGTATGGTATGTGAACAATCTCAATTAAATAAAACAAACAAAAACAAAACAAAACAAAACATTAGGGAAGTGTTTTAGCTATATAAAGAGATATTTCAGACCACAAAATTGCAAACTGTCCTATCAAGATGTCAAACAAAGGTACGGAATCAATTCAGTGCTCAACACATATACTTAGGATTGAGAGAAAAAATGCTCAGAGTGTATATCCCCTCCCCCCTCAAAATTGACAGAACTTGTTTCCTTGACTAATTTTCACCATTGCAATAAAATTTCAGAAAAGTCATATGTGAGTCTTCTATTTCTAATTGGAAGGTAAAGATATTAATATAAAATCTCAGTACTTTACATGGCAAAATTCAGGGCTTTTATTTCTAAATCTTTTTTTTTTCTTGAGTGCCAGAAGGTATTGATACGTCATGTATCATAAAATGATAATTTTTGAGGAGTATTACATTTTCTAAACTCTGCTGAGGATGAGAAAAAAAATATATATATAAAGTTGGCAGGCAGAATCATGGCACCCAAATATGTCAATGTCCTAATCCCTGGAACTGGTGAATATATTACTGCACATGGACAAAGGGACTTTGCAGATGTGGTTATATATTTTGAGATTATCCTGGATTATCTGGTGGGCCCAATTTAATGATATAAATCCTTAAAATCTGAGGAACTTTTCTACCTGTGCTCAGAAAGGGAGATGTGAGTACAGAGGGAAAAAGAGAGAGATTCAATGTTGCTGGCTTAGGGAGAAAGAGGGCCACAGGCCAAGGAATGTGGGTGACCTTTTGAAGCTGGAAAATGCAAGGAAACGAATTCTCTCCTAGAGCCTACGGAAAGGAATGCAGTCTTGTGGAAACTTTGATTTTAGTGCATTGAGACTGGTTGGGCTTCTCATCTAGAAAACTGAAAAATAACAAATTTGGGTTGTGTTAAGCCACCAAGTTTGTGGTAATTTGTTATAGCAGCAATAGAAAACTACAAAAACTTTCAGCAATATATTCTAAACATTTAACTGGATTAATTGTAAAGATAACAATATTTTAAAAATTCTTAATTTAGGAAGAAAGGACATCTAAATTCTGGCTCTCCTACAACCCCCACACACAAACACTCTCTTACTCTCACTCTCCCCCCCCCCCCCCAGTCTCTTTCAGACAATGAACCCCTTGGAACAATGTAAAGCTTCCAAAAATAAATGTTTTTTCCTGTTTTGATATTTTAGAAATAATTTATTTTAATGTAACTCCTTTCAGTAGAGGATATTTCCAATATTAGGTTTAAACCAAAGTCAACTTTTACTTGAATATTTTAGTTTTATAAGAAAAAGTTGTATTCCTAAAAAATGGGTGCCTTTGCATAAACAGAGTAACTAGCAAAATTATCTATTAAATTGCATAATTATGTCACTTTTTCATTATGTCAACAAATAGAAAATATAATAGATCTCTTATACCAGGTTGCTGTTTTCCCTACAGTTAACAAAAGTATTGAGAGAGCTGGGTTCAAATCCTGGGTCTGTGTGACCTTGATCACATCTATAAGTCTTTCTGTTCTTTAAACTCATCATCTGTTAAAGGAAGGGTTATTTAACTATATAATATTTAAATTCACTTTCAGCTTGAAAATCTTATGACTATACATTTTGTTTATGACTGTCACCATAGTTTTAGAGCAGAGATTCTCAACTGGGGGTGATTTTCCTCCCAAAGGACATTTGGCAATGTCTAGAAACAATTTGAGTTGTCAACTGGCTGTTGGGAGGTTCTACCTCAACTAGGGGTTGAGTTCAGGGTGCTGCTGAACATCCTCCAATGCACAGGATATTCCTCCAGAGCAAAGAATTATCCAGCCCAAGATGTCAATAGTGCCAGACTTGAAAAACCTGGTTTTAAAGGAACTAATTCTTCCAAATTTGTTGCAAAAGGCAACTTATTTTACTGGTGTAAATTCTGAATGCAATTGTATTTTAATGCAATCTAGTACCTGTCTCTCTGGCAAACAGGAGAGTGATACCTCCAATCTATTTCACTTTGCATTCTTAATCACCGAAAATAAATTAGCATGCAAAAAGCAATCACTTACACTTTTAGATTTTTTGGAAATCCATTCAAGTCTCAAGAGTCAATGTAAGACTCTCAGGGCCTGGTGTAAATTTGATTGAATAGCGTAAACTATTGTGGACCCCTGAATTGATTGTCTGAAATTATTTATCGTTGCTGGATTCAGATGCATTATAGGTCAAATTACACTGGCCAGAGTCTATCTAGCAGTTAATTGTGTGAGGGTCCAGTTTGTAATACCAATATTTTACATTGTTTTCTGTATTTTTGCATTGTTAATAAAATAGAATTGCAGAAGCTGGAGTTTTAGAATTAAGGGGTAACTGCAGATTTAGTTTTAAGCCTTTGGGGAAGATAAAGACTGTATCATAGTCAAATCAGTATGATTGATGACCTCAGTTGGCTGAGCTTGTATCATTTGCTCATCCCTTGACAAACCACTCTGTGTGGACCGTAAGATGCAGTACTAAATTTGACAAGCCTGATCACACAACAACCCCAATATCCTGGGTGAGAAGTCTGAGATTGATAAACCACTAGAATCACATGGTGTTCTGATCACCTCCCATTCCAGAATCCCCTGCCCTAAATAGTACCAGACTGTATACTCTTACCTGAGATTAACAGCAGTTTAATTTTCACATGCCTAGAGTTTTTTTCCTTTGGACGAGATGGCTTCATAGTGTAGTTCTTTTAGAGTATGAGAATCAGTAATCACTTGGATATGATCCCAGATGAATATATGCATTCTGAATTCAGCTTTGTAAAATTTTTACAGTGATCTTGACTTAGAACAAGGAAATCAGGCATAAATCCTATGGAATTTGTCTTATACAAGAGTGGATTGTGGAAAACATTTTCTCTGAATAAGCTGCTTCTACCTGCAGACACTTTTATGTCTACTTTGTTTTGTCTTCAAATAGCTGAAGATAAGGGTGAAATCTTAGCAATGCTGAGCTAATAATTAAAACTTAGGCTGGTTATAGTAGGAACAAGTTCACAGAAATGTTGCTATATTATGTAACTTTCTTGGGGTAAAGTAGGAACATGTTGGAAGTTAAGCAGTTATCTTAGGTTAGTTGTCT
Source organism: Choloepus didactylus (assembly GCF_015220235.1). Classification (NCBI taxonomy): domain Eukaryota; kingdom Metazoa; phylum Chordata; class Mammalia; order Pilosa; family Megalonychidae; genus Choloepus; species Choloepus didactylus. The sequence continues at coordinate 291,876 of NC_051323.1, forward strand.
TTTTCTTACTCCCTTGTTGGTCTCTTTGAAATGTTCTTTTATTGTATGTTTGTTTTATTTTTAACTTTTTTTTTTCATACAGTTGATTTAAAAAAGAAGGGAAAGTTAAAAAAAAAAGAAAGAAAGAAAGAAAAACAAGGAAAAAAAAAAAGATGTAGTGCTTTTTGAGGAGCCTGTGGAGAGTGCAGGGGTATTCGCCTAACCCACCTCCAAGGTTGCTAACATGACCACAGACATAGGGGACTGGTGGTTTGATGGGTTGAGCCCTCTACCATAAGTTTTACCCTTGGGAAGATGGTTGCTGCAAAGGAGAGGCTAGGCCTCCCTATATTTGTGCCTAAGAGTCTCCTCCTGAATGCCTCTTTGTTGCTCAGATGTGGCCCTCTCTCTCTGGCTAAGCCAACTTGAAAGGTGAAATCACTGCCCTCCCCCCTACGTGGGATCAGACACCCAGGGGAGTGAATCTCCCCGGCAACGTAGAATATGACTCCCGGGGAGGAATGTAGACCCGGCATCGTGGGACGGGGAACATCTTCTTGACCAAAAGGGGGATGTGAAAGGAAATGAAATAAGCTTCAGTGGCAGAGAGATTCCAAAACGAGCCAAGAGGTCACTCTGGAGGGCACTCTTATACACAATTTAGACAACCCTTTTTAGGTTCTAAAGAATTGGGGTAGCTGGTGGTGGATACCTGAAACTGTCAAACTACAACCCAGAACCCATGAATCTCGAAGACAGTTGTATAAAAATGTAGCTTATGAGGGGTGACAATGGGATTGGGAAAGCCATAAGGACCACACTCCACTTTGTCTAGTTTATGGATGGATGAGTAGAAAAATAGGGGAAGGAAACAAACAAACAAACAGACAAAGGTACCCAGTGTTCTTTTTTACTTCAATTGCTCTTTTTCACTCTAATTATTATTCTTGTTATTTTTGTGTGTGTGCTAATGAAGGTGTCAGGGATTGATTTAGGTGATGAATGTACAACTATGTAATGGTACTGTAAACAATTGAAAGTACGATTTGTTTTGTATGACTGCATGGTATGTGAATATATCTCAATAAAATGATGATTAAAAAAAATATATTATTGGCTAATAATGGAGGAGAAAATGCCCAAAAGGACACTATTGAGAATATGGAAAAAATTTGGAATATGGACTATAGGCTTTATATTTGAATTTGTTAGCTGTACTTAAGGTAGTCATGTAAGTGTCCTTATTCTCAGAAAATGTACATGGTAGTAGTAAGTTAGAGGAACATGACATATGCAATCTACTCTAAGTGTTTAGAAAATGATAGATAAATGATAGGAAGGAAGGAAGGAAGGAAGGAAGGAAGGAAGGAAGGAAGGAAGGGAGGGGGAGAGAGAGAGAGGAAAAGAGAAGAGAAGAGAAGAGAAGAGAAGGGGAAAGAAAAAAAGAAATTACAAATGTTACAAAATGCTAATAGTTGGTAAATGTGGGTACCTGGGTTTGGGGTACACTGGAGTTCTATGTATTGTTTCTGCATATTTTTGCAACCTTCCTGTAAGCTGGAAATTATTTCAAAATAAAAAATTGTATGTATGTAAAAAAAAAAAAAAAACTTAGGCTGGAAAACAATTATAAGCTGCTAATTTGTTAGTTTAGTGTATTTGTTTATTGGACCATAAAACAAATATTCACCAATCTGAAAACTAAATTTAAAATTCAAAATATTGAATTTCTTACTCTTTTATTTTATTTTGACAAAAAAGCAGACATGAACTCACGTTGATTTATTCAGCTATTTTCCCATGGATGACTATTTCAAGCAGAATAACATACTAAGCATAAATAGAGTACAGAAATGCCTTTATGTGATTGTGTTGACAATATTAATCTCCTAGTGTCTTTTACTGCTGATATAACCTGAGCTCTGAGGTATTAACCACATTTTGGGTTAAAACAAATTGCTCATAGGATCTCAGCACCTCTGGTTTGGCCTGTCATTCCTTCTCCTTGCCCCGACCCAAGTTTATCAGGAAGTTCACTTCATATCTTAGTAGATGATATCAGGTGTTACCTGCCAGACATAGCTGCTCTTTGGACTTGAAACTGTCCACCATGTATCCCTATGATTTCTCCTGGAAATTTCCATTTCTGCCAGGTGCCCAGTGTTTATAGATTGATTATATAGAGTGAATTTTGCAAGGGAAATGGTGAAAGAAAGGAATCAAGCAGCAAGGTAATGTGGTCAATTTGAAATGAGTGCAGTGAATTGCATTATTGTTCACAAGTATTCACTGTCCCTCTTGGAGTAGAGGCTTGTACTTCCCCATCACATTGTTATCTGGTTTGGGAAGAGTCATGTTCTTTACAAATGAAACGTGAATAAATGTGAGTTGTGTCTTTTCCAAGTGCAAGCTTTAAGGGCAATCTAGCTGGTAGTTTTTCCTTCTCCACAAAAGCAGCCATGTTCCATAAAGATATTACCCTGGGTCCAAGAGCAGGGCTGAGCCAACCCATGAAAGCCATCTAATAATATGATTAAGATTTCAACCTTTGCTTTTATAAACCATGACAATTTTGTTTGTTCATTTCAGTTTGAGGGATTCAGGAACTATTTATTATTGCAGCATAATTTCACCTATTCTGATTACTACAATAGGTTTTAGAGTCAGTCAGACCTGAATTCAAATTCTGTCTTATACATATGGCAAATGTTTTTGACCTTGAAAATGTTACTTGAAAATTTTGATCATAAAAATGTTTCCATTCAATATAGACATAAATATCTTCTATATGTATTCCTCTAATAACATTATATATATATTGCTCTAAGAGAATTAGATAAGTTCACATATATCAAATACTTATTAAGTAAGATATCCTCCTTAAATATTAATGTCCTTTTTTCCCTCAAGAGTACTCATGAGTTTTCTGATTGATCAGATTACAGGAAATTGTCTACTTGCAGTATGTGTATGGGCAACATATTGGTAGCTGTTAAGTATTTTCTTGGAGATGGCAGAGATGTAGAAATGGGAAGAGGAGCTCCATAATAATAGTAAATTTTTTTTTTTTTGAAGAATTGGAGTGTCCTTAATGGAAGGTAATCCCCCCTCCCACCAATGAACTAGGGGAAATACTAAGGGTAACTGATTGGAACATCTTCCAATGAAAGAGAAAAATAAATATTCATCAAGTGATATATATAGGTTAGAGTTACAACCATTTTCCTTCAAAGCTGTTATTATTTGAAGGGCCAAGTTCAATTGTTGGAAGCACTTAAATAAAATAACACATTCTCTTATAGCTATAGAGTTTGTATGTGAATACATTTTATGATTTTTGAATTGGCATGAAGAGGTAGAGTATAGGAGCGAGATATACTATGAACTAGGGCAGAGTAAAGGTGGACACAATTTGTTGGCAGCCCTCCCTTGATAAATGGAGTCTGTGTACCCTAATTCTTGTATATGAACTGGCCTATGGCTTCTTTTATTTGAAATTTTTTATTGTAGTACCATATATACAGCTCAAAGTTTCCTATTTTAACCAGTTTTGAATGTATAATTCAGTGGTACTAATTACATTCACCATATTGTGCTACCATCACTAACACTTTTTCATCCCTTCAAACAGAAACTCTGCACTGATCAAGCAGTAATCTCCTTCCTTTCACCTCCCAACCCCTGGTAACCTGTGATCTACTATATGCCTCTATGAATTTGTTTATTCAATGTATTTCATATAAGTGAGATCATATAATATATGTCTTTTTGTGTCTAGCTTATTTTACTCAATGTCTTCATCCATGTTGTAGCATGTATTAGGGCTTCATTCCTTTTTATGGCTGAATAATATTTCATTGTGTGTATATACCACATTTTATTTAGTATTCATCTGTTGCTGGAAACTTGGGTTACTTCCACTCAAATTTCAGGCTACCAATTGTGTTTCTATACAATAGCAAAGGACATTCCAAAATAGAAATTTGTTTAAAAATCCAATTCACAAGAGCTTCTAAAAGAGTAAAATGGCTAGGAATAAATAAACACTGTTGAAAGAATTTAAAGAAGACCAAAATAAGACCTGAGATGATGTATAGGAAAACTTAACATTGTGTCAGGAAGTCAATACTACCCAAAGCTATCTATAGATTGAACACAATATCTATCAAAATCCCAGCAGCCTTTTTTTTTTCAGAAATAGAAAATCCAATCCTCAAATTCATATGGAATTGCAAGGAGCCCTGAATACCCAAATTAATATTGCAAATGAAGAATGAATTTGGGCTGTCACACTTCCCAATCTCAAAACTTACCACAAAGTCATAGTAATAAAATAATGTGATATTAGCATAAAGATAAACATATAGACCATTGGAATATAATTGTGAGTTTGGAAATAAACCCATACATCTATGGCCAACTGATTTTTTAACGATGGTACCAAGTACATTAACTGGGGAAAGAATGGTCTCTTCAATAAATGTTGCTGTGAAAATTGGATATCCACATGCAAAAGAATGGCTTTTGACTCCTACCTCATGTTATATACAACAGTTAACTCAAAATGGATCAAGGACCTAAACACAAAGCTAAAACCAGAAGTCTCTTAGAAGAAAATATAGGTGGAAATCTTTATAACCTTGGGTTTGGTAGTAATTTCTTAGATATGACACCCAAAGCAACAAAAGGAAAGACAGATAAAATGGACTGCATCAAAATTAAAAACATTTGTACATCAAGGGCATTATCAAGAAAGTGAAAGACAACCTACCGAATGAGAGAAAATAATTGCTAACCATATATCTGACGAGGGTTTAATATTCAAAATATATAAAGAACTGCCACAACTCAGCAACAAAAAGACAACTTAATTAAGTGGACAAAAGACTTGAATAGACATTTCTCCAAAGAAGATACACAAATGACCAATAAAGCACTTGAACAGATGCTCAACAGCATTGGTCATTAGGGAAATGTAATCAAGCCCACAAAGAGATACCACTTCATACACACTAGGATGGTTGTTATTTAAAAAAAAACAGACACTAACAAGTGTTGGCAAGGATGTGGAGAAATTGGACCTCTTAAACACTGTTGTGGAATTGTAAAATGGTGCTTCCACTGTGGAAATCAGTTTGGTGATTCCTCAGAAAGTTGAAAATTGAATTACCATATGATCCCAAAATCCCACTTCTTGGTATATACCCCAAAGAATAGAAATCCAGGATTCAAACAGGTATTTGTACACCAATATTCATAGCAGCATTATTAACAATAGCCAAAAGGTAGAAGTAAACTGTGACTTCTTAGAACATAGAGTATGGCATAAATAATGCTGTGCCAGTTGCAGCTCTAGCCTTTAAGAAGTAGTTTCTCTTTATATAACTTGGAATACTAATCTTTGGAGCCCTGTGTCATCAGGCAAGAAGTCAGACTACCCTGCTAGAGACCACATATCAACATCACATAACTACATGGAGAGTGAGAGGGCCCCTTCTGGATCTCGTCTTCCAGTTGTCCTCACCAAGGCACTAGATATATGCATAACAAAGCCATTTTGGAGTTGAATCTTCCATCTTCAGCTTCCCCAATTCAAAGCACATGGATAAGAGACAGAGTGCCCAGCCAAGCCCTGAATCTGTCATCAACAAAGTCATGTACAGTATGAAATGGTGTTTTAAGCCACTAAGGTTTGAGATAGTTTACTATACAACAATAGATAACCAAAACATGTATCAGAATCTGCTTCTTGGATATGAAATGACTGAAAAATTCTATCTTTTTGCAAAAGTCTCTAACACTTCTCCCTTTGAATTAACCTTGTTTTCTGTTGGTTGCATTGGTGTGTGCAGCTACCATTCCATTATTATACACTTTTATTGGTTTTCTTCCATAGAGGTCTTTTCTCATAGACATGAAAGAACAAGCATAAGTATAGCATAAAAACAGCAATTACAGAAATCAAATATGCAACTATATTTACTTGTGCCACTAGAATTTTAAGTAATGTGAAATTAATGAAGAAGTAACTTAAGTGTTCTAATTGGGCATATAATCAAAATAATTCTTAATTAGATAAAATTATAAAGGGATGGAATAAACTGAAATATCTGTAACATATTTTATTCCTGAAATTATGTGATGACAGAGGAAAATAAGAATCAGTAGAACTCCATATGCAATTTGAAGTCTGCGAACATCATTAAACATGAGACCATTTAAATTATTCATATGTGATTACTTTATTCTGTTTACTCTGAAATAGTCAGAACACTAAGTTTTTCATCATACTAAAAATCTCAAATTGTAGAGTAGTTCCAAACTAAGAACTCAGGCTCTATTATAAAGCGCTTGCTCATTTTCAAAAGAAAAATGTGTGCACTGGGGTATATCCTTTCTCTTTAAGTTTAGAAAATTAAAAACCATTTATTTAAGTCTCTCCCATTTGAAATAGAGTTTCCATTGTTAAATCAACTCTAGTTCTTGAGAACATTCCAGGCAAATTCCATATTCAAGTTTGAGTTATTTCTAAAATTTATTGCTTTTGTTTATTTGCAAGTTAGAAAAAAAATTATCAGTTTTCAATATAAAGAGACCAATAACCAAGAAATATGAAAGACACTGTTATTTTTACACTGAAGATACAGATGCCAGTTAACTTGTCTTGAGGTCTTTGTACAGTGATTTTTTTTTAATTGTACTATTTTTCTTTATTAGAGAAGTTGTGTGTTTACAGAACAATTATGCATAAAATACAAGATTCCCATATACCACCCTATTATTGACACCTTGTATTGATGGGGAACTTTGTTACAACTGATGATAGACCACTTTTATAATTGTACTGTTAACTATAAAACCTAAGGATGTATCACCTGAGAGAAGTGCAAGCAAAATGTTCAAAAAACAAGGGCATAAGTGTAAGATTATTTTACTGGGTCCTCCAGATGCTGAGTGTAAGTGAAGCCTCATAGATTATACAGATATTTTGCCAGTGTCTACCCACAACTTCTGTTTAGTTGGAAATCATTTATTATTTTGTTTAAATATGGACATAATGTGATGTGACGTAAATGAGTCTAAGACCATGAAATGAGGTTCTTGAGGCTTTTGGATCCTTAAGGACAAGTATGGCAGATGTCACACACATTCTCTACATGCCTTATGGAAGTGTATAAATCAGCCTAATCCAAGGGTCACAAGATCATGACTGGCCAATTTAAGGGTTTAACACATAGGCAAAAGGGAAATATTAAAAATATTTGAGTAATAGCTGACATGGAGAGATCTGAAGAGAAAATGAATGAAAGTAACACAGGATTGAAGTGAAAAAGATAGAAATGGGGATGGAGAAATGAAAAGCAGCAAGATGACTTCTTGATGATAGAGATCAATTATGCTAATGACTCTTAATTAGGACAGAATCATAAAAATTTATGATGAGGGAACAAATAAGGCATATTTTTAGGGCAGAGTCCACCTCTTAATATCGTAGATGAATGAGACAGATACTGCTAGGATGGTTCCTGGGCTGCCAAACTGGTAACTGAATAGAATCCACCAGGAGAGGAACTGTAAGCAGAGAAGTAGGTTTGGAGAGATTCCAACAACGTGAGTTCAATTTTAGACATTGCAGTTGACATCCCCATGGGATGCTCAGTAGCCAGGCAACAGGGAATGTGTTTTAAACAGAAGAGGGGCACAAGTAGATAAGCATGTTAAAGATTGTTTGCCAAAGGTGTGTAGAAACACATTTTGTGAAAATTCTTATAAAGTACTTATTTTGGTTTGATTATCATTAGGGGGAGCCCCAGCACTTTAAATGCTTCCTTAGTTTTATCCAGATCCAAAATCTTGCCATGGTTTGAGGGAAAAAAAAAAACATTCCTTTATGTACAAACTTAGCATTTTATAAAAATTGTGCATCAGTGACTTAAATGTGTCTGTGGTGTTTGTGAGATAAGCTCAAAATGTATTCACATTGCCAGTTGTATTTACTTTTTCTTTTACTGTATTATAATGGGAAGTGCCTTGATAATATTAAATATACTACAGTTTCCCTCTAAATACAAAGGCATCTCTCGAGAACTAAATGAAATGAAAACTGCCTCCAATGTCACCATCTCTTCCCCTCCTCAAGGGTGAAGGAGAAGCATACCAAAAGGAAAGAAGAAAAACTCTAGTCATTGTTCTGTTTACTGCTTAGGCCTAGAACTATTTAGATCTGACCAATTCCTCATTTATTCTGACATCCAAACCATAGCCTTGACATGATTTTCTATTGTTTTGGTCACTAAAATTTTGTAACAGCACATGCTGTACTGATGTGAAACTCAGGCCTTTCACAAAATATTATCTGTTGCCAATAATATCAATTGCTACCTGGATATGTGCCAGTCCCTTATGATACCATTTAGTACAATTGTGTATTGAGGAACACATGAACTGCTCCATAGTCTCTTATACCTTTAATGGGCCTTTTGATATGCTGGTGACAAATCTAATGACTCTCACCAAGGTCTTGAACAATTGCCCACAGTGCAAGCCAGAAAGAGCCATGAATGGGAAGTCAGCTTGGTAAGGTGAATCTGGGCAGAGTTGAAGGGGCCATTCCCCAACTTATGGAGAGTTGTGTGGAGTTGTACAATACAGGAGTGTCTACACAGATCCAAACTCTACCTTTGTGATCACCTGTCAAGAGAAAGTCAGAAAGGAGATTCTGAGTATAAAGAACACAGGTCTGCCTGCCATTAGTCATTCAGAGAAGAAAAGCCAAGAGAGAAGCAGTTTCCTAGGAGGTTGGACACTTTACAAGCTCTATTACCTTCAAGATGCACAGCCGGGTTATGACTGTTTTTCCAGTAATTGAGGCCCTTTGTCTTCTACCTGATCTTAAAGGTATTTCTGCTTGTAGGTAGACAAGGCTGACCAGGATGTAGCAAGAGAGAGGAAATGCTTAAGTGCCAGTTGTGGAAGTAAATAGTGGCAAAGACATGTTGAACTCCAAATATTAAGTACCCTGAGAAAGTAATATTTTCCTCATTATAAAATATTTACATGTGTATTTTGGAAATAGAATTATAGGAAGCACAAGAAATAAAATCATCTTACTTCTTTTGAAAGACTTTAATTTATTTTTTTTAGTAAAGTTGATTTTTCCTCTTGTACAAATATGACTTGAAGATGAAGACATTGAAGAATGGGGCATCTTGACAAGAAAGGAGAAATTGATGAAACAGGGCTAAATAAATAGAGCATATCTGAATAATTATAAAACAAATTTATTGGAAATTAGATTTTAATGTGTTAATTGTAGTCAGTTAGGCCTGCTTGTTCTTTAATAAAGATTGGCTTTTTAAATTGAAACAAATACATTTTTCAAGGCTTATACAGTTCTTTATGCTTCATGTCAATCAATTCTATGGATTTTGTTTATTATATCATTTATATTTATTTATTATAAAATGTACTTCTATATTTATTATTCTATCAGAAGGTAGCTGTATTAATTATTAGACCAGAAAGTAGCACAGGATATTAGGCCTTAAGTTGGGAGTCTTGGCTTTATTTGTACGTCACTCTGACAGACTCTGGCAGCCTAGGGGGCGGCAACCACCCCCCTCCCTTAGGGGAAAGGGTGGAGCCTTGAGCACACAGAGGCCCTACAGGACCAGAGCACAGACATTAAAGGTCAGTGAGCCTAATCACAGTTGGTAATCAGCTTTCACGAGACTTAGCTGAGGTTTCTTTGTAACCAAATCTCCCTAGGCTCTGCAACTTTCACAAGACTCAGCTGAGGCTCGTTTGTAACCCACTGGAGTGAAGCTGTGCTGAGCTATCTAAGGCTCTCCTCTTCCTCTTGTTTCAGTGGATCATTGACTTCCATTTCCCAACCTGCAACTGTTAGGAGAAGTCCTCCTGTAAGTCAGTCCCTATTAAAATTCATGGGGAACTTTTTGCCTGGTGTGTTCTTTGGTCTTGGGATTAAGTTGGGCTGGAGCACAGGCTTTGTGGAAATTACTTAACATTTTTTATTTGACTTTCACTGGCCAAAAAGCTTTAATTGTGTAAAAAGCTTTGGAAACACAGAGTACTTCACAAATGCAATGTTAGTATTACAACAGTTGTCATTTTTTTAAAGAACAAGTTCTATTTGCTTTATGTACTTTCCTGTCATTAGTTGTAACAAAATGAGTTGTCTTCATGTTTAAGCTATGTATGAGCATCAGCATTGCCAATATTAAGGTCAAACAATTTATTTTGTCTGATTCAAGGAATAGTGTAGGTATCCTTAGAAACCGTGTAATAACATTTTTATTCTCAGTACTTTCTAATACCATGGATCATCTTAAAACTGCAATTCATGAAATCTCAACTGTCTTTCAATAATAATGGCTTTTATTTTTAACATGTTCTCTTTGGCGTGTTTCAGTATTGGGAAAAAGTGCTAAAAGTTCTGGAGTTATATTGAGGCAAATTCTTTATGAAATAGATCTGCATTACATAGGAAATTGGTACTTTATAGAGGCCTAGGCCAGCTCATACTAGTACTAATTCTTTGTATAATTCCTTTCCACTTCATATGTGCCCACCTTATTCAGATTCCTGCTAGATAAATCAAGCACAAATCCCCAAGTCAGGGATCTTAAGCCCTCTCTCTTAGGTCACCTTTCTTCTGTTTTCTCATTCGCTTCACAGACAAGTGATGGTGTGAACACATTTATCAGCATAGTGCCTGAAATGTTGAATGCATGGAGCAAATGTAAATTATCTCCCTTCTAATAAAAAGGCAATACATTCCCTTTATGTAAGGTTCTTGTCCAGTTTCTGTGATATAACTTTCTTCCTTGCTGTTATAAATTTTAATGTTGTTACTAGTTTCTGGGAATATGGGTAGAATACAGGCATAAGAGCCTTAATAAGACCCTTCATGTTTGTAAAACTGTAAAGGAAATTATCCCTACCCAGCTTTCTTCTTTAGTTTTTTTATATTGTTATTATAAGACACTTATTAAGTGCCTACTATATGCCAGGCATTATGCCAGATCTTGTCTATACTGTGTAAAAAAAGAAGAAACAGTCTCTGCTTTCCCAGAGTTTATAGTCCAGAGGGAGTAACAGACAATAACTGAGCAAACATCAAACAGATGAAATACATTTGATATGTGTTATAAAGGAAATAAATAGGATGCTATCTCATGAATAATTATTAATGTAGTCAACTGCAAAAGTGGCCATGCTTCGTCTTTTCTGTTGTTACATGCTTGGTAATGAGACTCTGCAGTTCTCTCTTCAGGAGCTGGAGCCTTATTTTGTCTCCCCTTGAATCTGGGCTGCCTCTGTGATTGCTTTGACCAATGGACTACAGCAGGCATGCCAGGGTGTCTGTTCTGAGCTTGGGCCTTCAGAGGCCTTGAATGCTTCTGTGTGTGTGTGCTCTCTCTCTCTCATTTCTGTCTCTCTCTGTCTCTCTCTCTCACACACACACATACATGTGTGCACGCACACACACACACACAAGAATTCTGTCTATTAACTATGAGAAAAAATTGGATTAGCCTTCTAGGATGTGAGAAACCACATCAACCAGAGACCAGTCTTCCGAGATGAAGTTAAACTAGAGAATCCAGCACTCACTGACTCTCAGTCAGTTCACAGCAAATGCATGAATGAACCATCTGAGACCAGAAGAACTACCTGAGTCCAGTCAAAAGTGCTGACTTAAACAATCATAGGCAAAAAAAAAAAAAAAAGCAAAAAACCCAAAAATCTTTGTTGCTTTAATCCATTATTGGATTGCTATTACAAGGTAAATATAACTGACCTATTTGTTAATAGGGTGCTTCAAAAAGGCCTGAGAAGATGAGATTTAAGCTCAGACCTAGAAGATGAGAGTCAGTCATGTGAAGAATAGTTGAAAGAGCACTCCAGGTGAAAGGAACAACATGCACTATAGTTCTTTTACTAAATTAGATTAGTGCATTTTATGAAGTCAAAGCTTATGTGGATGGGATATATTGAATGATGAGAAGAACAGCATAAGACAAAATTGGAGATGTAAACAAGAGCCTTATTGTGCAAAAAGTCCTTGTAGGTCATGTGCAGAAATTGGCTTTTATCCCTATGGGCAGGGGGGAGCTAATGAATAATTTTAAGTAAGGAAGTAATACAATCTAATTATGTTTGAAAAGATTAGTGTGGCAAAGACCAGGGAGGAAGCTATTATAGTAATTTGGGAAAGAGATAATAGTGATTTATAAGGTCTTATTATCCTTTTCATTTTCTTCCCTTTGGAGGCATGGACATTATCTGGAGTTTCTTCTTATTGACCTTTATGCTAGCTTCTGAGTCTGCCTATTTCTATAACTGTCCCTGAATACATCCATGATGTTTTGCTTATTCTCATATGCCTTTATAACTATTAACATAGATTTTTTTCTCAGTTAAAAATTTGATTTATTCAAGTACCTGAAAACATTATACAATAAAAATTGTTATTAGGTGCTGCTCTTACTGTGCTACGGACCATATACATTGCCATACTGTTTTCAGAAGACTTGAAATCCCAGTTTGAATCCATCATTATCAATATCACTAACCTTTTTCTTCTAATGTTAATTACAAGAAAGAATCATTCAAGATACTAATAAAATCTCTTCAATTTTTAAAGAAAACTTTTCCTGTTGTTATCTATACAATCTGAGTTAGCATGCTCTGTTTCAGACTTCCTTTATTCTTATTTATTGATTCACGTGTATTAGGCCTTGCTACTCATTTGCACCAGTATTTCTATAACTTGCACATACACATATAATTCAACTTACAGTAGGAAGGTAACTTCACAGAATTAAAGGTAAAAGGGGACTTAGAAATCAATTTTGCTCAACCCTCTCATATTTAGGGAAAATCCAGCTAGTGAACAGCAAAACCAGGAATTAGCACAGTCATCATGTCTCCTGTCATTGTGAGCTCTAACATGGAAATATAAGGTCAATGTAGTCCATATATTATCAAGATCTTGTGAGCTTGGATTATTTGATTCCAAACTCATGTTCTATATATTCAGGAGAGTTCCTCATTGAAAAAATTATCAAATAGTAACATCTTTATAGAAAATTCAAGCTATGATTGGAATATGGGCTTTCTAATTTCATTTCCTTACTTACGGTTTTTTGCTTTGACCTTGCCAAATATGGATCTGAAGATTGTTCCATTTCTTTGAGTTCTATCTCCCGTTTAGTTGGAGTCTAATGAACAGATGATAATAATGATAATACAATGATACCAACATGAAATGCTTTCACTGAATTTGCTTTTCAGTGTACTAAATTCATTTGTCTTTAAAAGAAAGATACCATTTTCCCCTGAAATTAAATGAATGGGGACACAGAGATTATTAGTCAAAGAAAGATTCTGAGTCTCCTTCCCCTGATCATAGGCTGTTTCTATTGAACTATAAAGATTTCCCTGGTGGTGACAATGCTGTTCTTTCAACTATCAGATTAGTCACACTAGTGATTAATTCATTTTGATGGGAGACTTGATAAGAATGAAAAAATAGAAAATATATAGATCCTATAAGAGTGTACATAAAGAAATGAAAAGGCTACATTGAGGAACCTAAGATGGCAACTAGGTGAGACAGAGAAAAAAACACCTCCATGGAAAACACTAGATAAAAAACCAGAAAGGATCCAGAACACCACTTCCAAAGTAGCATTAGCCAGACAAGTTCTGCTAAAGCCACAGGGAATGTGTGTTTGGTGAAACCAGGAGTCTGCATTCTGAAACGAGTGAGTGAGTAGGCTGATCCGTTGGCCATGCTGCAGTGGGGGAAGATGCTGGGCTGGCTTTTTTTTTTTTTTTTTTAAATAGAGAGAAGCCTGGGAACAGCTGCAGATAAGATGGGAGCAGTCTGGACTAACGCCTCGGTGTCTGGGGTGGAGGATACCCCTTCCCACACCCACTGCACATTGTCTCGGGTCCAGGGAAACAAAGGGGAGACACACAACTTGCAGCTGTCTCCCCAGCGGGCAGGGCTGATCCTGCCCGGGGCCGAGCACGCAGCGCAGAGCCGAGCTGAGAGGCCCAGCCTCGTGGCCGTCACCGCAGCGGGCTGGGCTGCTCCTGCCCAGGACCAAGCGCACAGCACAGAACCAAGACCAGAAACCCAGCCTGACAGGGAGTCTTTCCTGCAGCACCGCTCACACGACACAATATCGGCTGTGGACAGTGGCCTTGAATACACCCACGGCTGATTGTCCCGGAGCTGGGAGAGCGGAGCTGTGTGGAGAGGGGGAAGTTAATGTGTCCCATTCAACCATCTTTGAAGTGGGCTGGGAACGCCCCTACACAGCCCGGTGGCCCAGGGCTTCCCTGGAGGCTGGCACTCACTTGTGATGTGGCATGGCCCTCCCTGCCTCAACAGAGGTCCTGGAAAAGCACAGCAGGGAGGGGGGAACTGCTTGGAAATCCCAGGGAACCTGTGCCAATACCAAGGACTTTTGTGTCAGCGGCAGAGAACAGCCTTAAATCTCCAGGAACACCTGGGAGGTTTGATTGTTAAACCTGCCCTTCCTCCCTAACCGCTCAGGCACATGCCCCTCATTGGGGGCAGACAGCACTGACAACACACCCAAAACAAGTGCACCAGTTGGACCCCAAAAGAATCAGATCCCCACATAACACAAAGTTTGGGAGAACTGACTTGAGGGGAATAAGTGACTCACGGATACCATCTGCTGGTTAGTTAGAGAAAGTGTATGTCACCAAACTGCGATTCTAACAAATTAAAGATCAAGTAAAGCAAATGCCAAGAGGCCAAAAACAACAGAAAATCTTAAAGCATATGATAAAACCAGATGACATGGAGAACCCGAATCCAAACACTCAAATCAAAAGATCTGAAGACACACAGTTCCTGGCAGAATTAATCAAAGAAATACAGACAGGCAAAGAGAGCATGGCACAGGATATAAAAGACTTGAAAAAGAGCATGGCACAGAATATAAAAGACATACAAAAGACCCTAGAAGAGCATAAAGAAGATATTGCAAGAGTAAATAAAAATATAGAAGATCTTATGGAAATTAAAGAAACTGTAGGCCAAATTAAAAAGACTCTGGATACTCAAATACAAGATTAGAGGAAGTTGAACAACAACTCAGCCTCCTCGAGGAGCACAGAACAGAAAATGAAAGAACAAAAGAAAGAATGGAGAAAAAAATTGAAAAAATCAAAATGGATCTCAGGGGTATGATAGATAAAATAAAACGTCCAAATTTAAGAATCATTGGCCTCAGAAGGGGAAGAGAAGGGTAAAGGTCTTGAAAGAGTATTCAGAGAAATTGTTGGGGAAAACTTCCCCAACCTTCTACACAATATAAAGACACAAAGCATAAATGCCCAGCGAGCTCCAAATAGAATAAATTCAAACAAACCCACTCCAAGATATATTCTGATCAGACTGTCAAATACTGAAGACAAAGAGCAAGTTCTGAAAGCAGCAAGAGAAAAGCAATTCACCACATACAAAGGAAACAAGACTAAGTAATGACTACTCAGCGGCCACCATGGAGGCAAGAAGGCAGTGGCATGACATATTTAAAATTCTGAGAGAGGAAAATTTCCAACCAAGAATACTTTATCCAGCAAAACTCTCCTTCAAATTTGAGGGAGAGCTTAAATTTTTCACAGACAAACAAATGCTGAGAGAGTTTGCTAATAAAAGACCTGCCCTACTTCAGATACTAAAGCGAGCCCTACAAACAGAGAAACAAAGGAAGAAGAAAGAGATATAGAGGCTTTTAACAGACATATATAGAATATTACATCCCAGGTCACTGGGACACATGTTCTTCACTAGTGATCACGGATCTTTCTCCAGAATGGACTGTATGCAGGGACATAAAAACAAGCCTCAATAAAATAAAAAATATAAAAATGAATTTGTTCAAAGAACATTCTCTGCCCACAATGGAATACAAATAGAAGTCAATAACCATCAGAGACTTGGAGAATTCACAAACACCTGAAAGATAAAAATGAGGGGGAGATGAAAACATTCCTGGACAATCAAAAGCTGAGGAACTTCTTCACCAGTAGATCAGTCCTAAGCAGGCTGAAAGGAAGGGACACTAAACAATTGACTGAAACCACATGAAGAAATAAAGATTTCCAGTAAAGATCACATGGTAATATAAAGACCAATACTACTGTATAGTTGATTTATAACTCCACTATTTACTTCCTACAGGATCTAAAATACATAAACTGTAATGATAAATCAGTGGTTTTGGACTCAATGTAAAATATGTAATTCTTGACAAGAACTACATAAAGGTGGGGGAAAGTATCAAAGAATATGACCAAAGAGATGAAAAGTAGAGTAGGGGTTCCAAGAAGTGGGGGAAGGGGCAATGGGGAGTTAAGAAATGAGAGTAGGGGTTTTGGTTTGGGGTGAAGGGAAACTTTTAGAAATGGATGGCCGGAAGGTGATAGCATTGCAACATTCTAAATGTGATTAATCCCACTAAGGGAATGCTAGGGAGGGGTGGAATAGGAAGATTTAGGCTATATATATCTTTCCAAAATTGAAAAAAAATAAGACAGTCTAAATAGACAACAATTAAATGCCAAGGATGATCCTGGAAGGGATCTGAGGCTGGAGGAGAGGAGGCTCAAAGGGACACAGCTGGGACATAAGGAAAAAAAAAAAGGAAATATAGAATGTAAGCTTTATATCAATGTTGAATTTCTTGAACTTCTTAGCTGCATTTAATGAGATTGCATAAAATAATGTTCTTGTCCATGGGAAAGGTATATGTGAATTATATTGTTTGTTCAAAGATATGTGCAGCTTGCTCCCATATGTTCAGAAGATAGAGCAATAGATGATGGGTGTTAGGGAGGGAGGGAGGGAGGGAGAGAGGGAGGGAAAGAAAGAGTGGTGTGACAGGATCTTCAAGGTGATGGATCAGGGTATCGGGGGAGGGGGGTCTGGGTATGACAGAATTTTATGTAGGGGTTTGTACTGTTTTTACAACTGTTCCTGTAAGATTGAATTTATTTCAAATAAAATTTATTATTAATAAAAAAAATTAAGAAGTCACATGGTACAAATCCAAAAAAAAGAAAAAAGCTACATTGAATATATTTTTAAAGTGATTTTTGAAAAATTCTCTGAATATTTTGCTTCTCTTTTAGTCAACAGTGGGCTTAGAAGAAAACTAGAAATTCAAATGAGACCTACAAAAGATGACAAGTAAGGGAATCATCCATCTGTGCTAAAATTGTTTGATTTTTGAAATCAATCAGTGAACTCAGAATGGTGAACTAAGATTCAAGAGATATACTGAGGTTATGGGAAAAAAGGTGGCTAAAAATAAAGATAATTGTAATACATGAGAAAAGGTATTTCTCTACATCATAGACTCTCACCTTGGAACAACCACTAACGTGTTAATAAAATCTACATTAAAATCCCTTGCACTTCCTTAAATTTCACCCACTTGTACTTATTTAAGAACTTTCATGACCTGAGAGAAAACTGACAACAAAATGTGCCTTCAATTTAGGGAAATATGACTGCCTATCTCATTTCAGTTGTAGTTAAATGCATGATTTAAGTACATCTGTTTAATACAGTAATGTGGGAAGTTTCCCTTCAAAATAGTTTACTTGGATGTACCAAACTAGTGTAAAATATTTCTGTTAAGCATGCCTTTGCAACTTAACCATGTGTTTGCTATTAATTGTGTACAGTACAGTTTTCAGAGCTTTTCTATTTTTAATTGAATGTCTGACAAAATGTTATCATTAGCCTCCCAAACTAGACCATAATCTCCTTGAAGAAAATGAGTATGGCTTGTAATTTTATTCTCCACAGTCCAGAGTCAAGTCTTAGCATGAAACAGTAAGTCACTCACTTAACAAAGTTCATTATTTGTGATATGTAAGGCTAACCATTTAAAAAATCAAACTGTGCTTGTTATCCTTGAAAAACAAAACACAAAAAGGAAAGTGGTAAAAATTGACAAATAATTTTTAAACATATTGTATCCATTATTTTTGTTTTCATCAATCTTATTTTAGATGGAGCAAGAAAGATAGTACATAGCTGGAATTAACTAATTTTTTGGTGTACTTTCTTTTGACTCAATATTGATTAATTTTCTGGAGAATTATTTCAACTGTGTTTGTACTTGTTATTGAGTATAATTGTGTCCTAAATATATGGAAAGTAAGTGTCAGTAAATGAAGTATATATGAACTTGACCTTCATGAATTCTCTCCTCCCTCCTTTTGTGTGTATATGTGGAGGAGAAGACAATAAGTATTTAAGGAGAGTGTGTGTGTGTGTGTATAAACATACATACATACATGCATACACACATACATATTGGGCAGTCAGAGAAAGGTGATATTTAAGTTGAGGAAGGAAACTTCCATATGGTGGGGTGGGAAGGAATCCTGTCAAAGTCAAGATAATGTAAGACCTTAAAGCAAGGAGAAGCTTGGTTTTTCAGAAGAACTTAAAGAAAGCGAAGTGGCACAAAGAATGAAAAGAGTAGTAGCCCACATCATGATGGAGATAAAAGCAGGGGTGAGTTCAAGCAGAGCTCTGTGTAGCCCTTTGGATTATATTTCATATTGTAGCTGGAAGTCATTGACACGATTTAAGCAGGTGCATATCATGATCAGAATTGCTATTTCACAGGTCATTCTTTCTCTATTGAGAATGACCTGGTGGGATGCAAAGTAAGTGATGTTAATATATTTTTAGAAGCCATCATAATCACCCTTTGACAAAGCCATGGTGACTAAGCCATGTAGAGATGGAGAAAATAAAATGGATTCATGGTTTCACAGTAGTTTTAGTGGGAGATTCCAGTTTTTCCTGTACAAGAAATGAAGATAACAACCAAATGATTCTTTTCTCTGGCTTCCCAGTAATTTGAATTTTTTTCAATTTCTTTTCAGAAATTCTTTCTGAAAAATAAAGTAAGCATAATATAATTTACTAAATTATAGTATTTGTAAAAAAGTAAAAAGGGAAGTGACTTGTTCTACATATGCCGTAAAACCTTAGAAAATATATACTCAAGAGCCAATAATTCAGATAGTTAAACATTACAAGGTCAAATAATATAGACATTTGAATTCTGATGCCATGGGTTTTATTCATTTTAGGTAAAAAAAAAAAAAGATTCAATTTGGACTCTGGACTTGAACATTTTTTTCTTGCCTGGAAATTTCTTTCAGTTTGCTGCATCTTTATGTTTGTAATAACTAACTCCAGAACGTTTTTCTATTTCTGATTGTCTGCCAGTCACTATAACAGAAGAATATTGCATTATCTTAGAGAGGAACAGTTCATGCTGGCCTGTTGAACCTGAAATTCTCTTGAAAGGCACAGAAGGAAAATGAAAGGATAGATGATATTTTTCACCCAGTACACTAAGTCAGCTTTCTTTCTCAGATTCAGCTTGTGGTCCTCCTATACTCTTTTTGTCCTCTAATTGCATCTTTATTCAACATTAGGCAATAGGCAGAAAGATAACAGCTAAATAGTTCAGTCATTTTGGAAAAGAAGCATTAACCATGCCGTCTCAGCCTACAGTAATGTTTTTGTCTCTTAAATGTAGGTGCCAAACCAAAAAAAGCTAACCACTTTTATTATGCCAAGCAACTGATAATATAATGTGCTTATGTTTCTATTGCTATTATGTTTCTATTTGGAAACCATGATAGCCCAAGAAGAATGTGAGAAAATGATTCTTCTACCTCAAATCCCAATGCTCAGAGAGGTTTTATTTTCCACATCTCTTGTAATCTGCATACATGGGCTGGGGGATTATGCCTGAGTATCTCCTCTGAGACTAATAACTGATTTAAAATGAAGAGTGCATCAACCCTAACAACATAATATGTGAAATCACAATCTGAAGAAAGATTCAATGTTTATCCTAAAATGTTGCTTTTCTAAGCTCTCATGCTGGCAGTAATAGTTCATGTATTTGCTGGAATTGATCCACAGAGTTTGTCTAATGTTCTTTTCTTTCTTTAAAACATTTATGACCAGCGTATAACATAAAGAATTTTTTTTTAAATTGGAACTCTGGACATAATGGGAACAAAATAGTCTTGTCAATACAATGGTGAACTAATCTCCTTATTGCAAAGTCGTCAGTCACACTGGATGCATTTACAACTCTGAAATTAAGACTATCAAAGACACAAATAGGGGGTAAGTCACTTGGATGGCTGAGTGCTCTACTCATAAAAAAGTACTTCCATTGGAATGGGCACACGGTCTACAGATAATTTTGATTCTCAGTAATGTTTATAACATTTATTACACACTGATGAGTTTAGTGACAGAAGTATTCTATTACCATTGAAACAGCTTGGAGCATATAATAGGTACTTACTATGTTCTACAGATTTCCTAGAGGCATTTTGACAATATAATAGTCTTGATTAATACACTATCCTTTTCTACTCTACCTATCAGTATAAAATATTCATAATGTACCTTGAAGCATATGTAAGTTCACTTTATAAAACACAGACATGCCTATTTGCTAACTACTATTTAAAGCCTTTGGTTAGAATTTTGTGATAATTTCAGCTATCCAAGTGTGTATTTTTCCTTCCAAGAGAGAATATTCTTCACATTTTTAATTTTTTAATCTTAAAAACCTATCTTACAATTGCATTTTAATTCTTAGGCAAATTACATTGTCTCCTACAGTAGGATTTTCTACTATCAAGCTTTCAGCCAGTATATAGAAATAATATTTTTTAAATGGAAAAATGAAAGATTAAGTTTGGTATCTGTTAGAATTCTGAAAGTTTTCATTTCAAATATGTGTTAATATGTCTCTTGAATACACAGAATTTAAAAAATGACACCTACCAAACTTACTAGTCAGTTCATTCTTATGGATGGTTTATCTTCTTTGGCAGTTCTCATGTAGAAGTCCTTGGAGATCCTCTCAAAAGCTTCTTCATGCTATGTGAGGTTGATGATTTGGATAAAGCTTGTGAGGTGGGCTAAGGATAACTCTCTCTCCAGTCTCAGATTTGGGGAAACCCTTGTGCAGGTCTCCTTTTATGCTTATCCAGAAAAGGATAAGGGATTGTTGCTGGATGTAACACCAGAACATTCTATCTTCCTTCCCACACATGCACAAAATGTTGCTACCTGTGGAAAACGTTCTTCAATCCTTTATATATGAGTATTTTCTGGGTCTTACAAGTACATCTGTAGAAGGAAAGGGTGAAAAGCCTTTGTTGACATGAGTTATTAGGGTCAATTAATCAAGTATTTGTCTCTAATTTAATATTCCTCAACTACAATTCTGATTATAATTTTACTTCCCATTGAAACTTGACAAAGGGAAAGAATGATAATATATTTCATTACAGAATTAATATTTCCCACCATGCATTAATACCTTGGCATACTGGTGTCTGTGTGTTTGTTGATGTGTGTGAATTGTTTTTGTTCATTTCTGTTGGGGTGTGTGTGTGTGTGTGTGTGTTTAAAACTCCTTGCAGTTATAAATACATTTATGAAAAAAGAAATTTGACTCAAAGTATGTTCTTGAATTATTTTTCTCATTGGTAGATGCTCTAGTTTGCTAAAGCTGCTATTACACAAAGTACCAGAAATGGATTGGCTTTTATAAAGGGGATTTATTAAAGAAATTTATAGTTCTAAGGCCATAAAAGTGTCCAACTAAGGCATCAATAAGAGGATACCTTCACTGAGGAAAGGCTGGTGGTGTCCAATGTAGCAAGAGAATCCAGGCATTCAATTTCCCATATGATTGTGAAGTTATACCAGTGTTTAGCATAGTTGTTCCTTTTTGTCATGCTATGTCTTTGTGAAATAAATCTCAGAGAAAATTATCTGGCTGTTTGAATTGATCAAACCTCTTGCCTATTCTCTAACAGCCCTCTTAAAAATTAATTTTAAGAATTTTGGGGTAGCCCATTGGCTGAGATGTCAGAGTCAATGAGAAAGCAGAATGTTGACAGAGACTTAAGATGGCTGCCAGGTGACCGGTTCCTAACCGCCTAGAGATTCTACACTGGAATCTGTGGTGCTTAGTCTTGTGCCCTGGGGAGGATTCTTCCCCTTTTGGGACTGGAGTGTGGCACTGCTGCCAGAGAGCCTGCAGAGACCCAGGTTGTGCAACCAAGCAGGAAAAGGTATACTTTTCTAGAGCCACCCTCTTGCAAAAGTCTTGAACCTTAGCATCTATCTGAAGTGCACACTGCTCCTGAAAACTGGCAATTTTGGCTGTGGCTGCTAGGTAGGGGAGAGAAACCTTATCTACTGCAGTCCTGGGGCTCAGTCAGTATTGCATCTCACAGGGAGAGCAGCAGGTGTTGTAGCAGAGAGTGAGAAGAAAAGATGTGAAGTGGGCTCCTACCTCCTGGACTAAATTCTAGAGATGTTGAGTCAAATTCCAAAAATGAAGCCACAGTAGAGAACTCTGGATTTAACTTACAGGAAGATAAAGAAGATCAGGCCATTAGAAAATGAGAAATCTGATTTCCCTACAAGTGGACCAAAAACTGAAACAGAGGCAAATATTAAATGCATATGAAGAGTGTCCATCTGGAATTTCATTAAATATGTGGAATAAACTTTAAGAACTGCATACAAAACATTCTGAAAGAAAACTCAGCCTCAAGACTCAGGAGGAAAAAGAGAAAACGTTCCTGAAAGGAAAAATTGAACAATGGAGAGGCATCTCATAGAGCACACTCACCAAATGAAACCCAATGGAAGGAAGGAACTCAGTATTTTGGAATCAATGATAGGTTTGACCCCCTCTGTGAAAAAGAAAAAAAATTGAAAAGTCAGATCTTGAAAAGAGCATAGACCAGGCTGTGGAAGAGTGGAATGCTGAGAAAGCCGAGGAACTCAGCAACCAGCTAGCTACTGGAGAGGTTGGTGCAAAAATTGCCGAAGCTGTCGCTTGCCACAATTTTATAAAATCCAAGAAGTCTGCTGAAAATTCACAGGTTGTTTGGAAAAAGAAGAAACTTGCATGGGGGTTTGAAGTGAGGAAGAGATGGGAAACCAAAGGCAACATGGGATATATGTAACTTTTCAGAGTTCTTCAAGACAGTTCTAGACCTAAGTTCTCAATTTACTGAAAAGACTTTCCTGCTTATGTTAAATGTCAGGAAATTGATAAAAGAAAAAAGAAGCATAAAACTTGGGAGTTGATTATCAAATCTTTTTAGTGCTTTTTCTAAGGAGTTGATCCTATTGAAATGCACGAAATGGAGCAGTCTGTTATTTATACAGGAAATCTAAGCATACATGTAAGAAAAAATGATAGGACCTTTATTTACTTATATAACTTCTGGTATAAAATCAGTTTTACTTTTTTCCATTTGTTATAGCATTACCAATGAACTCCTTGTACTTTCTTGTCTCTTCTTGGTTTAACTGCACTTGTTCTTCAATTTTGTTTTTAAGATTGTTGTTCGTTTATAATGGATTAGTCATAATTGCAAGAAAGTCTCGACACTGTTTCACAAATGACTTTAATCACCTTAGTTTATAAAATTATTGACTTTTGGAGGTAGTAGAGTTGATATTTCATAGTCATATGGTAAAAGCAATTGATTAATTTTCATGAACATCCAGATAAAATATTTGAATAAAGGACAGACTTTTGTTTAAAAAAAAAAAAAAAAGAAAGAAAAGAAAAGAATTTTAGGGTAAAGGGAAAGTCCTTTTTGTGTAAGCCAGAAAGTTTAAAGCAGATTGGGTCATGTGCCCTCTATTCCTAGAAGCTAATTGCATTAAGCTAGTATAAAGAAAGAGAAGGGCTTGTGAAGTAGAATACACATGGATGTCAAAGTGTATAACACACTCCATATTGTTTTTTTTATTTATTTTATTTTATTTTATTTTGAAATAAATTCAAAGTTACATGAATAGTTGCAAAAACAATACTAGCCCCTACACAGAATTCCGTCATACCCTGACCCCCCTCCCCTGATAGCTCAATCCACCAACTTTAACATGCTGTCACATCACTATTTCTTTCCCTCCCTATCTATCATCCATCATTTATTTCTCTGTCTTCTGAATATATGAGAGTTAGCTGCACACATCCTTGAACATACACTATAATTCACATATGTACTTCCCATGAACAAGAACATTCTTTTATGTAATTCCATTAAGCACAGTGAAGAAGTATAAGAGATTCAAAAATGATACAATGCTTACATTCTATATTTCCTTTTCCTTATGTCTCAACTGTGTCCCTTCGAGCCACCTGTCCTCCACCCTCCAATCCCATCCAAGTTCATCCTTAGCATTCAATTGTCGTCTAGTTAGACTGTCTTTTCTTTTTTTTTTTTCTTTTTTCAATTGTGGAAACATATATGTAGCCTAAATCTTCCAATTCCACCCCTTTCCTAGCCTTCCATTAGTGGGATTAATCACATTTAGAATGATGTTATACTCTTTCCCACCATCCATTACTAGAAATTTCCCTTCACCTCAAACAGCAACCCTACACTCCTTTCTTAACTTCCCATTTCCCCTTCCCCCATTTCTCTTAACCCAAACTCTACTTTTCATCTCTATGGTTATAGTCTCTGATAATTTCTTTGTGCTTACTGTGGGGCTTAAAATTAACCTCTTAAATCCCTATCAATCTTGTTTTTCTTTGATACCACCTTCACTTCAATAGGGCACATAAACTATGTTCCTATACTCCTTCATTCCCCAACCTTTATATAGTTGTCTGAAATTACATATTTTACGTTGAGGTCAAAACCATTGATTTGTCCTTAGAGTTTGTGTATTTTTTATCATGTAGGAAGTAAATAGTGGAGTTATAGTTCAAAAATTATTGACTTCTATTTGTATTCCATTGTGTTTGGAGAATGTTCTTTGCGTATATTCAATATTTTTTTCTTTTTAATTTCTTGAGGCTTGTTTTATGTCCCAGCTTATGGTCCCTTCTGGGGAAAGATCTGTGATCACTAGAGAAAAATGAGTGTCCTGGTGATTTGGGATGTAAGATACTATATATCTCTGTTAAAATTCTCTATATCTCTTTCTCCTTTCTTTGTCTCTCTGTTGGTAGGGCTTCCTTTAGAATCTGAAGTAGGAGAGGTCTTTTGTTGGCAAAGTCTCTCAGCATTTGTTTATCTGTGAAAAATTTAAGCTCTCCCTCAAACTTGAAGGAGAGTTTTGCTGGATAAAGTATTCTTGGTTGGAAATTTTTCTCTCTCAGAATTTTAAATATGTCATGCCACTGCCTTCTTGCCTCCATGGTGGCTGCTGAGTAGTCACTACTTAGTCTTATGCTGTTTCCTTTGTATGTGGTGAATTGCTTTTCTCTTGCTGCTTTCAGAACTTGCTCCTTCTCTTCAGTATTTGACAGTCTGATCAGAATATGTCTTGGGGTGGGTTTATTTGGATTTATTCTATTTGGAGTTTGTTGGGCATTTATGCTTTGTGTCTTTATATTGTGTAGAAGGTTGGGGAAGTTTTCCCCAACAATTTCTTTGAATACTCTTTCCAGACATTTACCCTTCTCTTCCCATTGTGGGACACCAATGAGTCTTAAGTTTGGATGTTTTATTTTATCTATTGTATCCCTGAGATCCATTGCAATTTTTTCAATTTTTTTCTCCATTCTTTCTTTTGTTCTTTCATTTTTTGTTCTGTGGGTTTCTAGGACACTGAGATGTTGTTCAGCTTCCTCTAGTCTTGTATTGTGAATGTCCAGAGTCTTTTTAATTTGGCCAACAGTTTCTTTTATTTCCATAAGATCTTCTATATTTTTATTTACTCTTGCAAAGTCTTCTTTATGCTCTTCTAGGGTCTTTTTTATGGCGCTTATATCCTGGGCCATGGTCCTCTTGATATCCTTTAAATCCTTTGCCATGTTTTCATTCTTTGATTGTAGTTCTTTAATTAATTTTGCGATGTATAATGTTTCTTCCGAAATCTTGATTTGTGTGTTTGGAGCTGGATTCTCCATATCATCTGGTTTTATCATATGCATTAAGATTTTCTGTTGTTTTTGGCCTCTTGGCATTTGTTTTGCTTGATAGGGTTCTTTCAAATTGTATCAAAAAAAGGGATATTGATCTCATTTTTCAGAGACACAGTTTGCTGATGTACACTTTCTCTAAGTAACCAGCAGATGGCGTCTGTGAGCCACCCATATCCCTCCAGTCAGTTCTCAACCTTTTTTCTCACGTATTGTGGGGAAATGATTCTTGTGTGTTCAGTTGGAGAGCTCAGCCTAGGCGCGCCGCTGGAGTCACCTGCCCTGAATGTGGGGCACGTGCATGGGTGGCCAGGGAGGAAGGGCAGCTCTCTCTCGGTGTCTCATAAATCACTGGACTTGGCGTAGAGCCCCTGGGTTCTCTGAGCGGATCCCCCCTCCCAGCCGCAATCCTCCCTCAGCTGAGGGGGATGCTGTGCTACGTCATCAGTGTGCGCCGTCCCTCTAGGGAAGCCCTGGGCCACTTGGCTGTGCCGCGGGGCTCTCAGCTTGTTTCAGAATGCAGAATGTGTGAGGCTGTCTTTACTGCAATGCCTTGTGGGCTGAGAGCAAATGAGGTTTTCTCCATAGAGAGAGAGCAAGAGACAGAGTATTTCCCCCGACTCTCCCAAGGTCAGTTGTCACCAAAAGCCTCTGTCTGCTTGTTGAGGATTCACTGTCTGTATTGAAACCTCACTTGGAGCTGGGCTGAGAAAGTGCACAGTGCAGCTTCCGTGAGGAAGGGTCTCCTGGCTCTAGGTTCTTGGCTCTCAGCGCGGGTCCGCAAATTTACTTACAGATTTTATGCTGTGATCTCAGGCATTCCTCCCAATTCATGTTGGTGGATGTTGAGTGTACTGTCACGTTTGTCTCCCAGCTACCATTCCAGGTTATTTACTGGTTTTTTGTTCATTTATGAATTGTCCTGAGGGAGACTAAGTCTTCCACTTCTTTCTATGCCGCCATCTTCCCAGAATCCCTCTCCATATTCTTTTACACTGTACTTTAAAATGTTTTGGGCAGTGAAAACCTGTTCTTGCCTTCAAGTTTTAAAGATATGTTCTGACACTTTATTAAATGATTGCATTGATTCCTTGGTTACCCTCCTTGATTTGTTCTGTTTTCTACCTATTTATAACTTCAGATTATTTCATTTTTATATTAAAATTTAGAGACCAATGAGTCTGAAAGATGAAAATGTGTGCCATAATTTATAAATGCAATGCATTTTATTCAGTTTCTCACAATTCTGGAAAATATAATATTGCTTCTCTATTGGCTTCCACTGTAAGGTATACACTGTAAAGAATACTATGACAGTCAGGTATATTCTGTGTAACTAATTTTGAAGAGATATTTCTTTAACAATAGAGAGCATGTTTCAGCATATTCATTGCCTTTTCCTCTTTTTGTTTAACTAATATTTGACTAAATTGCATGAATAAGACCAAAATTTGCCTTTTATAAATTAACAACAACTCAACTTTCTTAATAGGAGCATAGATTGTAGATGTCATTCCAATTCATTTGAAGTAGGTGAACTTGCTTTCAAATTGGGACACATTGAAATAGAAAAGAGAGAAAGGTGGACTGAAGGCTCTAAATCCTGTGTTTCAAGCCACATTCTGTCACTAATTTGCCTTGTAACTTTGAGTTAGTGTTTAAACCTGTCTGGATTTTTTATTCCCATTGGCAAAGGAAGAGTAATTCTGCTAGATGACCTACAAGGTCATCTAAATGAATGAGCATGGCTGTGTTCCAGTAAAACTTTATTAACAAAAATAGCATGCCAGGTTTGAATGAGCTATAGTTTGCCAACACCTGATTTATGACATAGTTAATATTTTTGTAGTCAATATGATATTATCATGGATTCACAAAGAGTAACATTGCCAAAGTTGTTTTTTATAGCAAAATGGAAAAAAAAATAGCTCTTGAGTAGTCTAAAGTGTCAAAATATACACCTGAAATAATTGTACAGAAATACCACATAAAATAGAGGCATATTATATTTTAATTTCCTGCCCAGCTATTGAAGGT
Source organism: Choloepus didactylus (assembly GCF_015220235.1). Taxonomy (NCBI): domain Eukaryota; kingdom Metazoa; phylum Chordata; class Mammalia; order Pilosa; family Megalonychidae; genus Choloepus; species Choloepus didactylus. Next base: position 319,943 of record NC_051323.1, read on the forward strand.
GTATTATGTACCTAGGTTGGGTTTAAATGCGGTCGCAGCTATGTAGGGGCAGGCACCCACGGAACCTTCTGCTGTCAGGTTTGCTTTATGCGTACCGGCGGAGGCTCTTCCCGGAGGCGAGGGCGAGGCGGGGGACTTGGCCGAGTCCCCGGTGGAGGCGTGCAAGGTGTGGAGGGCGGCGAGGGAGAAAAACGAGACACTCTCCTTTCAGGGGGGTAGAACAAAAGCCTTTATTCAGGGGTGAGCACAAGTTATATAGGCTGCCATAGAGGGCGGGGTTGGTGTAGGGGTGTAAGGGCCTTAAATGGTAATGCTGAGGGGAGAAAGGCTAGGATTGGTTCTGAGAGGATGCGGAAGCTGTTTGCAGCGGGCAGGAGTTGCTCTGGCAACGGTGCATGCGCACTGGCGGTGGGGGAGTTGCTCTGGCAACGGGGAGTCTGCGGGCAAGATAAGGGAGGCGGTTTTCTCCAGCAAGCCTCCTCCAATGGTTGTATTTTGGGTGAGGAAATGGGGCCTGCCTCCGGCCTCACTTTCTCAGGCCCGGGGGGCTGTGGAGGGCGCTACCGCCCGTGCCCACCACCCTCCCCAGGGGCTGATCAGGTCCCCCAGCCCAGGCCCGCCAAGTTGAAGCACGTAATCAGTATCCCGCATTTAAAAAGGGGTTTATGCATACTAATAAAATTTGGTATTCAAATTGGGCAATTTAAACTACTCACTTCTATTCAGTAGGAACAAATAGACATTTGAAAAATGTAGGTTAGCTTAACTAAATCTAAGAAATGCAATGTGTAAACTATTTTTTCAACGAATGTAGCTCTCCCTGCCCCCAAAGCACATTTCACATTGTAAGCTATAAAATCAAGCAGAGGCACTTACTATGGACCAGACATTTTGTTAAGAGATTCACATATATCATTTCATTTAACCAACACAATAATAGAACTACAAGGTCTGTAATAATTTATATATATTTTACAAATGAACAAATTGTACTTCAGATGACCCAGTTAATTAATGTATGCATAACCAGTTTCAAGACTAGGTCTGTGTAAATTCAAAGTCCATACTTTTAATTATCATATCATACAAACTCTCAGTCTGATCAGTATTTCTCTTTCAGATATTCCCAGCCTCATATTTTCCCTGCCTCTTAAATGATCAGATATGAGAATTTGAGGGAAAAATATGGCTATCTCTCTAATAGGGTTGCCACAACCAATAGAAAAAAAAAATAGAGATAATTCAAGTGATTCATAGGTAAAAGTCTTTCGATTCACAGGTAAAAGTCCTTCCACTTTCTATTAAAGTTCTGAATATTTATTAGATATGAACTTCCAATCCTCCAATTTAAGTATGAAGTACCCTTTGGAGAGAACATCAGTTGTTCTTGTGATAATGAAAACCAGTATTGGCTTTTACTTTGTTCCTCTTTTACTCTTACCACTTCCTCACTCTTGCTCTCTGGGATTCCCTCCCCCCAAAACTATCTGTACACAAGTCCTTATTTCAGGGTCTACTTTTGATAAGTAGGTAAGACCTACCTCTTTCAGGTGGCCCCCTGCTAACCACTCCCAATTCCTTGACTGCTTCAGATGTCCCTTTTGGATTGCCTAAAGCACCCATGGCTTCTTTAATTAAATCTTAAGGTTCAACATCTATATTTTTAACCTTGCCTATAGTTATTGTTGAATTGGGTCCACCCAAAAGATATGTTGAACTCCTAATCCCCAATGCCTGAGAATGTGACCTTATTTGGAAATTGGGCCAATGCAGATGGAATTAGTTGAGTTGAGATGTAATCATATTGGAATAGGGTGGGCCTTTATAAGAAGAATGGAAGAGACGCATACCTAGGCACACTGGGGAAAATGCCAGGTGAAGATAGAGACGGGCTGGAGTCATGCAACCATACGCTGTGGGATGGCCACCATCCGAAGCTAGGAAACGGCAAAATTGATTCCATCCCTAGAGCCTTCAGAGAGAACAAAGCTCTGATGACACCTTGATTTTGGGCTTCTAGTCTCCATAACTACAAGAAAATAAATTTTTGTTGCTTTAATCTATGAAGTTTGTGGTAATTTCTTATGACAGCCATAGGAAACTAATACACCTACTGATTGGACTGCAAGGATGAGTCATTTTATAACTTTTTAAAGCTGCTAAAATTTTATTGTTTTCCTTTCTACTGTATACATTGATTATATAATTCATTTGATTATTTCATATATTTTCTGACCCTCAACCTCTCATTTGCCTTGCCTTCCCACATAATTAATGAGACATGGAAAGGATGGGGTACACTTTGCACTGTTTCTCTATCTTTAGTCTTTAATATTGACCAAGTAATTGCAGACCATGAAATATTGAGTCTGTGGTGTTTCACAGTTTTGCAGGAAGCTATATATTCCTTGGCAGTGGAGCAAATGTTTTCAGCTAAGAATAGGAAGTTTCAGGCTTAGAATGGGAAGCCTCTCCTCATGTCAAATGGAGTTGAATCCTCTCTAATCATGACATGACACAGAATGATGTTCAGATGGATCATAGAACAGGGTGGGTGTAGCAACACACATCCATTCCTACTGAAAAGTAAGCAGAGGCAGGGATTATTTTGCAGTATGTTATGGTGAGAAACAGAGTCTCCTACTGAAATTAATAGATTTAAAATGCAGTACTTAATGTATTGGTAGACACATAAGTAAAACCTAAGAACTTACTTTGCATTGCCTTGAAGCAACAATTGTACATCAAAGCTATGTGTAAATTAAAGTGGAAAGAAGCAAGAGGGTCCTTAGTCCTTCCACCCAATAAAAGTAAGAATCTTCATGTACATCAGGTTGCCACAAATGAGAGAGCATAGAGAATGCCTCCTGAGTGGGAGAGGAAGCTTAGGGGGAGCAATAAACTCAGCCCTGCTTAGACATTGGCAAAGTCATGCTGGGTCATCAGACATACAATATGATGACGGTGGATGATTCATAGATACTGAGGAAATTGTTAAAATCTAAAATGGTTACATTATAAATATTGAGGGCTTTGTTCATTTTATTTTGAGCAATTTCATTTTTATATGCCTCTCTACCCTCTTTTCTAATATTAAAAACTGTCCAACTAAAAAAAAAAATGTTAAGCACAGCCTCACATGGATCTGTCACATAGAATTCAAAATGTGTTAATATAAATAGGATATATCTGAAATTTTCTCCCCAAAATAATAGGTAAGACATAATTTTGTTTGAGATATCAGCTTTGGGAATTAATCTAAAATAGTATCTTCTTAGTTAAAAATGTAAGAAGCAGTTAGAAAAGCTGTTCTTAGCCCTTTCTTCTATTATCACATATATGATGCATAACAGCCACATAAATGGTGCATATCCTTGGGCATTATTAAATTTCACCACAGGTTTTAAATGAACATCAGTAATGGCACCCCTTTTTCCTACTCTAGAAGACATACCAATTTGGAAATGAGGGGGAGTAATGCTATTATAGAGAAAGCCTTTAATTACCAATGAGGCATTAAAAAAAAAAAAACAATTCACACACATTCTTTTTGGGTTATTAACCCATTCTTTGTTGAATGGATCATAGTTGACACTAGTGTACCATGAAACTTACTGATTTAGAGAATGATCATTTGAGAATTAATCCACAGTGAAGACTGCTATAGAGTTGTTATAGTGTAAATATGAGGGCAAAGATGATTCCACATACCACATCACTGTGGTGAAATGCTAAGTTTTTTATGTGTATGCTTGTGTGTGCATGCATGTACGTATAATAGAAACAAATATTTTAATTAAATGGGAGAAAATACAGTGCTTAGTAACCTTTCCACATTGATAATTAAGGAAATAAATGGAATCCATTCCATAAGTTTGTGAAGAAAAAGAGGATTAAGTAACTCTCAATTTTTTAAATGGAACTTGAAGTAATTTTTTGTTGTTTTTTTTTTTGCAAAAAAAGAAAAAGCCTCTGGAATTAGAGTCATGGGGCAAAAAATTATAGGAAAAGTAAGTCATGAGTTGACTGTAATGGCAGATAGAATTTGTAATTGCACAATTCTACAAAAAGAGTGGCATTTCCTCAGGATAAAATGGGCAAATTTTATTTTCCTTCTGTTTATTGAGATCCCATCATGTGCTAGACCCTTTGCTAGGATTTTTTCAGGAATTGCTTCCCTTGAAGAATAACATCTCCAGTTGATAAGCAAGGAAAATAAAATATAGGGAGTGTAAGTAATGTGTCCAAAATAACGCAATTATTAATTGAGAGAGCCTGGTTTTGAACCCAAGACACCATACCCTTTTCTCAAAATAAAAAAAAATCATATGTCATGTTCAGTCAATCTCCGGAGCAGACTGGTTTTTTTATTTGTTCTATAGGACATAGAAGTGGGTTGTGAAAGATAAGAAATTAGAACATATATCAGACTTAGAATGGCAAAAAGGATTAATTTATACATTCGTATATATACATATTCATAGGTTTATAATTTTTTTCATTTCAGTATTATTTTATTTTTATATGTGGCAGGAGACAGAATCGAGTCCTAATAAATCAAAAGGATGGTTTTCATTGAAGTGTAAGAGAGAGTTCAATTATGCTTAAAACAAAAATATTCTCTTGATGGCTCTTTTACTAGAGAAATTTTCAAACTTGTGTAAAAGGCATAATTAAAAATAATCAAGTCCTACAAATTTATTAGTCTTCAACTGTAGAACAAATGCTCTGAGAGACAAAGGAACAATAAAAATATTTTTTTCAGGAACTAAAATTGATTAAGCACTCATGAAAATATATAGAGTTGTTAATACCATTTAATAGTTGGTAATGCCAACTATGATTATGCTTACTGGGAATTTCTTTAGAAGTATTGATATTTAAAATAATAATGCTAAACACATAGAAATCATTTCTTCTATAATATCCTTAAGAATTTGGTCTATCCCTTTGTCTTTTTTACTGTTTGTTGGAAAGTTTTAAGTGAAATCATAGCATAGATGAAAATTATCTGGCTGGTTTTTATTAAGCGTAAGGTGATGCTAAAGTAGATTAGGTGTCAAAAGATGTAATTTTCAAGACTGTAGTGCCAAAGAACAGAGAGAGGGAGGGTGTGGGGGACTGAAAGACCAACTGTATGTTCATAGTATTGAAGTTATCAATAATAAACGTATATCCTCAATTAATTTAAAGAAATATCAACCCATCTAGTCCAAAGAAGAAGGAATGAGTTCAGGAGACCGTCAGCATCTTGTCATATGTGTTTTCCTTTCTGTCCCTGTTGCTTCTGAACTCCAGTCACTAGGGTAAAATCAGAGGCTAGCACTGGGGATCTGGAGATTTGAAGTTTCTTAGAAGTCAATTTTAGGTTCTGAAGACCTGGTTTGCCATTAAAAGATACCCACTTCATTTATCACTTCCTGCTTAGGCCAAACATATATTATTACTAAAAAGCAAAAAAGGTAGTCAAATCCACTGTGGTTTAGAATTTTAATGCAACAGAAAGTTTGAAATTAGCTCTTGCTATGACACATAAGCTGGTGATACATGTAGACCCCAGATCCATGTTAGAATCAAGAATTATCCAAAGAACAAAAGAGGCAGCTTTTCTAAGACAAGTCTTCACTATATATTGCATGTTTTTCTTTTGTTTCTCATTATATTTTTAGCTGAAAACTGGGGTGGTTAATATTGTTGCAAGTTGCTTCCTGCAAATAGGACTCCAGTTTGTGGATTTGCATTCAGAAAGTTTATTGGGAAATGCTCTCAACGTTAACATTTCAGGAAGAAGGGATTGAAGCAGGGTTGTGCAGAGAGAGAGGTTCATCAATGAGCAATGCACACATAGTCACAGGAATTTCTGAAGCTGGGATGGCTTCAGAGATGTTATGGTTTGGAGTTATGAGGGCCAGGCCTTTGTACTCCTTTATGGTCACTTCACTGTATGGGAGGATTGGCTTCAGAAGGACCATAGCCTTCAAGTGAGACAACTCTCTTCCAGCTTCCTACAGTGGATATAGGAAATTGGCACGGGGCTGCCCTCAGACTCTGGTGTATTTTGTTTGTTGACTGCTCTTGACCACAGGGATGCCAACTTCTATTAATCGTCTCCATAACTTTCCATGTGTCAGGCTCCCCTGGCTGCCACTCTGACCTTGTCCCTCATTAGGATAATTATGTCCACTGGATTTTTGATGATTATGCAGTACCACCTGTTCTCTATTATTCTGGGAGCTTTTCTTTTCCCATTGAATTCAAAGAACAGATTTCTATAATAACATCTGCTACCATTAATCCTGGCCTATAAGAAAACAGATACCACTGAGATTCTCAAAGATGCTGAGGCTTCTCTCAGCAGTGCCTTTCTTACTCCTTGGAAAATGTAATGCCTCCTGGACTCTCCTGCAGAGTATCATCTTGGCGCCCTCTTTGTCTCCATTCTTCTGCTGGGTGCCAGGGCAGGCACTGCATTTCTACCTTACTTATGGTGAGCAATTGTTCTTCCCAGGCTTTTAGAAGCCATCCTAGCAATATTTTAGAATTGTCTTCTTTGGTCCTTGCCAAACCATTAAATCCTGTATTGCAAGAAAATGCTCTCAAGTCAATAAACTCTTTCTTACACAGTGATCTGTGTCATCCTCCCTTGGTCGAGGATGCTCAGGATCCCATCCAAAAATGTTTACTAATTCCTGCAGCTCCTTCAAGGTATCATTCCTATTTGTTGGTCTGGTGGCTAGGAATGGAGATGGGGTAAATTCCATTGTAAATTAATGTTGTCTGGCAGGGAAGAGATGTCTGCATTACCTATGAGCAAGGAGCAGTAGCGTTAACAGTGACAGATGGCCACTTCTGAATCTCAAGTTCATCAACCCCAAGCCATGGGCAAGCTCCCATTCTTTCTTAATTAGGGCCCGGAAGTTGACATAGCAGACCTGCCTGCACTGAGAATTTGACTTTTTCCTGAGCTAATTTTGTGATAAAAATTCTGGGCCTGATCCTCAGCTTTCTCTGCCCATCTGCTGCTGGAGATGAGAGCTTTTGTATACACTGTTCACAATTAGCTTTGAATCAGTGATTAATCAGTCTTTTATTGTATTCTCCAGAGCATCACTTGCCTCTACAGTAATCTAATTTCATAGCCCTTATTAAAATAACTATTTTCCTCATTTTTCTTAAATGTCTCATACCTTTTGCCTTCTCATTGCATTGTTTTCTGATGGTACAATGCTGAGTTGACCACTAGGTGAAATTTTAACAATTATATTGCTACCTGTGCCAGAGGTTATCCATATTACATCTCCTGCTAGACGGGACTTCTTCACTGACAGCCAGTATTTGACAGATGATCCAGCTCAGTTTCAAAATTACATCTTAAAATCTCCTTTCGTCTACTGCCCCTGATACAAATGGGTATGTGTTACTTGACATGGACTGTGGAGTCAGAAATGGGGATTTGCATAAAGGAAGTTCATTGGAAAATCCTCTCAGGAGTTATGCCAATAGAGAAAGGAAGAAAGCAAGATTGAGAGGAGAGAAAATTTAGGCTCCAATGTCGTTGCAACAAATGGCCTCAGCCAAGTCTCCACATTATGATCAGAAGCCATGATGGCTATAGTGTCCTTGTTGGAATGATGAACTGGACTTACACACTCTTGCATAGCACAACATTCAGTATAATTGCAAAGGGCAGTGTTAGGGCAAAAGACAAAATTATAATATCATCATCATTTAATCTATCTTTGGGACTCCTACACTTTTCTAAGTTTTGTAATGACTAAAAGTCTTTGTTTCTACAAAGTGAAAGTCAATTTTTAACTTAAGGGAATAAGTCATATTTGTTAAATTCACTAAAAATACACATGTACATCTACATAACTAAAATTTCTATGGATGGTGCATCAGGAAGATAATATGTCAATCTTTTTCTAGCTTTAACTCTGATTACCTTTCAGACTTTTCTTCATAAAAGTAATACAGATAAATTAATGCTTTAATATCTAAAATGAATTATAAAAAGATGGTGGGAATATTAAAGTTGAAAGAAGAGGTTAGGCAGAGCTCATTCAACACAATTTGTTATTTTTGAAGATTTTTATGAAAGTATAACCTACATAGTACCTAACTGAAAAATAAAATATTTACTGTGTTTTAGTTGTCACAATTAATATAGTGCTATTTTGAAAAATTTTTAAAAATTGTTTAAATTAAAAGTTATCCTGTAAATAATGTTACACAAACATTGTAAAGTTGCCCTAAAAGCAGTGGATTTGTTTTAATTTATAGTAACAACCATACTTTGCTCAAAATAGCAGAAATTGAATTACAAACACAAAGATATTCCATGATACTGGAGTGAAATTTGAGGCTCACTATCACTAATTCTTTATTACTTTTAATTACTAATTACATGTTAAACATTTTGGGAGTCATGATTGAGGACAAAATTAATAAAATTTCATAAAAATATTTGCATTTGGTTTTAAGACTAATCACATTACATTGAGTAGAATGAATACTTTCTGAAGTAAAATCAATACTTCTTTATAACTGTGAGGATGGGGGATCTCAACTCTTTAAAAACAGTAGAATGAACTATTTTAGGTTGGTTTGCATAAAGGCATGATGCAGATAATATCTCTATTATGATTTGGTTATGCTAGTAACTATCAAAATGCCCTTCAGTTCAACATTCCTATAAAACCAAGTACAAATTCTGCCACTACTTGCCTTAATTGTTGTAATAACTGAGAAATTTTCATTCAAACAAGGTTCAGTGACATAAATTGCCCTTCACTTGCCAAAAATGCATCATTTACAATTTTTTAAATTATTCTGTGTTATTTAAATTAGTTAAACTATTTCTTCCTCTACTCAGTATATTTTCATTTTTGTTAAATCAGTCGCTCAAAGTTATTTAAAAGTGAAAGGAACAAATATCTGTTTTAAAAAATATATATCTTCATTTATCACTATTCAAGAGAAATTTTGCCTTAAATCTGCTTAAAGAATTCAATTTGACTACACAAGTATAAGAACATTGTAATTTTGACATTATATCATGTCAGCTGAAAGGCACTAGGCATACTGGAATTTACCAACACCTTGAATGCTAAATGTTATCTCTTTAGAGAATCACTTAGCTTCAAACCAAACAATGATATCTTAAGCTGGCATTTCTTTAAGTGGAGATCATCACCTTGATGCAAAACATGTTCATGTTTATTTTTGTTAAGATAGTTACCAAATTAAAAATGCAAATTTAATATTTGTTTGGGAATTTGAAGAACCCTGAAGCAGTCTGTTGTTTCCTGTATGTCATTGGTTTTGAAAGCATTACACAAGTAAAAGAAAGAATGCTTTCAGAGAGGTGACATTTGGGGGGATGACTTTTATCTCAATTTGGGAATATATTTTGATGCAAACACAGTAACAAAAGCCCATAGCATAATTGTCAACCTGACTTAATGGTTGCATTAAGAATGACAGTTTCTTTATTTTTAATAGAAATGATCTCAATAAACAACTACATTTGACTTCATGCCTTCTAGAGACTTAGTAAATTGGAAGGACAGAGCCTGAAGAAAAGTTAACTCTTGATCAAACAAAGAATAAAGAAAGATTAAAACAATAGACTAATTCATTGTTGACAGAATATTCTTAAGTCCTTCTAAAAGAGACACTGTCAGCTTTCTGAAAATGTCAAACTAACTAACTGCTTCTTGCTGACAAATGAAGAATAATGCTTACAAAATTATAGAGAAGGTTAAGTTTGTTTATGGAGCCACTTGCATCTCCTTTCAAAGACTTTTTCTTCACTTTTATCTCCCTCCTCCATTAGAAGCTTATATGGTGCCATATTCCAGACATCAAAATCCAAATGCTACAAAGGCCAGACATTTAATAAAGGAGTAAAGAAAACACGTGTGTGTGTCTTTCTGTGTGTGTGTTGTGTGTTGTATGAATGGTGCAGATGTTTGAGCATGTGTATGCATATGTCTTAATCCTCAGGTACTTCTAATTATTGTTATACCTGATTGTAGGTCCTAGAAATAAGCCTGAAATCTGAATTTTTATTTGGAATCTCAGAATTCCTAAGCCTGGGCCTCCTTTTTTTTTAACCCCAGAATATTTTCCTGAACAAATAAAACAAATAGGAGTATCAAATTCTTTCCAAAGTCCATACCTCTTACCTCTGCTCTACTAATTCGTTGGATTATATATCTTAATAGTTAGTGTTAATTGCCTAATGAATGCAGTTTTAACTCATATTTTTTCTACTTTTTAATTAAATTTATTTTAAGATAATTGTTGATTCACATGCAATTGTAAAGAAATAATACAGAGATCCTGTATACCCTTTCCTAAGTTTCCCCCAATGGTAATCTGGTTTAATTTACCTCTTTGCTGTATACCATATGCCTCCAGGTAGAATTCTTTGCCTAGCCCTACATTCCAAAGATTTTCTCATATTTTTTCAGTAGTTCTGTAATTTTATATTTTGCTTTTAAGTCCTTGGTCCATTTTGAGTTAATTTTTTTATAGGTGTGTGAATAAGTTTGAGCTTTGTTTTTTTACTAGTAGTTGCTCCTGTACCATATATTGTAAGGCTATCTTTTCCCCCACTGAATTGAACTTTCATCAAAAATCAGTTGGGCATATTTGTATGGTTAAATTGTTATCCTTATAATGATCATAATGTATAGACTGTGAAGGAGATTGATACTTTTCAAAGATATGCCTTTATTGATCTTAACTTTTGAAGCAGTCACCTATTTGTAGCATCATGGTCCAGATTAGTATTTCATATTAGATATACTTATTTAATTTTATTTTCTCTCAGCTACATGTGAAAACAAACAAACAAACAAAAAAAACTAGCTGCAGTTGGCCTTGAAAAATATTTTTTCAGATTTGTCTTAAGCTGCAAAATTAATTTAGTAGTCTACATGCAATGAGAGATCCTAAACTATAACTAAAATAAATTAAGATCATTCATTATTACAGAAATGATATAATTAAATATTTATTTGAAAAACTAATATAGAATGTCTAGAAAAATGGTACAATTATTATTTAGCAACTAAGTGTAATACTCATAATAAATTAATATCATATATAAATTTATGTCATGGAAGGAAAAGGTAGAACACATTGGTAGAATGCTGTCAATCCTGGGGAACTGAGGAAATATAATCTCAGTTGAAATAGAAAATGAAATTTTGTTTAGGCCTAACTCTACAGATAGTAAAGTAAGAATAATCACTTTCCTAAAAATATTGAGTCTTATAATAACTTGAATATTTAGCCATCTATGGTTAAAGACTAACATTTCCTAATTTATTTGGAGTTGTTAGGAATCTAACTGATGTGATTATTTGATTGGAAAGGAACCTGGAACAGTCCTGCCTGAGAAATAGTCATCTCTGCTGTCAACCTGCCAAAATTGTTAGTCTTTTCCAAAGGGTATTGATAAGGTATGCATAATTTGCAGTTATTTAATATAATATGTATGTCTGTTGTAAGCATATTGTAAAATATAGAGGCATATAAAGAACAGATTTAACATACTCATCATCTTGAGACCCAATGATAAGAATTTCTAACATGGTGTAAATTTCCAGGATTGAGATACATTTATTTTTGTTTTTTTCTATGTATTTATATTCCTATAGTAAATAGTTAAGTTTTTTTTTTTGTTAAATTTATAGTGTAAACACTTTCTCATATAATTAAAAATTCAGAGTAACATTTTAATGATGACAAACATTCAAAAACCCAAATGCTAACATTTATGTTTCCCTTTGTTTGCTATTATAAGTAGCATTGTAATTGACATTTTAAAAAAGAAAAGAAATCAAAACATACCAGTTTGCATTTTAGCCATTGGCATTTACTGATACTTTTCAGATAAACTGTTCCACACAGCTCATGACAGGAACTGGCAATAGCTCCATTCTGTAACCAATTACCTACTTTGGACAAGTCAACTAGAAATATCTGAAATAACTTGACATTTTACTTCCTAGCTTCTCCACAACAATTAACATACAGAAGAAAAAATTTTCTCTACTTCCAGCAAGATTGTCCACAGTCGAAATTCAATACATGAAATATAGTATTGTTCTATTTGATTTGGGATCTCTAGATAAGTAATTTAAAGGTGTGAGAATTCAAGTCAGTAGGTATGTCTTGAGCACCTTATGTACATTGGTCACTGGCTATGTACTATAAGAATTAAAAACAATTTTGAGTTATACTTGCTTTACTAAAAATGTTTATTTATAATATAGGTCCAAGTCTATCAAAGCACTTCAAACTATAAAATTCTATTTAAAATATGCCAATTGTTGTTTTTTAGCAAAACTACACTTTTTTTGCAGAATAAAAACATGTTGAACATACAAATCCATTGATTATCCATCCTTCTTAGATGTAGATGACAATTTGTGATTTTAATCCATTACAATATACAATGTTTTGCAAATAATCTGTATTTTTTTCCTGCAAAGATTTTCTGTATTGTTCAAAATTTTCCTCAAAAGGAAAATGAATTGCTCTGCTAATTGTATATTATTTGGGGGATATATTTGTAATTTAGCATTAAAATCACCACTTCTCCAAAGCAGTTATTTATTTAGCAAGGATTTATTGATTGATGGTTTTTGAAATAAAATTTACCTTTTAAAAGTGTGTAATTCAGTGAATTATAATATTTTCACAAAGTTGTGCAACCATCACCACTGTCTAATTCCAGAACATTTTCATCACCCCAGAAAGAAACCCCATTGTCATAAACTGTTACTCCCAATTCCCCTACCCACATCCCCTGCCAATCACTAATCTACTTTCTATCTATGGATTTGTCCAGTATGGAACTTTCGTATAAATAGAATCATACAACATTTGACCTTTTGTGTCTGGCTTCTTTTACTTAACTTGATGTTTTGCAGTTCATTCATGTTGTAGCATGAATTAATACTCCATATATTTTTATGGCAGAACAATAAGCCATTTATGGATATACTACCTTTTATGTATCTATTTATCAACTTATCAACATTGGGTTATTTCCAGTTTTGGTTATTATGAATAATGCTACTGTGAACACACATATACAAGTTTTTGTGAGGACATATGTTTTCAATTCTCTTTGATATACAGCTAGGAGTGGAATTGTCAAGTCTTCTGATAGCTCTATGTATAATTTATTCAGGAGTGGCCACATTATTTTTCACTTTTCATTCTACCCAGCAATTCATGAGGGTTCCACTTTCTCTACATCCTTACCAACACTTCTGTTTTTTTTTGGTTAGAGCCATCCTAGTGGGTTTGAGGTGGTATCTCATTATGGTTTTGATATGTATTTCCCTAATGGCTAATGAGGTTGTACATCTTTTCTTGAGTTTATTGATCATTTGGTTATTTTCTTTGGGGAAGTGTCTATTCAAATCATTTGCCCTATTTTTTTAAAAAATTGGGTTATTTGTCTTGTTTGTTGAGTTGCAGTATCTCTTTATATATTCTGGATACTAGATACTATGCCCTTATGAGATATATTATTTGCAAATATTTTCTCCCTTTCTCTCGGTTGTCTTTTCACTTTCTTGATCATGTCCTTTAAAAACTTCTTAAATTTGATGAAGCCCAATTTGTCTACTTTTGTACTTTTGCTGTCATATCTAAGAAACCTTTCCCTGGCCCAAAGTCACAAAGATTTGCATGTGTTTTCTTCTGAGATTTTCATCTCTTACATTTAGTTCTTTGATCCAATGTGAATTAATTTTTGTACATGGAATGAAGTAGGAGTCTAACTTCATTCTTTGCATGTAAATACTCACTTGGCCAGGACCATTTGTTGAAAAGATTATTCTTTCCTGCCATAATTGTCTTGATATTCTAGTCAAAAATCAGCTGACCATCAATGTAAGAGTATATTTTTTGGACTTACAGTTCCATTCCATTGATATAATGTAATAAACAGAACTCATCATTAATTTACTAGTAAAGCACAACACCTCTTCCATCATGGCTAAGAATATAAAAGTAATGCTAATTTTCACCTTTATTTTATAATAGTGATCCAGAGGCTCTAGACAAAGCACAAAGGAAGAACTTTATCAAATAATTTGAATTGTAAGAAAGGAATAAATGAAGTTATTTTTGTTAGCATTGACTATGATCTATCTAATAAGCTCAAGAGAATTAATTCAAATATGATATGGTGTTATGTAGCTATTAAAATAGTTGAAGAATTTTAATGTATAAGAAAATGGTACCTTGTAATAAAATAATATAAATGGATGTAATGTGTAATATGAAATACACATAAATTTAATATAAAATACACATTTATTTAAATATAAATATATGACATATATAGTCATAGTATAAAAATGTACACGTTTTATAAATGACAGAGAAAAAAGGAAAGATCCAAATTTCAATTACTCATACACATATATGCATGTATTCAATAGGTATACAAATATATGTATAGTCTTGGCCTAAGGATATATGCCTTTACTATAACTACTTCATAGAAAAAGACTAAAAAATCCAAATTATCATTAATGGTTATCACTGTTTTGTAGTATTTGAGGTCTTTTTGTTTATTCGCTTTTTTTACCTTTGGTATTTCTCAAAGTCTCTACATGGATCATGAATTAATTCAATAATCAGAAATAGAAGTTTTTTTTTTTAATTTATTGTTTGAAACAGGCACTTGATTTTCTGTGTGAATGGAAGGTAAAAAAAAATGAGACTTTCATATGCATTCATATATTCTCAAATGTATAACTGCTTTCTCTTGTTCAGCCATAAATAGTTTTTGTTGGGAGGCAAAAGAACCTGCCTGGAGATGTATGTAATGAGCTCACAATGAAAAAAAAAAACAATGTATTAATGGTTGTTCTTTATTTTATGTATCCTGATAATACTTCTAAAGAATCACTAACATATTTATTTTATTTGTTGCCAAGATTCTTTAATATAAAAAGAGTAATATTCAGACAAGTACTTCTGTAATTTCAAGCTTAAAAAATTGGATTCTGATAGATTCTTCAAAAATTTTAACCACTATCTCAGCATGACAGTGACATTATATTTATTCAATATATACATTTTATGTCCAAATTCTCTGAGGTCTTTAGTGAGAAAGAAAAGATTAGATATATGCCACATTTAAGAATGATGAATATAAAGTTGCCAAATACTTTTTTTTTTCCCCTTCAGAGATTCTAGGGAATATGATTTTTTTTATTGTTCATTTTATTGAGATATATTCACATACCACGCAGTCATACAAAACAAATCTTACATTTGATTGTTCACAGTACCATTACATAGTTGTACATTCATTACCAAAATCAATCCCCGACACCCTCATTACCACACACACAAAAATAACCAGAATAATAATTAAAGTGAAAAGGAGCAACTAAAGTAAAAAAGAACACTGGGCGCCCTTGTCTGTCTGTTTGTTTGTTTGTTTCCTTCCCCAACCTTTCCACTCATCCATCCACAAACTAGACAAATGGGAGTGTGATCCCTATGCCCCGCCCCCAATCTCACTGTCCCCCTTCATAAGCCACATTTTTATACAATTGTCTTCAAGACTCATGGGTTCTGGGTTGTAGTTTGATAGTTTCAGGTATCCACCACCAGCTACCCCAATTCCTTAGAACCCAAAAAGGGCTGTCTATATTGTGCGTAAGAGTGCCCACCAGAGTGACCTGTTGGCTCCTTTTGGAATCTCTCTGCCACTGAAGCTTATTTCATTTCCTTTCACATCCCCCTTTTGGTCAAGAAGATATTCTCCATCCCACGATGCCGGGTCTACATTCCTCCCCAGGGGTCATATTCCACGTTGCCAGGGAGATTCACTCCCCTGGGTGTCTGATCCCACGTAGGGGGGAGGGCAGTGATTTCACCTCTCAAGTTGGCTTACCTAGAGAGAGAGGGCCACATCTGAGCAACAAAGAGGCATTCGGGAGGAGGCTCTTAGGCACAATTATAGGGAGGCCTAGCCTTTCCTATGCAGCAACAGTTTTCCCAAGGGCAAATTCCGTGGTAGAGGGCTCAATCCATCAAACTACCAATCTCCTATATCTGTGGGCATGTTAGCAACCATCGAGGTAGGGCAGGCCAATGCCCCTGCATTCTTCACCAGCTCCTCAAGGGGGCTCTGCATATTTTTTTCCTTGCTTTTTTTTTTTTTTTTTAAACTTTTTTTTTCTAAATCAACTGTATGAAAAATAAAAAAAATAAAAAAATAAAAATAAAAAATACAATAAAAGAACATTTCAAAGAGACCATAACAAGGGAGTAAGAAAAAGACAACTAACCTAAGATAACTACTTTACTTCCAATGTTTTCTTACTCTGCCCCAAGAAAGTAACCTAATATAGCAACATTTCTGTGAACTTGGTCCTACTATACCCATCAGAAATTAACAGACCATAGCCATTCCTGGGCATTCCCAGAACATTAAATTTACCCATGATAGCTTATCTGTTCTTCTTGGATTATTGTTCCCCTTCCTTAATTGCTCTCTATCGCTACTTCCCCTACATTCTACATTATAAACCATTCGTTTTACATTTTTCAAAGTTCACATTAGTGGTAGCATATAATATTTGTCTTTTTGTGCCTGGCTTATTTCGCTCAGCATTGTCTTCAAGGTTCATCCATGTTGTCATATGTTTCACAAGATCGTTCCTTCTTACTGCCGTGTAGTATTCCATCGTGTGTATATACCACATTTATTTATCCACTCATGCGGGTGACTGAGCTTGTACCTCGACTTACCAGGCCTGGGCCAGGGGACCTGATATCACCCCCTGGGGAGGGTAGTGGGTACGGGCGTTTAGTGCCCTCTGCAGCCCCCCCGAGCCTGGGAAGCGAGGTCAAGGCAGCTCCCTTTTCCTCACCCAAAATGCCACTGGCAGGGGAGGCTTGCCGGAGGGAACCGCCTTTCTCCCAACCGCCCTTACCCCATTTCCTTATCTTGCCCGCACACTCCCCTGTGCCAAGGCAACTCCTGCCACCGCCAGCGCGCATGCACCGTGGCCGGAACAACTCCCGCCCGCTGCAACGGCTCCTGCGTCCTCTCAGAACCAATCCTAGCCCCTCTCCCTTCAGTATTGCCATTTAAGGCTACTTCACCTCCTTTCCAGCCCTGCCCTTCTTACCAGCCTATATAACCTGTGATCACCCCTGAATAAAGCCTCTTTGGCGCATACTCCTACTGGATGAAGAGTGTCTTGTCCTTATCGCCGCCCTCCACACCTTGTACGCCTCCCGCCGAGGACCTGGCCAAGTCCTCCGCCTCGCCCTCGCCTCCGGGAAAGAGCCCCCGCCGCCGGTACCCTTTAAGCAGCCCCGAGAGCTGAGGGC
This sequence comes from Choloepus didactylus, assembly GCF_015220235.1. Classification (NCBI taxonomy): domain Eukaryota; kingdom Metazoa; phylum Chordata; class Mammalia; order Pilosa; family Megalonychidae; genus Choloepus; species Choloepus didactylus. Next base: position 337,337 of record NC_051323.1, read on the forward strand.
TCAGCTACCGGCCGCCACTCCCCCCAGAAGCAGTAACCGGGACCGCAACTGGTGCCCCGTGTGAGGAACGTCTCCACACAACAGTTCGGCAGGTCGCCCGCTCGCCCGGACGCCTCTCCAGCTTCCCGTTTCCTCGCCTGCAAGGTAAGGGCCGCCTCTCCTTCGCCGCTTCCGGAGCCGTATGAGGTTCACCGCTCCGAAGCCGCTCCTCCCTTCCCCCATGCTCTCTTCGTCCTCTTGTATGCGCACTTCTATGACCCCCGTTCCTCCTAACGCTCTCCCTCTTCCCCTCCATTACTTTGCCGTGGTTCTTTGTGTCTTTGTCTCCTCATTTGGCGCCGTGTGCCTCTTTGCAACCGCCCCCCCCCCCGACTGCTCCCGTTGCCAAAGGGCACTGCTTTCCGCTCTCGCCGTCTCCTTTGGCCTCGCGGCCACGGTTTATCTCATTCTCTCTGCTCGGTAAACAACCCCTCCTCCTCCCCCCTCAGCTATGGGTAATCGTCTATCTACGTGCCAGGCACCTCAAGTTCGTGCTCTAGCGGGTCTCCTAGACACGCATCGCTGTAAAGTGTCTGTCCGGCAGCTGCAGGTATACTGGGACCTCCTGCTGCCCTTTAACCCATGGCTCACCACTTGCCATCTTTGGGACCCTGTTACTTATGATCGTCTTATTGATCGAGTCACCAACGCCATGGAACATGAGAGCAAGCGCTTCCCTCCCGGCTTGCTCCCCACCTTGATAACCATCCGCTCCTGCCTTCAAGGCTCCCTCCCCCTGATCGAGGCCCCGTTAAATCCAAGGAGGCCCTATCAACCCAGCCAACAGATTCAGATAGCGATACTAATTCAAATCATGACTCGGACACGGAGTCCTTAGTCGAGCAGATTAACAACGCGCTCAAGGTGACTCCCAAAAAGCAAAATAACACTGTGCCACGCCAAGATGGCGAACTTCCTCCTTCTTCTTCCATCGAGGGGAGGAAGTGCTCCGGCGATGACGTCAGCCCTAAGCTGGGCCGGAAACCGCATACGCTTTACCCCGCCCTTCCACAGGGCGGAGCTAGTCCGCCATCTTGTGCCTTGAACCCCGCCCTTTCACAGGGCGGGGCTGATCCACCATCTTGTGTCTTAGCCACGCCCACCGCGCCGCCATCTTGCGACGCTTGGGGCCTCCCACTCCCGCCTCCCCCTTCAGCGAGCTCCCCCTCGGAGCCGCTACCGGCAGCTGCCGCCGCTCCTCCCACCCTGCCGACTAACAACCCCTGGCTGCCTTCTACACCTCAAGGCAACCCTTGGGGCAACGCTCCCCCTACCCCCACTCCCGCGCCAAGCCCTCTGCAAGCGCGTCCTCCTTTCTCTCGTGCTTTTCGCTGCTTTCCTCTTAACCTTGCCCCCACCCCACAGAAACCGTATGACTGGTATCCCATTGACTCAGATACTATCAAGCAGCTTCGCAGGGCCGTCAAGGAGGACGGGTTAGGTAGCCCATACGCTTCCCAAATACTGCAGGATCTCGGCATGGACTATTGCATCCCCCAAGACTGGGCCTCGCTTGCCCGTTCCATTCTTAACCCCGGTCAGTTTGTTGACTGGCGTGCTCACTTCCAGGCGGAAGCAGCTAAGCAAAGTGAGCAAGATGCAGCCATTGGAGTCTATCATCCCCCCGAAGCCTATTTGGGCACTGGAGCATTTCTAAGTGCGTCTGCTTATATTAATGTCCCTGCTACCTTCTGGACTGTCCTCAGAGGCATCGCCTTACGCGCGTTTGCCAACTGCTCTGCCCGTCGACCTGACAAATTTACCAAGCTCCTCCAGGAGCCAAACGAACCTTTTGCCACCTTCGTTTCCAGGGTTGAAGAGGCCTGTGCTAGAAAAGTTACCGACCCCCAAGCCCAGCTAGCGCTCACCCGCGAACTCATTCTAGAAGGGGCTAACCCCCCCTGTAAGCAAGCCATTCTCCCCTTGCGGGAAAAAAGGATAGATGACTGGGTTCTCGCTTGCAGCGCCTTTGATCCAGCTGCCACGTCCCTAGCCCAGGCTGTCTCTGGCGCCGTCACTGCCGCCTTAGCCGCCACCACCGGCTGCTTTAAATGCGGGCAAAGCGGTCATTTTGCCAGGGAATGCCCCAATACGGAGGTCAAACGCCCGCCTCCCATGCAACGCAATGGGCGCCCCCCCTCCCACTCCATGCCCGCGCTGCCAACGTGGTTATCACTGGGCGCGCGATTGCAAAAGCAGCCACAGAGACCTTAACGAGAAAGATTTAAAAAAATTCTGCTATCCCTGGTGCCCTGGCGGTAGTCAACACCAGAGCACTGAGCAAGCTTTAAACTCCAAGCGGGGCAAGCCTCAGCCCCGCCCCTAAGAGGCAGCATGCCGGCCGGTTCCAATAAAACTAATCAATGCTCCGACAATAAAACGCTTCTCTGGACAGTCCCCATCACTCCAGAAAAACCTACTCGTAAGTTAAGAATAGAGGGGCAATGGTACACAGGCACGCTCGATTCAGGGGCAGAAGTCTCTTGCATGCCCGCTCAGTATGCCACCATGTGCATGGTTCTTGATGGTCCCTCGGTAGTGGGAGCCACTGGTACCTCTACTTCTCTTCAGGCCATAAGACCCATTAAGTGGGAGAATGGAGAAGGCCACTCAGGTACCTTCCGCCCGTTATTTCTACACACCATAGACCAAATTTTATGGGGCCGTGACATCCTCGCCACCTCTGGGGCAGTGCTTACCACGCAGCCCCCCCAATAATGAGCGCCACTGCTCGTTTAACACCTCCAGCACCCGTTCCTCTACAGTGGGATACTGAGAAACCTATATGGGTGGAGCAGTGGCCCCTTCCCACGCATAAATTGGTAGTACTCCAAGCCCTTGTACAAGAACAATTGGATGCTGGCCACATAGAACCTTCTACTAGTCCCAATAATTCGCCAGTATTTATTATTCATAAAAAAACCACAGGGAAATTTAGGCTCCTCAATGATTTGCGGGAAATCAATAAGCATATTCTTCCCATGGGTTCCCCGCAGCCTGGCCTTCCCCATCCGGTAGCCATCCCGGCTCACTATCATGTAGCCACTATTGACATCAAAGACTGTTTCTTTTCCATCCCGCTACATGAGTGAGATCGCCCGCGCTTTGCCTTTACAGTCCCCATCCCAAACCACGCGGGCGCAACTAGCAGGTACCAATGGAAAGTCCTCCCTCAAGGGATGCGTAACAGTCTGGCCATCTGCCAGATGTATGTTGATCACGCAGTGGCCCCCCTGCGAAAGCGGGCCATGCTCATCCATTACATGGATGACATCTTAGTGGCCTCTGAAGACGCCGAGACGCTTCCTCTAATCCTCAAAGACCTCACCACTAATTTAGCTGACCTCGGCCTTACGATTCAACCCGATAAAGTTCAAATTGTGCCACCATTAGCCTTCTTAGGGTTTAGTATTGATAAAACCATTGCTCCGTCCGCTCCCCAGCTGGACATACCGGACCGGGTCACTATCACTGAGCTTCAACAGCTCTGCGGTCAGATCAATTGGCTCCGCTCTGCGTTGCCGATCACCACAGCACAGCTACAACCACTCTTTATGCTGCTGAGTGTCCCTGAAGCCCCGCCGCTAGCAATCTCCCGGCGCATTAAGCTCACCCAGGAGGCAAAGGAAGCCATTGCCGCAATTAACAAGGCACTCGCTGCCTGCTGTCTCAACAGGTTCAGCACTAAAGAGGGCAATCTTATAGCACTCATCCTCCCTACGCCCGGCACACCTATGGGCTGCCTGTGGCAGGAAGGCCCTCTACTTTGGGCGCATCCCGCTAAAAGTCGACTTAAGAAGATTTGCCCTGCAGTGCGGCTCTGGATCAGCCTAGCTTCAGATCTAGTTACCTTGGCTGTTCATGTATTCGGAGAGCCGCCAGAAAAAATTGTTTGGCCCCTAGACACAGGCCAAACCCGCCTGCTTATACGTGACAACCCGGACATGCAAATCCTTTTAGAAGGATTTCAGGGGGAATTCAGCTGCCACTATCCTAGCCATCGGCTGTTACAAGGACTCGCCAAGCTTCCCTTCCGCAGCCCCTTCCATCCTTTCCCCTCCTCTGCACCCATCCTGGGTGCCACTACCGTCTTTACTGATGCCTCCAAAACCCGTTTCGCCTTCCTCTCTTATTCGCAGGACCATCCAGAACCCCGCCTATTCAGTTATGTCAACCTTCATTCGGTCCAAGTGGGGGAAATTCTGGCAGTGTCATACGCACTAAACGCCCACTGCAACCACCCAGTAAACATTTTCACTGACAGCCTCTACACGTATCAGGTCTGCCGAGTCCTTGCATTTTCCACCTTTTTCCCTGGGAACTCGGCCATCAATAAAGCACTTTCTAACCTCAGAAGCATCTTAGAGCATAGACAGGATCCTTGGTTCGTTAGCCACATTCGTAGTCACTCAGGCCTTCCGGGGCCCTTGGCTAATGGCAACAGTATAGTAGACCAAGCGGTCTCAGCTCAGACTACCCAAGCTATGCTAACTCACACAACGGCCCCTCCGGGGGACGCTGTTAACCAGGCCAAGTTATTGCATTCCAGGTTTCACTTTTCGGCTATGTCGTTACATCATCTATGTGGCCTCCCCTTAGATACCTGTAAACATCTTGTCCGCAATTGTACAACTTGTGCGCCCTTTGCGCCACTTGGCCCCTTACAACCTCAAGGAGTCAACCCACGAGGCTTAAAACCAAATTCTAGATGGCAAATGGATGTAACTCATGTTCCGTCCTTTGGGCGCCTCAAGTATGTACATGTAATGATTGACACCTTTTCAGCTATGTGTTATGCGGTCCCCCTCGTCGGGGAAACGGCCAAACACTGTATCAAGGCCCTGAGACAAGGAATTCTCTTCATGGGAGTCCCCTGGGACCTAAAAACGAACAATGGGCCTGCCTATCGCAGTGCCTCTTTTGCGGCTTTTCTTCAGTTATATAACATCACCCATCATTTCGGCATCCCCTATAATCCACAGGGGCAAGCCATTGTAGAAGCAATCCATCGCCGCTTAAAAATACAAATTGAAAAAGAAAGGGCAATGCTCCCCCAGGCAACTCCAGGGGACCTTGTTATAGCAGCCCTTATTCACCTTAATCTACTCACATTCAATAAGGAAGGGCTTTCGCCCCTACATAAACATTGGGGGCCCTCATATAGGCCCACCCAGGCCCCGATGGTTTACTGGAGGGACCCGGAGAATAATACCTGGAAAGGTCCCTCCCCACTTCTCGCCCAGGGGCGCGGGTTTGCTTGTGTTTTCCCAGATGATGCAGCACAACCAATATGGATCCCAGGAAGGGCAATCCGGCCCACCACCAGCAACCACGCGTCCAACGAGACGGGAACGCCGTCGTCTCCGCAGCCTGGTGCACCAGATGACAACAGTACACCTGGGCCTGGACCCCAGTCCGAGCAGAGCGCAGCAGCGGCGAGAAATTAGAGAAATTATACGCCTCTATAAACAGGCAAAAACCAATGTCATACACCCTCTCAACCCTCACCCAAGCATAACCTCCCTTCTAATGGTCATGTTAGTTCTTGCCTCTTCTACCCAGGGCGATCCCCACCAGCCTTGGAAGTGGACCCTTGCGCTTTGGAAAGACTCCACAATAATTTTTTCCAACACCACAGCAGGATCTCCCTCCTTCATCTTTAATGCCATTGATCTGTTTGTCCCTCCTAATCCAAAACCTCCTGGTTATCCAGGCAGCCTAAATATTCAAAATTATTACATGTGTCCATCTTCAAATCCTGGAAAATCATATTGCAAATCCCCAAAGAACTATTACTGCCCGTACTGCAGGTGTGAAACATTAGCCACTGGCTGGAAACCTTCTGTCCCTGACAAATTTCTAAACCTCGCAGTAATCCCGTATACTTGCCAAAATTCAGGCTATCGCTATTTCGACAGGTACCTTTGTCCTAAAAGACTAATGCTCACCATACAAAACCCTGCCGATACGTCTTGGCTCTTGGGTAAAACTTGGGGCTTCCGAATTTGGCTATCGGGGTCCGATCGGGGAACCCTTATATCCATAAAAAAGGAGGCTATAAACCAACCAAAGAAAAATACTGTTATAAAAAGGCCCTTTAACATTGGTCCCAACAAAGTCATTAACCCTCTTCTCCCACAGCCCTCCAGCCGCACCTTAGCTCCGACTAAACGCACCTCAACTACATCTCAAACCCCACCACCCCAGCTTCCTCTGCCCCCTTCTCATTATTCCTCTCCCCTCCTCAGCCTCATCCAAGCCGCCTTTGCCTCAGTGAACTCCTCCAACCCCAATTTTACCTCCTCCTGCTGGCTCTGCCTCTCCACCTCTTCCTCACTGTACGAGCCCGTTGCCTCCAACCTCTCCTTTTCAGAAAGCACAGAAGACAGCCCCTTGGAATGCAATTGGAATGCCTCTACCGTCCCCCTGACCTTTCATTCAGTCTCCTATACGGGAAAGTGCGTCCGCCCTCGCTCCAGTAACTCTCCCGACCTCACTGCCTGTGCCAGCTACTCATTTCCCAGCAGCTCGGCAAAATTTCTCATTCCTCATAACTCCTCCCAATGGCTCTGCTCCTCTACAGGACTTACCCCCTGTCTCAGCACGAATATCATCAGTGAATATAAAGAAACTTGCCTCCTAATTGTCCTTATCCCTAGGGTCTTATACCACAGCGAAGAAGACTTCTTCCTCCGTCTGGAAAGAACTGCAGCTCCTGCTCTTCTGCAAAAGCGAGAGCCCATCACCGCCCTCACAATTGCCTCCCTCCTAGGTCTTGCCGGCACTGGCACCGGAATCGCTGCACTAGCCAGTCAAGGCTCCGCCCTAACTCACCTCAGGGCGGCTGTTGACGAGGACATTCATCACTTACAAAACGCTATTTACCATCTAAAAGATTCTGTCAATTCCCTCTCTGAGGTAGTGCTCCAAAACCGCCGAGGTCTTGACCTTCTCCTCCTCAAAGAAGGAGGCCTCTGCGCCGCCCTAGGAGAAGAGTGCTGTGTATATGCCAATTCCACAGGTCTCGTCGAGGACAGCCTGAAAAGGGTCCGAGAGGGACTGGAAAAGCGTAAAAGAGATCGTGAAGCCACCAGTTATTGGTCCAGTTTTTTCACTCCCATCCTCCCATACATCCTTCCTTTTCTTGGCCCCCTATTAATAATTATTCTAGCTCTCATCTTAGGACCCTGCCTCATCCGCAAAATTGTCCAGCTTGTAAGGAAACAAACGGATGCCATTTTTTCCTCGTTCGTGCAAATCCAGTATCAGCGACTCGCCACCTCTGACGCCCCCCACTCCAAGATGACAGCCAACCCTCCGCGACCTCAACGCCACCGGTCAACCCGCCGACCGCGAGGCCCTTCTCAATCACCTGAACATTGCTCTCGCCTCGAGATCCAGCTTCTCTGAACCCCTGAACTTTAAACCCCTCACCTTCGCCCAGCCCGCTACAGCGAAGCCCTTGTCGAGCGTCCGGGCACCACACCAACACTGAGCTCCAGCCTCGCTGAGCCACCGTCAACCCCTTTTTTCCCTTCCCTGACCTCCCCCTTCCCTCACCCTTAGCGGGCCTCTCCGGTAAAGCCTCTTCCTCTAATTAGAAAAGAAAGGGGAATTGCGGGTGACTGAGCTTGTACCTCGACTTACCAGGCCTGGGCCAGGGGACCTGATATCACCCCCTGGGGAGGGTAGTGGGTACGGGCGTTTAGTGCCCTCTGCAGCCCCCCCGAGCCTGGGAAGCGAGGTCAAGGCAGCTCCCTTTTCCTCACCCAAAATGCCACTGGCAGGGGAGGCTTGCCGGAGGGAACCGCCTTTCTCCCAACCGCCCTTACCCCATTTCCTTATCTTACCCGCACACTCCCCTGTGCCAAGGCAACTCCTGCCACCGCCAGCGCGCATGCACCATGGCCAGAACAACTCCCGCCCGCTGCAACGGCTCCTGCGTCCTCTCAGAACCAATCCTAGCCCCTCTCCCTTCAGTATTGCCATTTAAGGCTACTTCACCTCCTTTCCAGCCCTGCCCTTCTTACCAGCCTATATAACCTGTGATCACCCCTGAATAAAGCCTCTTTGGCGCATACTCCTACTGGATGAAGAGTGTCTTGTCCTTATCGCCGCCCTCCACACCTTGTACGCCTCCCGCCGAGGACCTGGCCAAGTCCTCCGCCTCACCCTCACCTCCGGGAAAGAGCCCCCGCCGCCGGTACCCTTTAAGCAGCCCCGAGAGCTGAGGGCTCAGCTACCGGCCGCCACTCCCCCCAGAAGCAGTAACCGCGACCGCACACTCATCTCTTGAGGGACATTTGAGTTGTTTCCATCTCTTGGCAATTGTAAATAATGCTGCTGTGAACATTGGCGTGCAGATATCTGTTTGTGTCACTGCTCTCCAATCTTCCGGGTATATTCCGAGAAGTGCAATCGCTGGGTCGAAGGGTATCTCTATATCTAGTTTTCTAAGGAACGGCCAGACTGATTTCCAGAGTGGCTGAACCATTATACAGTCCCAACAACAGTGAATAAGAGTTCCAATTTCTCCACATCCCCTCCAGCATTTGTAGTTTCCTGTTTGTTTAATGGCAGCCATTCTAATTGGTGTGAGATGGTATCTCATTGTGGTCTTAATTTGCATCTCTCTAGTAGCTAGTGAAGCTGAACATTTTTTCATGTGTTTCTTGGCCATTTGTATTTCCTCTTCAGAGAACTGTCTTTTCATATCTTTTGCCCATTTTGTAATTGGCCGGTCTGTACTATCATCATTGAGTTGTAGGATTTCTTTATACATGCAAGATATCAGCCTTTTGTCAGATACATGGTTTCCAAAAATTTTTTACCATTGAGTTGGCTGCCTCTTTACCTTTTTGAGAAATTCCTTTGACGTACAGAAATTTCTAAGCTTGAGAAGTTCTCATTTATCTATTTTTTTTTTTTTTTTGTTACTTGTGCTTTGGATGTAAAGTCTAGGAGGTGGCCACCTGATACAAGGTCTTGAAGATGTTTTCCCACATTATCTTCTAGGAGTTTTATGGTGCTTTCTTTTATATTGAGATCTTTGGTCCATTTTGAGTTAATTTTTGTGCAGAGTGTGAAGTACGGGTCCTCTTTCATTCTTTTGGACATGGATATCCAACTCTCCAAGCCCCATTAGTTGAAAAGACCTTTATGACCCAGTTCAGTGACTTTGGGGACCTTATCAAAGATCAGTCAGCCATAGATCTGGGGGTCCATCTCCAAATTCTCAATTCGATTCCATTGATCTGTATGTCCATCTTTGTGCCAGCACCATGCTGTTTTGACAACTGTGGCTTTATAATAAGCTTCAAAGTCAGGGAGTGTAAGTCCTCCCACTTGGTTTTTCTTTTTTAGAGTGTCTTTAGCAATTCAAGGCATCTTCCCTTTCCAAATAAATTTGATAACTAGCTTCTCCAAGTCTGCAAAGTAGGTTGATGGAATTTTGATTGGAATTGTATTGAATCTATAGATGAGTTTGGGCAGAATTGACATCTTAGTGACATTTAACCTTCCTAACCATGAACATGGAATATTTTTCCATCTTTTAAGGTCCCCTTCTATTTCTTTTAGTAGAGTTATGTAGTTTTCTTTGTATAGGTCTTTTACATCTTTGGTTAACTTTATTCCTAGGTACTTGATTTTTTTAGTTGCTATTGAAAATGGTATCTTTTTCTTGAGTGTCTCTTCAGTTTGTTCATTTCTAGCATATAGAAACATTACTGACTTGTGTGCATTTATCTTGTATCCTGCTACTTTGCTAAATTTGTTTATTAGCTCTAGTAGCTGTATCGTTGATTTCTCAGGGTTTTCTAGATATAAGAGCATATCATCTGCAAACAATGACAGTTTTACTTCTTCTTTTCAAATTTGGATGCCTTTTATTTCTTTGTCTTGCCGGATTGCCCTGGCTAGCACTTCCAGCACAATGTTGAATAACAGTGGTGACAGTGGGCATCCTTGTCTTGTTCCTGATCTTAGAGGGAAGGCTTTCAGTCTCTCACCATTGAGTACTATGCTGGCTGTGGGTTTTTCATATATGCTCTTTATCATATTGAGGAAGTTGCCTTCAATTCCTAGCTTTCGAAGTGTTTTTGTCAAAAAGGGATGTTGGATTTTGTTGAATGCTTTTTCAGCATCTATTTAGATGATCATTTGATTTTTCCCTTTTGATTTGTTAATGTGTTGTAATACATTGATTGATTTTCTTATGTTGAAGCATCCTTGCATGCCTGGAATGAACCCCACTTGGTCATGGTGTATGATTTTTTTAATGTGTCTTTGGATTCGATTTGCAAGTATTTTGTTGATGATTTTTGCATCTACATTCATTAGGGAGATTGGCCGGTAGTTTTCCTTTTTTGTAACATCTTTGCCTGGTTTTGGTATTAGATTGATGTTAGCTTCATAAAATGAGGTAGGTAGTGTTCCATTTTCTTCAATGTTTTGGAAGACTTTAAGAAAGATCGGTGTTTGTTCTTTCTGGAAAGTTTGGTAGAATTCTCCTGTGAAGCCATCTGGCCCTGGGCATTTATTTCTGGGAAGGTTTTTGACAACTGATTGGATCCCTTTGATTGTGATTGGTTGGTTGGGGTCTTCTGTTTCTTCTCTAGTCAGTCTAGGTTGTTCGTATGTTTCCAGGAAATTGTCTATTTCCTCTACATTATCCAGTTTGTTGCCATACAGTTGTTCATAGTACCCTCTTATAATTTTTTTTAATTTCCTCGGGACCTAGAGTAATGTCACCTTTCTCATTCATTATTTTGTTTATATGGGTCTTCTCTCTTTTGATTTTGTCAGTCTAGCTAGGGGCTTGTCAATCTTGTTGATCTTCTCAAAGAACGAAATTTTGGTGTTATTTATCCTCTCTATGGTTTTTTTGTTCTCTATGTCATTTATTTCGGCTTTAATCCTTGTTATTTCTTTTCTTCTACTTGATTTAGGATTGGTTTGCTGTTCATTTTCTAGCTTTTTCAGTTGATCCATTAGTTCTTTGATTTTGGCTCTTTCTTCCTTTTTAATATATGTGTTCAGTGCTATAAATTTCCCCCTCAGTACCACTTTTGCTGCATCCCATAGGTTTTGGTATGTTGTGTTCTCATTTTCATTCATCTCCATATATTTAGCAATTTCTCTTGCTATTTCTTCTTTAACCCAATGATTGTTTAGGAGTGTGTTGTTTAACCTCCAGGTAGTTGTGAATTTTGTAAGTCTCTGATGGTTATTGACTTCTAATTGTATTCCATTGTGGTCAGAGAATGTGCTGTGAATAATATCAATCCTTTTAAATATATTGAGGCTTGTTTTACATCCCAGCATATGATCTATTCTGGAGAAAGTCCCGTGAGCACTAGAGAAGTATGTGTATCCTGGTGATTTGGGATGTAATGTTCTGTATATGTCTGTTAAATCTAATTCATTTATCAGATTGTTTAGGTTTTCAGTTTCCTTATTGGTCTTCTGTCTGGCTGATCTCTCTATAGGAGGGAGTGATCTGTTGAAGTCTCCCACAATTATTGTGAAAACATCAATTGCTTCCTTTAGTTTTGCCAGGTTTCTCTCATGTATTTTGTGGCACCTTGATTGGGTGCATAAATATTTATGATTGTTATTTCTTCTTGTTGAATTGCCCCTTTTATTAGTATGTAGTGGCCTTCTTTGTCTCTCAAAACATCCCTGCATTGAAAGTCTATTTTATCTGAGATTAATATTGCTACACCTGCTTTCTTTTGGCTGTAGCTTGCATGAAATATTTTTTCCATCCCTTCACTTTCAATTTCTTTCTGTCCCTGTGTCTAAGATGAGTCTCTTGTATGCAACATATTGATGGTTCATTTCTTTTGATCCATTCTGCAAATCTATACCTTTTAGTAGGTGAGTTTAATCCATTTACATTCAACGTTATAACTGTGAAGGCATTTCTTGAATCAGCCATCTTATCCTTTGGTTTATGTTTGTTGTATATATTTTTCCCTCTCTCTGTTAATATCCTCTAATGTACCCATATCGAATCTCTTTAGTACTGAAACTTTCTCCATGTCTCTCTCTCCTTTCTTTGTTTCTCTGTCTGTAGGGCTCCCTTTAGTATCTCCAGTAGGGCAGGCCTCTTGTTAGCAAACTCTCTCAGCATTTGTTTGTCTGTGAAATATTTAAGCTCTCCCTCAAATTTGAAGGAGAGCTTTGCTGGATAAAGTATTCTTGGTTGGAAATTTTTCTCACTCAGAATTTTAAATATGTCATGCCACTGCCTTCTCACCCCCATGGTGGCTGCTGAGTAGTCACTACTTAGTCTTATGCTGTTTCCTTTGTATGTGGTGAATTGCTTTTCTCTTGCTGCTTTCAGAACTTGCTCCTTCTCTTCTGTATTTGACAGTGTGATCAGAATATGTCTCGGAGTGGGTTTATTTGGATTTATTCTATTTGGAGTTCGCTGGGCATTTATGATTTGTGTACTTATGGTGTTTAGAAGATTTGGGAAGTTTTCCCCAACAATTTCTTTGAATACTCTTCCTAGACCTTTACCGTTTTCTTATCCTTCTGGAACACCAATGAGTCTTATATTTGATGTTTTATATTATCTATCAAATCCCTGAGGTCAATTTCGATTTTTTTTTATTTTTTTCTCCATTCTTTATTTGTGCTTTCATTTTCCATTCTGTCATCTTCCAGGTCACTGATTCATTGTTCAACTTCCTCTAGTCTTGTACTATGAGTATCCAGAATCTTTTTAATTTGGTCAACAGTTTCTTTAATTTCCATAAGATCATCTATTTTTTTATTTAGTCTTGCAATGTCTTCTTTATGCTCTTCTAGGGTCTTCTTGATGTCTTTTATATCCTGTTCCATGCTCTTCTTGATGTCCTTTATATCCCATGCCATGGTCTCATCGTTCATCTTTAGTTCCTTAATTAGTTGCTCTAAGTACTGTATTTCTTCTGATCTTTTGATTTGGGTGCTTCAGCTTGGGTTATCCATATCTTCTGGTTTTTTCATATGCTTTAAAATTTTCTGTTGTTTTTGGCCTCTTGGCATTTGCTTAACTTAGTAAGGTTTCTTTAGGATTTGTAGACCAATTGAAATCCTTATCTCTAATTTGTCAGGTCTACAGCTTCGTGGAGTACCTTTCTGTGAGTAACCAGCAGGTGGTGTCCGTGAGCCACCTGTTCCCCTCAAGGCAGTTCTCCCCTGCTTTGCCTCTGTGCTGAGTGGGGAAGTAAGTCTTGTGGGGTCCAGTTGGTGTACCAAGCTTGCGTGTGTAGTTGGTGTTGCCTGCCCTGTATATGGGGCGTGTTTCTGGGCAGTCAGGGAGGGGGTGTGGCCCTAACAATCAAATCTCCCTGGTGATCCTAGAGTTTTAAAGCTGCTGCAATAGTCTAATCCTTCAGTTCAGTCCTGCCACAGTTTGTCTCTGCCACTGACCCACAAGTCCTTGGTATTGGCGTATGGCTCCTGAGACTTGCAAGTGGGCCCCTCTTCCAGGCCATGCACCCCCTTGTCCTCTGTTGAGGGATGACTGTGCTATGTCACAGGTGAGTGCCGTCCCCCCAGGGCAGTTCTGGGCTGCTGAGCTGTGTAGGGAGGCTCCCAGTCTGCTGAAATGATGGCTGAATGGGGCTTTGTTAATTCACACTGCTCCACCTCCCCAACTCTGGGACAATCAGCTGAGGTTGCAGGGAAGGCTAATGTCCACGCCCAGTTTTGTGGTGTGTGCCTGTTATTTGAAGCACTTCTGTCACACTGGGTTGTCTGGGACAGCTCTGGGCTATGGGTCTGGCGATGGGCAGGAGTGTTTCCTGTCCACCAGGATGATGGCTGTGAGCGGACACCCCCCTTTTCTTGGGAAGTTGTGGTGTTTAGTGAATTTTTCTCAGCCACCAGATTATTGCCTTTTGTCTCAGAGCTCTCAGTTCTGCTCTTGTCTTGACCTGCCCAAATTGTAAGTCTTTGAGGCTTTCTGTATTGGGCTTCTTAGAGTAATTGTTTTAGAAAATGAAAAAAAGATTAAAAAAATAAAGGAAAAAAAAAAAAGGGCTCTCCTGGCAGATCTAATTCGTTATTGAAATGCTAAGAGACAAAGCAATTAGGGCTATTAAGGAAAGATCCAGGGGTCAGAGAGATCAGTTTTTCTTTGGGTTTTGCAAATGAGCCTGCAGGGCCTGAGCTCTGCCCTTCCCCTTTCTATGTTCACCAGAACTCCAAAAAGCATGTACTTTTATTTTTGAGTTTTTCTTGCTGTTTTTTTGCTATGCCTGTCTCCTCTCTGCTGGGCTGGCTACTCTCAGATTCTCTGCTGTCTGGTCTCAGTCTGTCTATGGTTGGAGTTTGGATCAGTAGAATGAGTTTCTGATAAGAACTGCCACTGCAGTTCTCCCTTCTCCTTCCAGGAGCTGACAGCCCCTCCTCCCACGGGACTGAGCCTGGCAGGGAGGGGCATGGGACCCCTGGCCGCAAATCTTACAGATTTCGCTGATCTCAGCAGTTCCACGTTTTCATGAGTGTTGTATGAAGTATGCCCAAAGTCAGATTGCTCTGTGGTGTCCAGTCCACGGAGTTCCTGGCTTTCTACCTACTTCCCTGGAGGAGTAATTAAAACATGCACCTCACGAATCCACCATCTTGCCCCACCTTCTCGGGAATATGCCAAATACTTTTGATATAGAAAAGATTATTTTTTATAACAGAATAAAATCCTCAAGAATCTTGATATACTCGAGATGATGTGAGTCCTCTTCCTGGAGTTCTTTGAATATTATTAAATAAATTAATACTGACCTCTATCTCCCCTAAGTCAATGTTTAACTATAATTTTAGGTACCCACCCTAATTCTTGATTTTAACTGATATTGTTTTAGAATGTCAGCATCTAGATTAGTATTTTCTGTTGTTGACAAAGCAATTGTATTATATGAAATTATTTCTATTTATTTTTCACTTGAAATTTTATTGATAATGACTACAAAACTGATTTTATCAATGTCATTGTCAGCATTTATTGTCATAATGATATTTTGCATTCTGTTATTTGTGATGTAACTGTTTACATTGATAAATTTGCTTGGTTTTACACTGCTGGAATTCACTCAACTTTGTCATAAATTATTTAGATGCACTCTAGGTTTTTATTTGCTAACATCTTATTTAGAATGTTTATGTTGAATTTATTAGGGAATTTTATAACTCTCCTTTGTTTGAGCTTATTTATTAGTATTTAATGGTCAATTCATACTGGCTTAAAAATTAATTGGAGAGCTTTCCATACCTTCCCATGTACCTGTTTATGTAACATGAAAATTTTGTATTTTTGAGAGTTTGATAATATAACAAGTCTATCTATTTTAATATGGTGGTTTTAAAACAAGTCTGTATAAGAACATAGCAGATATAATATATGATTTGAAGTGATCACAATCATAAGTGCTAGAGTTAAAATATTTTCAGTAACAGAAGAGGGAAGCATTTGGTTCCAACATTGCATGGACTGTCTACATAATGCTCACATGGTTCTAAGTAACCAAACGTTGAGAGCTAATCAGTTCTGAGGAAGTGTGATGGGGCAAATACAGGAATGTATGAGCACAAGGGGAGGTTGCCCTTGGCATACATTAACTTTGAAAGTTATCTGCAATGTTGCTGTATACCTCTATGAAAATTTTATTTTCTAATGGGCACTCTGACAATGGTTACTCAGGGTCAAAACTCACTTAGTTGGAAATAAATGAAATAGCCAGTCTGCATCTAAATATATTGCTCTTGTGTGATTTTCTTAAGCAGAACTGGGAACAACAGTATTTACTGCCAACTGGGAGTTTTCCACAAATTTTCTCAAGAGTGCTAAATCCCAGTGTTAATTAAATATTAAATAAGGAAATTGCATTAACTGTTTTAGATCACAAGGACACACTGTTCAGTACAAACCTAAGCAGTAATCTTCCAACTTTGACCTAAGTGACCTATTGGAATTAATGACATTTTCAAAAGTTGCTGATTTTCTCCTTGTAAATTCACAATAATATTGGCTGGGTAACTATCTAAATTGTATCAGATGACAGAAGTAACATAAGGGAGGAAGGTTCATTGAGAGATTAGGGAGAAATAATTAATTGCAGATTAGATTTGGTTGAATGTTTCTTTCTAAAAGATCACCATGGGGTAAGCTCTCTCAATACAGATAATTTATCCCAGATCTCATAAATTCTAGCTCTGATACCAGAGCTAGTTGAGTGAAATTTTCACATCCACTTTTAATGAAGGAGATTTAAGAAGGGGATTGACTTGGAGTTATCCTGTAGTAATACAGTAGAATAATTTAAAATATAATTTCAGGGGAAAAGGTAACAGCAAGATTACCTCACTTATGACAAACTGACTTATTCCACAGTCACATCATAAACAGGAATGCTGAATAAAGATAATAACCAAGAGAAAAGAAAATAATAAATATTTGGAGGGGTGCTCTAAGCAACCAATCCTAGGCATAAACTATCCCAGTTCCACCTTTTGTACACAGTCTGAGCCACATATACCCAAGCCCATGGAAATAGCTGGTTTTATTCAATGATGAGTAATACTTGCAAATAAGCAAACATGAGAATAAAGTGTAGATTGCAAAACAAACAAGCAAGCAGTTAAACAAACTATAATAGCTAAAGTACATACATCCCAAAAGAATGAAGTCAGAAATAATATTCACAAACACAGAGTCAAAGAATAGGTTTTAAGTAAAGGCTTGATAAAAAATAATCTGGGGCTGAGCTCAGATATGAAATAAAAATAAATAAATGATTCTGCCTTCTATCTTTCTTGGATTTATGTGAGAAGCATTCTTAAAATGACAGTACCACCAAAACAAATCATGAAGTGACTTCTGCTTACTATTTAATAACTACAATTTATAAATCAATGAAATGCTACAGAATAGCCTGGCATCATTGCTGTACCTGGAGGAAATATAGAAAATCTGAATAATACCAAGTATGAAACAATATTAAGAGCAAATATATTTAGACATTCTGAAGCATGACAAGTCTGTTTATCTTATGGTGGATTTAAAACATGACAAAATTCTTTGACACTCCTTGCATTGAGGCATGGTCTCCATGTCCCTCCCTTTTAATCTCGGCAAACTTTTAAGTCTCTGTTTTTGACCAATAGGATGCAGTGGCAGTTGACTTTTTTACTTTTGAGGCTGGGTAAGAAAAGTCATGGAGTTCCTGCATAGTTCTTTGGGATTTTTATCTCTGGAAGAATACATCTGATATGTAAGAAACCTGAATCATTCTAAGCCTGTCATGCTCAAGAGGCCATATGTGGTGCTCTGAAAGAAAATCTAGCTGAACTGGCATCCACTGCCAACCATGAGAGAGAGCCAGAATGGGTGTCAAGACCATTAAGCCTTCAGTTGAGAGTAGCCCTGGCCAACACCTGACAGATCCCATGGAAGAACTGTCCAGTTGAATATTTCCAAATTCCTGACCCGCAAAATGAATAATTGCTTATATGTGTTAATTTGGGGCTAGTTTTTTTATGCAGCAAGAGTCTAGAGAAGAGAATTCACTGCCTAGAAGTGGGGTGCTGCCATTTAAAACCTAAACCAAACCCAATCTACCAAGCAAACAAAATACCTCTAAAATGTGTAGTGTTGGATCTGAGACAGTGTAGATGTGGGGACTGGAAGGGCCTTGGAAAGAGGCATAGCAGAAACCTGAACAGCATGAGGAGGCTATAGGTGAGGAATTAAAGGAAAATGAAGAAAATGTTTTGGAAATTGGATTAAAGAGGACCTTCTTATGCTGAGGTGGAAAGTTTGGAAATACTGTTGCCTGTGGTAGCATGGAAAATAGGAAATGTACCTATGAACTCCATGATCTAGCTATGGATAACAAAACCTATGAACTCCATGATCTAGCTATGTGGGGTGATCAGAGTGCCTCCAGGTCTCTTCTAGATGCCTATTGTAAAATGTGAGGGAACAGAGATGGACTAAAGAACAAACTATCCAGTTTTTGATCAGAATTTAGAAGAATGTAAACCACTTTCTTGATTTAAGTGTAAAACTATTCCTCACTTCCAATCATTAATAATAAAAGACTTTCAAAGTAAGAAAGGGGCTCACTGCGAGTATCAAACCCATGCATTTTCAGATAAACTTGGTCTTAAGGAAAAGATGAAACCAAGGGTGTGACTATAAAACATTTATTAAGAACTCAGAAGATTTAATGTGGTGCCTCATTGACCTTTTCAAACTCAGAAAAGATCTTAAAGTGTATGCCATCTGAGGGAATTGACAAGAACCTGGACTTTGAGCCTAAGCCTGATGTCCTAGTAGATACATTAGTGAGTATTGAGAAGGTAGAAGCATATTTTGTGACAACCCCACTCCCTCTAGGCAACTACTTTCTTATTTCTTCCCCATACTTTTGTTTTCCCATATCTTAGACTTTACATAAATAAAATCATACAGTATTTATTATTTTATTTCTGGATTTCTATTAATAATTTTAAGGTTCATTCATGTTGCATGTATCAGTAGTTTGTAATTTCAATGTCTGAGTGATAATACATTATATTAATATGTTACAATGTGTTGAATTCATTCTGCTCTTGTGGGATGTAGAAGATTGAGTTAGGTATCCCAGAAATAAAGCATAATCTTAATCTCATTCTTGTAGGCATGAACCCATTGTAAATAGGACCTTCTCAAGATTTTATTTTTAGATGAGGTGTAGCCAGATGAATCAGGATGGGTTTTAATCCCATTACTGAAAGCCTTATAAAAAGAAAGCCATGGTTTTATTATCTTCCCTGCTCAGCTTCTATAGGTTATTCCTGTGGTTGTGAACCCATTTGCAAATAGAACCTTTTTAGGTGTTATTAGCTAAGGTGTGCCCAAAGAGGGGTGGGCCTTATCCAATATGGCTGAAGTCCTTATAAGCAAAGGAAGTTGGATACAGAAAGAGAAGCCATGGGAAGAATAAGAAACCGGAAGTCAGTTGAACTCAGAGGAGAAAGGTGAAGTCATCACCATGTGCATTGTTAAGTGACAGAAAAGCCAAGAATCCCTGGAGGCCAGCCCCAGAATGCCAATCTTAGGGGAGACAGTCTTGCCTTGCTGACTACTTCTAGCCTCAAAACCTCTGCTCTGGTGAAGCTTTCAATACCAGTGGCTCTGTGTACCCAGCAGGATGTCTGCAAGTGGTTGAAGAAACATTGTCCAAATCAGTATCAAATCTTCAGTGAGTCATTCAAATGGCATGACATAACTGGGCAAGCTCTGTGGAGACTTACTGATGAAAAGCTTGAGCAGCTGGGGATTGCCTAGGAGCACCTCTGGCAGCACATCTTGCAATACGTACTCCAGCTGAAGGTGTTGGAAGTCAGAAACCTACAGTTATGCACACAAGACTTTTTTATTTAGAATCAAAATGACATGCAGTCATTCACTCCACTGATGTTTATTGAGTGCCTACTATGTCCTCTGCACTTTGCTGGATTCTGGAGAAAGAGAGGAGTGTAACAGATGCAGGCCACACCCTCAGAGAATTTAGTCTAGTGGGAGAGACATCAATCAAATAATCCTCAACTAAATATGGAATTACAAAATTTTAAAAGTGCTTGCATGCAATGGAGGAGACTTACCTGTTCTGAGTACTCCAGGAAGGCTTCCTTCCCTGAGGAGGGAGTGTTTGCGCTCTCATGTGAAGGCAGGAGGAACATTTTGAATAGAAATTTGAAGACAGAATATAAGGGCCTGGTGCATTGAAGAAATGAGTGTGGGGAAGCACAGAGGGAGGGAAACAATGGTGAGAGATGACACTGGAGAGAAGGTCCATGGGAAGGGGAAGAGATACGTAGTCCTGACCCTCAGTCTCCTTACCAGGATCAAGGGCTTGGTTACAACCACCTGATAGGTTTATTGTATTAAATGTTCATGTATGGGTAAGACCCAGGTTAACATCTGGCCCATAGGGGGCGCTTGGTTATGGTCATTTCCTTTTACCCTTCCTTTGCCTCTCTTACCTATCTTTTGAGCTGATTAAGAGACAGAACTCTGTCTTATATTTCAGTGGATCCCTTTAGTGCCCATCCCAGTTTGAACTGCTTATTAAGTGCTTAATAAATGACAGCTGAGGTTGCTATTATGCTTACTAAGCATTCCTCTGTGAGTGGGAATTTTACATTTATTTTCTCTCCTAGTGAATTAAAGGTTTTTATTTAAGAAAAATTGCTGTGAATATGCAAAACTAAATTGAGTTTTCAGCACCTGATACTGTCATATGTAGAACTGGACCTGTTTAATATGCATTGACATAAGGGGGTTATAACATGCAGTTTTATTTTTAAATAGTAAGTAGAATATTGGTTACTTCAGAGCTTCAAAGCAACACTAAGATTTAGAAGGATGAAAAATGTAATCTATCCATATTGGATCACTGCATATATTTACATCACAGCATTTTTCTGATAGCTATTAGAAAAGTATATAAATACCATGATTAAGTGATTAAAATAATAATAATAATAATAAAGCTATATGGGAGGAACCGGAAGCCAGAATTCAGTGGAACCAGGAAGAGAAAGGAGAGGACATCGCCATGTGATAGGAAAGCCCAGGAACCAAGGACTTCTAGACAGTCAGAACATCACTGACCCTTGGAGATAGAAAGCCTGTAGCCCCCCCTGAAACTGTGAGCTAACAAATTCCTGTTGTTTAAACCAACCCATTTTGTGGTATTTGTGATCATAGCCTAGCAAAGCTAAGTCAAGGGGCAAATGGGCTATTTCCAGTTTGGCTTCCAGTTAGACTACAAAGTAGAGAACTCCTATGGCTATGCTTTACATGTCTTTTTTGGATATATGTTTTCATTTCTGTTTGGTAAATACAAAGATTCATGAGTCATAGGATAGGTATAGATTTAACTTCATAAGAAAACAACAAAACTTTTTTTCTAAGGGGTTGTCCATTTTATGCTTCAAGCTGCACTGTATGAGAATCCCAGGAGCTCCATATTCTTACCAACATTTGGTGTTATCTCTAAACTTTGCTCTTTTAGTGTGTGTGTAGTGGTATCATATGATTTTTAATTTGCATTTTCCAGTATCTTGTGTTTGCTGTCTTGCCTACATCATAATTTTTAAATTTATTGATCCCTTGTTTATTTTCTGAGATCTCCTTTTTGCAGCAGGACTCATGCTTTTTCATGATTTGCTCCTAAATAGTTATATATTGAATGACCAAAGGAAAGTGTAAAATAATATTGATAGAAGACTCCTTATTTTTTAAAAGTACCTGTTCTGGATTCAGAGAACTTATTGTCAATTTCCAGATCTACTAATTTGTAAATGTGGAACATTCATTAGGCAAACATTTATCTTATTTCTGATTTGGATTCTTCATTATTACAGTGGGAACAAAAACATAACTGCCTTATTGGGTTGCTATAAATATTAAATTATTAAATTATTAAAGTTAAAACTCTTTGAACAGGGTCTGTGATTTAACATTCAATATTAGCAATTGTTGAAATAAATGTAGTTATATTTTTATGTCCAGAGAATATTTTTTTTTAGAGTGGTTATAGGTTTACAGAAAAATCTTGCAGAAATTACAGCATTCCCGTATACCTACCTCAGAGAGCACTTTAAAATAAATATTAATTCTTTGGGAGAAATAAAGAAATGAGTGAATAGGGAATGCTTAGTTTTCAGTAACTCCAATGTCCAGAGTTAAATTTCCATGAAGGGCAAGATTGGATTTCATTTTCTCAGCTACTACTAAATGGCATGTACACCATGCTTTTCAGTCCTGTTGTTACTGCTGCCAGGATTCTCCTTTTCCACTCATCAGTAAACACAGAAGTTCTTGTGTGGCCTTGGAGCATTTTCTCGCCCTTATTCTTCCTTGATAGCCATTTTTCCCCATCAGCTCAGTATGTAGCATTTGCTGCAGGATACCAATTTTATCACATCACCTACCTCACCAAATAACTACTATCAGTAGAAGAAAATTTTTATGCAAAAAAAATTACAAGTATTTTTTTGTCTTTCTCAGAAGATTTATGTTTCTTTTCACTAGATCAAAATACTTTATTCTCAAGTACATTTAGGCCAGAATTAAACATTTTTAGCTTCTGGCTACAAACATCATTTGTCTTACTTTTCCAGGTTTTATTATCTTTAATGAAGCAAAATGGATTCTTTAGGTTGTCTTACTGAAAAAAAAGATATGCAATGGGTTATAAAACTGAGAGAAGCATAGAAGTAAAAACAATAACAACTATGAACATAATTACACTATTTTCAGCATTTTAGATATTTCCTTCCACTGTTTAGGGCCCTACCAAGCCCAGACTACTGTTTTCTTCAACAGTTCTTACCCATCTTGAACTGAATTGCTTCAGTTCAAAAGAAGCCTTCATTTGTCAATGCTAGCTATTAAAAAGGTAAACTTTTTTTCATTCTGTGTCTTAGAAGCAATGTGCTTAGTAGTCAATTATCTATTTGGCTCTCAGACCAGTAGAAGTTATCAAATTGTTACATTGAATGAGAACTCAGCTATATGCCCAAACAGCTGTACCTTCGAGTTATCAACATAATACTACAGAGGCAAGTTTTAATTTCCTCACCTGAGCTCAGTACAAACTTAATAGGTGACATATGCAGACCCTGTATACATAGACTTGGAGGTGCCTCTTCAGTGTAGTTTAATTCAGTGCAAAAAATTGCTACATTGCAAATTTAATGCCGCTGACTTTAAGTTGAACATTGAAAATCCATGCTAGATTTTCCTAGTTTCTTTTGTTTAATTATAGTATACTAAAAATAAACTTTACAGAATCAGAAGCTGAAAATTTGAGGAGAGAATTTGCTGAGTTCATCAAACCACTCTAGTAACCTCTAGTCTGTTTGCTCTTAATGTAATTGCTCATTTATTTGAGGTTAGATATTTGAGATTAGATGTTAGACTTATTTGACATTTGCTACTTGTTTTACCTCTTCTATGTTTATCTCCTCCCTTGTCTTTTTGTCTTTGTGGTTTTTCCCTTTTAATTCATTAATGTGATGTGTTACATTAATTGATTTTCTTGTGTTGAATCACCCTTGCATATCTGGAATAAAACCCACTTGGTCATGGTGTATCATTCTTTTAATATCCTGTTGAATCAATTTGCAAGTATTTTCTTGAGTTTTGCATCTGTATTCATTAGAGAGATGGTCAAGTTTTTTTTTTTTTTTCCTTGTATCTTTATCTGGCTTTGGTATTAGGGTGATGTTAGCCTCCTAGATTGAGTTAGATTTTGTTCCCTCTTGTTCAATTTTTTGGTAGACTTTGAGCAGGAATGGTATTAATTCTTAATGGAATGCTTGGTAAAACATTCCATTGAATGTGAAGCCATCTGTTTGGTCCTGGGCTTTTTTTACTTGGGATATTTTTTGATCATTAATGATCAAAAAGAACATTTGTTGAGTTCTTCTATTTCTTTGTGAGTCAGTGTAGGGTGTTTGTGTGTTTCTAGAAAGTTGTCCATTTCATCTAAGTTGTGTGGTTTTTTGGCATAAATTGTTCATAGTGACCTCTTATGATCTTTTTTATTTCTTTGGGGTTTGTGGTAATGTCTCCCACTCCAATTTCTGCTTTTATTTATTTGCATTTTCTCTCTTTTGTCTTTGTCAGTCTAACTAAGGGTTTGTCAATCTTATTGATCTTCTCTAAGAACAACTTTTGGTTTTATTGATTATCTCTGTTGTTTATTCTCCATTTCATTAAGTTATGCTCTAATCTTGGTTATTTCTTTCCTTCTGCTCGTTTTGGGGTTATTTTGCTATTCTTTCTCCAATTCCTGCAGGTGTTCAGTTAAGTCATTGATTTTAGCTCTTTCTTCCTGTTTAATGTAGGTGTTTAGGGCTATAAAATTTCCTCTCAGCACTAGCTTTACTGCATCCCATAAGTTTTGATGCACTGTGTTCTCATTTTCATTTGTCTTGAGATATTTACTGATTTCTCTTGCAATTTCTTTAACCCACTGATTTTTAAGAGCATGTTTTTTAATCTCCATATATTTGTGTATTTTCTGGTTCTCTGTTATTGATTTCCAGCTTCATTCAGTTTATTAAGACCTGTTTTGTGCCCCAGCATATGGTCTATACTAGAGAATTCTCCATGAGCATTTGAGAAGAATGTATATCCTGTTGTTTTGAGATGCAATGTTCTGTATGTCTGTTAGATCTAGTTCATTTATCATATTTTTTTAGGTTCTCTGATTCTTATTGATCCTCTGTTTAGATGTTCTATCTATTGGAGCGAGTGGTATGTTGAAGTCTCCCACTATTATGGTAGAATCATCTTATTACTCCCTTCAGTTTTACCAGTGTATGCTTCATGTACTTTGGGGCTCCTTGATTAGGAGCATAGATATTTATGATTGTTATTTCTTTTTGGTGAATTGCCCCTTGTTCCAGTTTGCTAATGCTGCTGAGATGCAAAACACCAGAAATGGATCAGCTTTTATAAAGGGCGTTTATTTGGTTACAAAGTTACAGTCTTAAGGCCATTAAGTGTCCAAGGTAACACATCAACAATTGGGTAACTTCACTGGAGGATGGCCAATGGCATCTGGAAAATCTCTGTTAGCTGGGAAGGCACATGGCTGGTGACTGCTCCAGAGTTCTGGTTTCAAAATGGCTTTCTGCCAGGATGTTCCTATCTAGGCTTCAGCTTCTCTCCAAAATGTCACTCTTGGTTGCTCTTGGGGCGTTTATCCTCTCTTAGTTTCTCTGGAGCAAAAGTCTGCTTTCAAAGGCTGTCTCCAAAATGTCTCTATAAACTTCAGTTCCTCTCTCAACTCTTCTGCATTCTTCAAAGTGTCCCTCTTGGCTGTAGCAAGATTGCTCCTTCTGTCTGAGGTTATGTAGTGCTCCAGTAAACCAATCAAGGCCCACGCTGAATGGGCAGGGCCACACCTCCATGGAAAGTATCCAATGAAAGATCTCACCCACAGTTGAGTGATCACATCTCCATGGAAACATCCAAAGTCTCCAACCCAGTCAACACCAATACATTTCCTGCCACACAACACTGCATCAAAGATAATACATCCAAACCAGCACACCCCCTTTCATCAATATTTAGTATCCTTCTTTATCTCTTATAACATGTTTACATTTAAAGCCTATTTTATCTGATATTAGTATAGCTACCTCAGCTTTCCTTTGGTTACTACTTGCATGGAGTATCATTTTCCATCCTTTCACTTTCAACCTATTTGTATCTTTGGATCTAAGATGAGTCTCTTGTAAACAGCATATAGATGGATATTATTTTTAAATCCATTCTGCCAATCTGTGTCTTGATTGGGGAGTTTAATCCATTAACATTCAAATTCATTACTGTAAAGGGTTCTTGACGCAATCATCTTATCCTTTGGTTTTTATTTGTGAGATCTATTTCTCTCTCTCTCTCTTTTTATCCTTTTAGTGACCCTTTCTAATGTTCTTCAATTCTGTACCCTCCTCCAGACCTCTGTCTCCCCTCTTTTCTTTTCATCCAGCAGAATTCCCTTTAATAATTCTTGTAGGGCTGGTCTCTTATTAATGAACTCTCTCAGCTTCTATTTATCTGTGGATATTTTAAACTCTCCCTCATTTTTGAAGGACAGCTTTGTTGGATACAGAATTCTTGGCTGGCAATTTTTCTCTTTCAGTATCTTAAATATATCATAACACTGCCTCTCGCTTCCATGGTGTCTGATGAGAAATCAACACTTAGTCTTATTTTGCTTCTCTTGTTTGTGGTGAATTGCTTTTTCTCTTTTTGCTTTCAGAATTTTCTCCTTCTCTTTGGAATCTGACAGTGTGATTACTATGTGTCTTGGAGTGGGTCTATTTGGATTTATTCTGTTTGTAGTATGTTGTGCTACTTGGATTTGCATATTTATGTCTTTTATAAAGGTTGGTGTTCCAGTTGCTAATGCTGCCATTGTGCAAAATACAGAAATGAATTGACTTTTAGAAAGGGGGTTTATTTGGTTACAGAGTTACAGTCTGAAGACCATGAAAATGTCCAAATTAAGGTATCAATACAAGTATACCTTCATAAAAGGAAGGCCAATGGCATCCAGAAAACCTCAGCTGGGAAGGCACATGGCTGGCGTCTGCTGATCCCAGGTTGTGTTCCAGCTCCACTCTCAGCTCCTGTGCATTCCACAAAGTGTCTCTCTTGACTGCAGCACCTCCTTCTGTCTGTGAACTTTTATATAGGACTCTAGTGATTCAGTTAAGACCCACCCAGAATGGGTGGGGTAACACCTCCATGGAAATTATCCAAAGTTCTCATTCATAGTTGATTGAGTCAGATCTCCATGGAAACAACCTAATCCAAAGATTCCAACCTAATCAACACTAATATGTCTGCTCCCACAAGATTGCATTAAAGAACATGGCTTTTGGGGGGACAAAATTCATCCAAACCAGCACAGTTGGGAAATTTTCAGCCATTATTTCTTCA
Source organism: Choloepus didactylus (assembly GCF_015220235.1). Classification (NCBI taxonomy): domain Eukaryota; kingdom Metazoa; phylum Chordata; class Mammalia; order Pilosa; family Megalonychidae; genus Choloepus; species Choloepus didactylus. The sequence goes on from NC_051323.1 coordinate 363,882, forward strand.
CATATTCTTCCTCACCCCTTTCCTTTCTTTTCTCCTTCTGGGATACCCATGATGTATATATTTGTGTGCTTTGTGTTATCAATCATTTCCCTGAGATCCTATTCAAATTTTTGCATTTTTTCCCTCCATTTGTTCTTTTATCTGTTCACATTCAGTTGATCTGTCTTCTGTTGTGTGTCTGCAGTATATTTTTACTTTCATCTACAATGTCTTATTTCTATAATTTGTGTTTTCTTGTATTCTTTCAAATTCTTCTATATAATCCTTTAGTGTTTTCTTAATATCCGTTATCTCTTTTAACACATTTTCCTTCATTTCTTTGAATTGATTCAGGAGATTTGTTTGCATATCTTTGATTAGTTATTCCAGATTCTGTGTCTTCTCTTACTTTTTGATTTGTTCCTTTGACTGAGCCATTTCTTCTTGAGTTTTAGTATGCTTTGTGATTTTTCACTGATATCTTGTTACCTGATTATCTTGGTGGGTCTATTCTGAAAGTTGATTTCTCTCTCTTGTCTAGGATTTAATTGTTGTCTGGGTTTCTATTAGCGCATGACTTTGACAGTTGGGTCATCCATATTTCTTAGCCCTAACAGGGCCGTGTACACTTACAGGGGTATAGACCAGCTCCAATGGGCCTGGGATTGGGTCTAGAGAGGCTCTGAAAAGCCCTGAAGTATTCCTCTACAATTTCTGACTTACCCAGCTGATGACTCTATTTGGTGACTTAATTTTACTCAGACACTCCTGGATCCTGGCAGCATTTGACTGGGCAGGGCAGAAATGGTGGGATTCCTGTGCCCTCACTTTGCCAGCCAAAATCTGCTCCATGCAGGGCTGTATTCCCCTTTGTACTTTCAGCAGAAAATGTCCTCAGCCACCCCAGGCTGTGGCTATCCCTCAGGCAACGGTCAGACCACCTTCTGCTGTTTTTCTCAAGGGTGGGGAATGGGCACCAGGACCCATGGCTGGGATTACAGTCTCTGTCCATGTTTTCTCACTCTTCATCTTCTCACTGACCTGGGCCTTGAAATATCCTCCCCTGTTCATCAGCTCCCCAAACAATTGATTTGGACAGTTGCTTCCTGGCCACTTGCTGCTTTTAGGGAAGATTTTGCAGGTCCCTCCCTGATTGTCCATTTTGGAAGCTCTTCCTTGCTGCCCTTTTGTATTGCACTCTCCTCAGAGACTTAAGTCCTGCTGTGGATCCCTGTGGGTGTGGGTCTCTGTGTCTGGATATAGGTAGGTATCTGTCTTACTTCCATGAGAGATTTTATAGTCTGTGTCCCCAGTGGGAGGTTGGAGGGATCCTGACTCTAGCCTCTGAGCACTTTCTGAGGTGCATGGTACTGAGTGAAGGTAGGGGAGAGGACCAGCCCAATGGGGATGGAAGTTTTCTACCTGTTATTTTTCTCTTTCTTTGATTCAGCATTTATGGGTTTCTTCTCCAGTCTTTATCTTCCTCCAAGTTCTGAACAATGGAGAATTGTATTTTTTTTTTTTTTGCCTGTTTCTCTGGGAAGAGATTTCCTGTAGGTTTTTACATTGTCATGCTAATGGCATTATTCAGTTTTCTGTTTTTTTGTTTTTTGTTTTTTGTTTTTTTTAGTAATGGCCATTCTAGTAGGTGTGAAATGATATCTCATTGTGGTTTTGATTTGCATTTCTTTAATACCTATTGATGTCAAGCATCTTTTCAAGTGCTTTTTAGCCATTTGAATTTCCTCTTTGGAGAAATGTCTATTCAAGTCTGTTGCCTATTTTTAAATTTGGTTGTCTTTTAATTGCTGATTTATACAGGATTTTTTTATATATTCTGGATATTAAACTATTCTTGGATATGTGGTTTCCAAACATTTTCTCCTATTGAGTAGGATGCCTCTTAACTTTCTTGACAAAGTCCTTTGAATCACAAAAGCTTTTGATTTTGAGATGGTCCCATTTATCTATTTTTCTTTCATTGCTTGTGCTTTGGGTGCAAAATCTAAGAAACCATTGTCTTTCAAAGAATCTTGAACATTTTTCCCTAAATTTTCATCTAATATTTTTATAGTCCTGGTTCTTATATTTAGGTCTTTGAATCATTTTTAGTTAATTTTTGTATAGGTTGTGAGATAGGGGTCCTTTTTCATTCTTTTGCATATGGCTATCCAGTTCTCCCAAAACCATTTGTTGAAGAGGTTATTCTTCCCCAGTTTGGTGGACTTGGCTGGCTTGTCAAAAATCAATTGACTATAGATATGAGGGTCTATTTCTGAAATTTCAGTTCAATCCCATTGGTCAATATAACCATCTTTATGCCAGTATGATACTGTTTTGAGCATTGTAGCTTTGTAATAAGCTTTAAATTCAGGAAGTGTGAAAACTCCAACTTCATTCTTCCTTTTTGAGATGTTTTTGGCCCTTTATCCTTCTTATATAGATAAGAGGCTTTTCCATTTCTGCAAAGAAGGCTGTTCGAATTTCATTTGGGATTGCATTGAATCTGTAGATCAATGTGGGTAGAATTGACATCTTAATGATATTTAGTCTTCCAATCCATGAACATGTAGTATCCTTTCATTTATTTAGGGTTTCTTTGTTTTCTTTTAGCAATGTTGTATAGTTTTATGTGTACAGGTCCTCTATGTCCTTGGTTAAACTTATTCCAAGATATTTAATTCTTTTAATTGGCATTGTTAATGGAATTATTTTCACCCTCAGATTGCTCATTACTAGTGGATAGAAACCCAACTGATTTTTGCATGCTGATTATCTATCTAACCACTTTGTGGAACTCATTTATTAGGTGTAGTAGTTTGTTGTAGATTTTTTGGGTCTTTCTGTATATAATATCATGTCATCTGCAAATAATGAAGGTTTTACTGCTTTCTTTCCAATTTGAATGTATTTTAATTCTTTTTCTTGCCTAACGGCTCTGGCTAGACCATCTAGAACAATGTTGAATAAATGTGGTGATCATGGGCCTTCTTGTCTTGTTCCAGATCTTAGAGGGAAGCTTTCAGTCTTTCACTATTGAGTACAGTGTTTAGCTATGGGTTTGTCTTGTATGTCCTTTATCTTGTGGGGGAATTTCCTTATATTCCTGTTTTTCTAAGTTTTTTTAAATCACAAAAAGAATATCAGATTTTTTCAAATGTCTTTTGTGTATCAGTGAAGATGATCATTAGTTTTTCCCCCTTGTATTGTTTATGTGGTGTATTATGTTAATTGATCTTGTATTGAATCCCCCTTACATATTTCAGAGAAAACCCACTTGATCATGGTGTATAACTCTTTTAATTGCTGGCTTCCATTTGCAAGTATTTTTTGAGGATTTTTACATCTATATTCAGAAAAGAAATTGGTCTGTAATTTTCTTTTCACGTAGTATCTTTATATGGCTTTGATATTAGGGTGATGTTAGTCGCATAGAATGAGTTAGGTAGTGTTCCCTCCTGTTCAGTTTTTTGGTTGAGTTTGACCAGGATTGGTATTAATTCTGATTGGAATAATTGGTAGAATTCACTTGTGAAACCATTTGGTCCTGGGCTTTTCTTTGTTGGTTCTTGGTTTTTGATGACTGATTGAGTTACTTAACTTGTAATTGGTCTGTTTTGGTCTTCTATATCTTCTAAAGTCAGTGTTAATCCCCTCCATTTTTTTTTCTCTCAATGTCATTTATATCTGTTCTATTCTTTATTTTTTTCCTTCTCTTTGCTTTGGTATTAATTTGCTCTTATTTTGTGCAGTAAGAGCTTTGATTTTAACTCTTTCTCCTTTTTTAATGTGTTTAGGCATATAAATTTCCCTCTCAGCACTGCCTTCACTGCATCCCATAAGATTTGACATATTTTGTTCTCATTTTCATTTGTCTTGAGATGTTTACTGATTATTCTTGCAATTTCTTCCTTGACCCACTGATTAAGAGTGTGTTGTTTAACTTCCATATGTTTGTGAATTTTCCAGTTCTCTGCCTGTTATTGATTTCCAGCTTCATTCCATTGTAGTCAGAGGGAGTGCTTTGTATAATTTCAATCCTTTTAAATTTATTGAGACTTGTTTTGTGACATAATATGTGGTCTGCCTCTAAAAAGGTCCATGAGTACTTGAGAAGAATGTATACATAGTTGTTTGGGGGTGCAATGTTCTGAATATGTCTGTTAGGTCTAGGTCATTAATCATATGTTCTGTCTATTGATGAGAGAGGTGTGTTGAAGTCTCCACCTATTATTCTAGAGACATCTATTTCTCCCTTCAGTTTTGCCATTGTTTGCCTCATATATTTTGGGGCACCCTAGTTAGCTGCATAAACATTTATGATTGTCATTTCTTCTTGGTAGACTGCCCTTTTTATAAATATATAGTGCCCTTCTTTGTCTCTTATAAAAGGTTTGCATTTAAAGTCTATTTTGTCTGATACTATTACAAGTACCCCAGCTCTTTTTCTGTTACTGTTTGCGTGGAATCCTTTTCCAACTTTTCAATTTCAACCTATTTGTGTCTTTGGGTCTAAGATGAGTCTCTTGTATATAGCATATACTTATTTATCCATTCTGTCAATCTGTGTCTTTTGATTGTGGAGTTTAAGCCATTAACATTTAATGTTAAATTTGTAAAGGCACTACTTACTTCAGCCATTTTAGCCTTTGGTTTTTATATGTCATATCTATTTTTGTCTCTCTTTTTACCCTTTTAGTTACACTTACTGATAATCTTCATTTCTTCACTCTACTCCAGGCCTCACTCTGTGGTCTTTTCCTATCAGCCTGCAGAACTCCTTTTAGTATTTCTTGTAAGGCAGATATCATGTTGATGAACTCTCTCAGTTTCTGTTTGTGAGTATTTTAAACCCTCCATCATTTCTGAAGGACAGCTTTGCTGGATAGAGAATTCGTGGCTGGCAAGTATTCTCTTTCAATATCTTGAATATATCACCCCACTGCCTTCATGCCTCCATGGTTTTTTTATGTGAAATCAGCATTTAGTCTTATTGTGGTTCCCTTGTATATACAGATTGCTTTTCTCTTGCTGCTTTCAGAATTCTCTCTTTATCTTTTGCATTTGACATTCTGATTAGGATGTGTTTTGGAATAGATCTATTAGGATTTATTCTGTTTGAAGTGTGTTGCACTAATGGGACATGTATATTTATGTTTTTCATAACAGCTGGGGAATCTTCAACCATTATTTTCTCAAATATTCTTTCTCCCCCCTTTTCCTTCTCTCTTCTTTCTGGGACATCTATGATGTGCATGTTGGTGTGATTCATGCTGTCATTCAGATTCCTGAAACTGCTCAATTTTTTCCTTCTTTTCTCTTAGCTGTTCTGCCTGTAAGATTTTGATAGTCCTGTGTTCTAGTTCACTGATTCTTTCTACTGCTTGTTCATATCTGCTGTTGTTCATCTCTATTGTATTTTTAATCTCTTCTATTGTGCCTTTCATCCCCATAATTTTTGTTGTTTCATTTTTTACTTTCAAATTCTTCCTTATGCCCACACTGTGTCTTAACATACTCTATCTCTTTAGTCATATTTTTGTTTATCTCCCTGAATGAATTTAAGGGATTTGTTTGAACATCTTGATTAGTTGTCCCAAATTTTATGTCCCCTCTGAAGTTTTAATTTGTTCCCTTGACTAAGCTATATCTTCCTCTTTCTTAGTATGAGTTGTAATTTTTTGCTGAGGTCCAGGCATCAGATCATCCTGATGATTTTACTCTGTAAGTCAGTTGTCAGTATCTCACAGCCAAACCAGGGCCAGGGACCCATGGAAGGGAGCAGAGACCACCTCCAGTATGCCTGGGGAGGGGATCAGAAAGACACCAAAAGCCTATTTGATGGCTCTCCAAAGCTGCACTTTCCTGGCCTGCCCAGAAGACGGTACCCTTCAGCAAATTGTTCCCCACATCCTTAAGGAGGCACTGTTTCTTTAAATCTCTACATGTTCTGCCCCTGTCAGGGGTAGGAAGGGATGAAACAATGGCTGCTGCCAGTTTTCAGAGCCAGGACCCAGTGATCCAAATTTGCTAATCCTAAGCCTGCTCCAAGAGTGTGGAATGGGAACCAGCAGCACTGTGTGGAGAGAGCAACTCACTGTACTTTATCATAGTTTATTACCCTCTTCCCCCTGTTCATCCCAGGGTGCTGTGCAATGTTTTGATGGCCTCTGGAGCTCCAGAACAGTTATTTAAGACAGTCTCTGTGTTTAATAGGTGCTTTGGTGGAACGACTAAATCCTGGAGCTCCCAACTCCACTACTTCCCCCAGAAGTCCTGTTACTGTTCTTTTACACACATATTGAGCCATTCTTTTATCTTTCCTTTCTGCATTTCACACGTTTTATTTATGATTATTCTTTCCCTACCAAAAGTATGCATATTAGTATTTCCTTGACTAAGTTTCTCTGGTGACAAACTACACAATACCTTTTCTTCTAAATATCTTTATTTTATCTTTAACCTTAAAGCATGTTTTTGGTGATTATAAAATTCTAGTTTGCAATTACTGTCTTTCAGTGCTTTAAAAATGTCGTTGCATTTTCTTTTTCTTCCATCCACTCTGGTGAGAATTCAGCTCTCAGATTTATTGTTGCTCCTGAAAGCATTATGCTTATTTTCTCTTGTCCTTTTTTTTCCCTAGATTTTTTTTTTTTTTATCAGTTACTGTGAGCCTTCCTGTGTATTTTTCCCTCCTTAATGTTTGCAGCAGTCAGTGGGAGGTTGCACTTTTCCCAGTTTCTTTTCAAGTATTTATTTTGCCCCAGTATTTCTCTCTTCATTTTTGCATACTCCAATTATACCTGTATTAATTTTTTCAACATGTTCCATATTGTTCTTACACTCTTTTCTGCAATTTCCAATTCATTTTTTTTTCTCTATGATGTATCCAATACATTTTTTTCTCTCCAATTTTTAAGTTCACCTGTTTTCCTGTCAGTTGTGTCTAATTGGGTATTAATGCTGTTCTGGTGTGCTAAAGCTGCTGGAATGCACTATACCGGAAATGGGTTGACTTCTACAATTGGAGTTTATTAGTTCAGAAATTTACAGTTCTAAGGCCATGAAAATGTCCCAATTAAGCCAACAGGATGATACCTTCTCTGAAGAAAGGCCAATGGCATTTGGGGTTCCTATATCACATGGGAAGAGACATGGCTGGTTCTGCTGATCCTTCACTCCCTGGTATGGCTTCTGGTTTCAGTGGCTTTCTCCAGAATGCCTCTGGGCTTCTGTTTCAGCTCTTCTGAGCCCTCTCCAAAATGTCTCTGCCTTTCATCCTTTCATAGATGACTCCAGCAAGGGTATTAAGACCCACCTTGAAAGAGTGGGGTCACATCTCCATGGAAACAATCCAGTCAAAGGTCCCACCCACAGTAGGTCTGCCCCCACAAGATTGGATTAAAAGAATATAGGCTTTTCTGGGGGTACATAACATATTCAAACCAGCACAAACCCCATGTACTGTGTTCTTAATTTTTGTTATTTTATTTTCCATTGTAGAACTTATTATAATCCTTCTTTATCATTTCCAGTTCTTTTCCAAAATATACTATTTAGCAGTTTGTTCATATTTATATCATAGTCCATGTCTGATAATTTAATAATTTGGATGACCTATGGGCCTTTTTTTAAAAAAAAAATTCTTTTTTGTTTTTCCTCTCCATTGATTTTATATTATATAGGCCAGACTTTACCTGTTCCTGGTTATTTAGTCTTGGGTGCTAAAACTAAACATGAAAAATGTACAGATAATTAGAGGCTCAGAGTAATATTTTATTTTTGGTCCTGGTCTGCTGTTTGGAAAGTGGAAGTTCTTAACACACTTGGCTTGAGTTGACTCACATGTGGGCTTTAGTCCTTCTGAAGCCTGGTCTGTATCCAAGAAGACTAATATAACTTGCAATCCTCAGAATTTGGCAGAAATATGGCTTTCTATTAGCCATGATTACCTGCTTATTTCCTCTGTGATAACTGTGTTCATAGCAACTATTTTCAATACTGGATTTCTGCCTTCCTCAAAGACAGACATTTCAGAAAGTAAGTTGCAGCTTAACAGTGATGTTTTAGCTTGTACTTCCAAGAAATATCTTTCACATGCTGCAATTTGATGATAAAGAAGAAAAGACTTAAGGTTATGCAGGCAATAATAGAACAGTGTTAGTTTGCCTAGTTTCTCTTTTCTCATATTCTGTAATTTCCATTATCTGCCAGAATTATTCCGTTTCTCCAACAACCCCCTCTCAGAAATTATTTTAATGTCATATATTTTGATATTCCTGTATGTATTTTTTTATTACAACTGAAAAATTGCAATTTCATTCAGCTTTTCAAACTGTATGATTTTTAAAAGAAAGCTTGTTTAATTTTTCCTGGGTCTGGCCTCTGATTTTCTGAACACATGATTTAATTTTCTTATTTTTAACATCACATGATTGTGTCTTAACCTCTAATTCACTCCTGAATGTCAGTATAATCAACATTATTTTTTAATCTCTGACTTATCTATTGGCTTTCTCTGTGATATTCAAAACAATGATATAGGTTTTTTCTTAATATTCTTACTACTTTTATGATAAACCTGAATTTTTTATTTTCCATATTTTCAATATGGAAAAATGATTATTGCATGCATGTATATTTTATAACATATGTAATAAATTTAACATATAATGTACTATAATAACATAAAATGTTTATAAAATAAACTAATATAAATGTCTTTAATTAGGAGAACAGAAAATTTTACTCAATATTTTAGCAAAGTGGTATGGATATATGTCTTCTCTATACTTCTGCCATTTTGTTGTTCTGTGTGTTTTTGTAGTTAATTCATTTTATAGTTAATTCATAAAAGAATTATTTTTCCCTGAAAGGAATCAAAATTTCTAGGTGGTAATCATGTTCTTTCTAAAATTCTCTCATCTATGAATTGCGTGGCAAATGGAAAGTATAGTGAAAATTCAATTTTATCAAATTAATAGAGATAAAATAATTTAAAAAGAGTTACAGAACTGCTATGAATTAGTTGAAATTGGCAACTCTGAGTAAGCCATAAACTAGGTACTAACTAGTATATGATACTTATCAAAACAGACACTGCCCCTATCTTGCCCCTGTCTTTACAATGCTTAGAGCCAGGTGAGCAAGACATAAAGGTAACAAAGGTTAAAACTAAACAAATAACTTTGTTAAAATATAAGTAAATATTCTACTCTAAAAGGTATTTTCTATATCTGTATGAGTAAATTTAGTCATTTATTTGCCTAAACTAGACTTTATTATTGTACACATACTCTTATCTTCTGCTGTGCTATAGTTTTATTTATTTTTTGTTTTTGTTTTTGTTTTTTTTTTTTGTTTGTTTGTTTTGTTAAGTTATTTACTTAAGCCATCTCCTGCCAAAAGCAAATGAATGGAAGATCATCATTTAGTCATCATTTGATGAAAGTAAGGGTTGAATATGGGGTCCCATACACTCTGGTCCATGCACAGAGTAGTGGCTGTGGTCCCCAGTGCCTCGGTAGTGGTTCAGTTTCTCTTTGCTTATCTTCATAGCTGGTTGGAAGCTGACTCACATGAGGGTTATAGCATAGAGTATGGTTACCATCTCCCCAGGGAAAGGGCTTGGACCTGATGCGGAGATGGGGGTAGGCGATGAACTCGGGCCTCTTGTGCTCTCCTTCATGCGACTTCAGGACGCAGTTCAGCATGCTCACTCCCGCCACGGGAAGCACGACGAAGTAGGTAACGACCTTCCACATGCGAGCTGAGCCCTCCTCGCCATGGGCGCCACTCGACATGGGCCGCGCCAGCTGTGGCCAAGAGCGAGCTAGCAGCCCCCAAACCCCAGACCTAGTAGCCGCCGCCATTTTCGAGATGGACAGCTCATGTGCTATAGTTTTAGAAATAGGAAGGTTAATGTGGAAATGTTTCTCATCCTTGGCACTATTAACATTTTGCATTGGATAATTTTTTGTTGTGGGGGGGGTGGTCCCATGCATTGTAGATGTTTGACACCATCCCTAACCTCTTTCTCCTGGATTCCGGTAACATGCCCCACAAACCCACCTCAGGGTTTTGGCATGCAACAAACAGTGTTTCCAGACACTGCCAAATCTCCGCATCAGGAAGTCAAGGCCTGGGTCTGTTGTTGAAGACAGAAGCTGCAGGCACATGTGTTCCAACCTCCTTGTCAGGCAGGCACCACACCATTCATTTGGATGGATACCAATGAGGATTGTTCCGGTGGTAATGTTCAATCATCTTAATACAAATACTTCATGATAGCGTAAGGAATTCTATTCTGTAGCTGAGAATAAGAAACTTATACTTAATATAAAATTGTCCTATTTCAAATTGTTTCCTCATCAAACATTGTATCAAACATTGAAGTAGCGAAGTGGGATTTATTTAAGTAAAATTTATAACTTTAAAGAAAAATGTTTCTTTATTCCCAACTGCCAAAATGTATGAACAAGTTAAGTCTGTAACAAGGTAAGAAGAGAGCTTGTTAAGCCACAAGGCCAAACTTGGCTCTGGTAAGGATGTCAACATTTCTTTAGGATATTGATTTGTAATTTCCCTTTGGCCTAAAAGTGAATTAAACTGAACTCCATGTTGCTTAGAAATATTTAAGAATTATCTTTCATTAATATTCATTTGAATTCATTAATTCAACCTCACAAGAGGGCTTTAAAATTGATGCCTATGTATTCAAACTGGAACATGGTTTGAATCTCTTCTATGAGAAAAGGCTCTCTACTGTATCTTCATTTTCTTTCCTTCCTCTTTAGATAAGTATGGCCTGATAGCAGGTGGCACAATCTGATTATTAGCATTTGGTGCCAAAGGTAAGAAATGGGGACATTTAAGAGCTATTGAGCACCAAGGGGCAATTTTCATACTGGCAAATGGGCAATTAGCATATAGCACAAATAACTTGAATGGGAATCATGTGGTTAATCTGGAAATGTTCACAATGGATCAGCATAAAGTTATATAGCACAGGTGTTCAATTCTTAGAGCTAAATTAGAAGCTGAATAGATTAAAATATCAAAGAATAAAGAACTTAATTGCAGATATAGGAAAGTCTGACAAAATTTTAGGTTAAATTTGGTACAGATTAAAAATATTTGCTCAAAGAATCAGAGGAATCTACCAGACAAATCTTGGCTGTATCTGATATATTCAAATTGACTGTAGACATGTTTCTTTGGCTGCTTTTCAATAATACAAAGAAATATTGAAAAGCTGTATTAGCTTTTATTTTGGAACATGTGGTTCAGTTTCCATAGTTATTTATTTTTATTTTTGTAAATTCTATAGAGCAATAACAGAGTCTTTCCGAGGCTTATTTTCAGATACCTAAACACTAAGCCTTCTTCATTAATTTTTTTTTCTAATGAAATATACCCAGTACATCTAGAGACACATGTCAGTGAGAACCAATGATACTTTCATCTTTATGGTATTCAGTGTGGTAGGAAAACCATGATTTTGTCACATGACTTAAATCAGGGGAAAGAACCACAACCCCCTAAAATATTTAGGCTACTTTTTTAGTCCCCCTTATCCAAGAATTATTGACGTTAACAAAAAATCTAATTTATTACATTTTTATCACCAAGTAACCTGTTCGATTTGCTAATGCTGCCATTATGCAAAATACCAGAAATGGATTGGCTTTTATAAAGGTGGTTTATTTGGTTACAAATTTACAGTCTGAAGGCCATGAGAATGTCCAAGGTAAGGCATCAACACAAGTATACCTTCATTGAAGGAAGGCCAGTGTCGTTCAGAAAACCTGTTAGCTGGGAAGGCATGTGGCTGGTGTCTGCTGATCCTGGATTGTGTTCCAGCTTCTCTCTCAGCTCCTGTGCATTCTTCAAAATGTTGCTTTTGGGGTGTTTTGTCCTCTCTTAGCTTCTCTGGAGCAAACTCTGGGCTAGTATCTCCAAAGTGCCAGCAAAAGTCTGCTTTCAACAGCCATCTAAAATGTCTCTCTAAGCTGCTCTCCAAAATGTCACTCTCAGCTGCTCTGAGCTCCTTCTGCTTATGACCTCTTTTATAGGACTCCAGTAATTTAATCAAAACCCACCCTGAATGGGCAGGGTCCATATCTCCATGGAAATAATCCAATCAAACATTTCACTCTCAGTTGATTGAGTCATATCTCCATGGAAACACTCAATCAAAAGATTCCAAACTGATCAATACTAATACATCTGATGCCACAACATTGCATTAAAGAACATGGCATTTTGGGGAACATAATACATCCAAACTGGCACATAACCTAATACTTCCTCTGTCTTCTCAAGATAGTTACTTTTATTCAATTGCCATTTTTCAATTTACTGCTGAGATATCTCATAGTTTCTGAAAGTATTGCCTGTATTGTCATATGATGAGAATGACTAACTTTAGAGTTTATTCCTCTGCTTGTGTTTCTTAACTGTCTGGGAAATTATACTCACATGGGATTTGCTTAAAAAACAACAAAAAGACATTACCATGTTTTCAGTATTTTTTTAAAAGAGCATTTGTGGATTATGTGACTTGAAGATTATACAACCTTTACTGGGAATGTGTGATTCCACTTGGTAGGGCAGAGCTAATCTGGTCTTCCATTTAGATGCCTGAACTCTGCAAATTCCTCTAAATGTTCATGGAGTAGAAAATAATCTCTGTAGTCATGCATAAGTGATTTTTAAATACTTAAAAGAACCCTTTCAATTCACATAATCTTAACCTCTCTGACCTCTGTTTCTTTCTATAATAAGGTACAGATAATATGTGTATATTCCGGATAAAGGGAGATAAGGGTGAACTGTGTTTGCCATTTAATTTAAATCAATAAATGCCAGACCCTGCTCTCCTTTTCTATATGCTTTAGTCTAAAAATAACTGGGATGGGATGGAGGGCTGTTGTTCTAGTTTGCTTATGCTGCCAGAATGTGAAACACCAGAGATGGATTGGCTTTTATAAAAGGGGGTTTATTTGGTTACACAGTTACAGTCTTAAGGCCATAAAGTGTCCAAGGTGAGTCATCAATGATTGGGTACCTTCACTGGAGGATGGCCAATGGCATCCAGAAAATCCTCTGTTAGCTGGGAAGGCACATGGCTGGCATCTGCTCTATAGTTCTGATTTCAAAATGGCTTTCTCCCAGGACGTTCCTCTCTAGGCTGCAGTTCCTCAAAAATATCACTCTTAGTTGTTCTTGGGGTGTTTGTCCTCTCTTAGCTTCTCTGGAGCAAAAGTCTGCTTTTAAAGGCCATCTCCAAAATGTCTCTGTAAGCTGCAGCTTCTCTCTCAGCTCCTGTGCTTTCTTCAAAGTGTCCCTCTTGGCTGTAGCAGCTTGCTCCTTCTGTCTGATCTTATATAGTGTTCCAGTAATTTAATTCAGACCCACCCTGAATGGGCAGGACAACACCTCCATGGAAATTATCCAACCAAAGGTCTTCTCCACAGCTGATTGAGTCACATCTCCATGGAAACACCCAGAGGATTCCAAAATCTAAACAACACTAATATGTCTGCCGACACAAGATTGCATTAAAGATAATGGCATTTTGGGGGACATAATACATCAAAACCAGCACAGCTGTTAAACATACACACTTTAGTATCTCAAAATAAAGATTCTGATTTAGCAGGTTTAAGCTGGTACTCCCAATTGAGAAATACTACCTTGGAAGTGAGATGCTGTTTGTATTAAAAATACAATAGATGGCTAGTATATATAGATGACATATAGATGAGCAAAAATCCAATACTCTGGCTGTTTAATTTAAAGCAAATTAAAATAGAAACTTTAAAAGTCCATTTTTATGAACACCCATTATGTTGAAGAACAATCCACAAGCAGCACTTATTTTACTGAGTCACTTTTATATTCTTATTTCTAGCACCAGTTTTTCTATTAATCAAGTAACACACAATCAGCTTTGCATTGCAGTGAGGTCCTGGAGATTTCTTTGTACATTATCTTATGTATATCAAGGATATATTCTTTTTGTTATTTAAATTAGTATTGGAACAGAAATAAATTATGTCCTTGTTCTTTTCATATACTGTGAGGTCCAATAATTGGTTTCCAAAAATATAAATAAATGAAACCTTTGTTCCTGTGCTCCTTATAATACCTTTTCAGTTTTCGAAGAAAAAGTTTATGCAAGGCAGTTTCTCTATTAGGAATTATTAAATAAACCATGCAGCAACCAAACCAATATTTAGATTACATGCAGCTATAGCTGTATATGGACTCATACACAGACATAGACAACCACACACACACACAAACACACACACATAGTGAAGGAAATTGAAATAATTATTCCAAAGTATTTTATGAAACATTTCCCTAACTATTAGAAGAAAAGAAAAAATACTAATTCTCACTAACACCGTTTCTGCCTCGCTTCTTCATATTGCATAGGTAAATTTATCAAAAGAATGAAAATCACAAATTTTATGTGACATCATTGGGATTAATTTAATAGGCATATCAAAGATATTAATTTCAATAAGATATACTTAGATATACATGGTCTTCTGATAGCAAGATATATATTTGACTTAATCAAATATTTATATTAAATTTCATTCATTCATTTTTATTTTTTAATAAAAATCCTGCCCACCCTATATACATGGATTCTGATATTTTCTTGTATTCTCAGACTATTGGAAAACTATTAGTAATACAAGTTATTTTGACCTCCAGTATTCAACATCTGCTTTATTTCTGAAAGAAATCTTAAGAAAATTAAGCCTAAACCTTGCTGACCACAGAATTCAAAAGTAGTGCTCATATCACGAGGGAATTAGCAAGGCTTAACTATTCTTGACAATCTGTTACTAATGTTTTAAAAAACAAAATTGTAGAAGTGACTTTTTAAAAAGTAGTATTGATTGCCTTAAATTTATTTCCACATGATGAATAGTTTGATACACTGCTCATCCATATGTTTAGTTCAAATTGTTTGTGTGTGTGAACACACCATGTACTGCCATTTTCTTTCCTGAGATTACTTTTTTAAAAACAAAGTGAATACTCTGAAGAGGAGGTGAGAGTGTGTTTTTTGTTTTGTTTTGTTTTGTTTTTTTTGGTGCACATTCACTCCACAGTATATTTGGTAGAGCCTAAACTATAAATAAATGATTTAACGATAAATGTGTCTACAAACTGAAGTTATGTACATTCTTGGATTGACCCCTTTCTCACAAGAAATATATTTAGCACTATCTAACTTAAATGCTAACTACTCCTTAAATCGCATGTAAGGAATGCTAATGGTCACTGTCCAATAGGGTACATGTAAATTTTCCTGTGTTATATGCAGGTTACCAAAGCCTAAGAAATATTTTACATTTGCAATTTTATTAAAACAAAACAAAACAAAACAAAACAAAAAATATATATATACACACACACAATGTCTTTAAATATCCTTCTATGTTAGTATCAGAGTTTTTGAATATATGTTAAACATTTAGATAAGTAAGTAAAATTATATACATATTCCTGTATCAATCTGTTAATTCCAATAAGAAAGGATCCACTAGAGAGTCTTTTATAATCACTCATTTAGATCAATTTTGTTTCTACTCACTAACCTGAAATTTCTGTCTCTTGCCCTATGAGGTGCTTTGCAGAAAGAAGTTTGGGAAACACCACCAGGATTTTAAATATGTTTAGAATTCTTTTTTTTTTTAAGTAAATATTCATTATTTTTCTAAACATACATGAAAGAAGATGCTGGACACTTCTAGTAATTTTCATTTATTAGAATTTTCCTAAGTGTCTTAAAGCAGACATTTAATTTGTTTGTCCCTGATCCTGAGGCCAGATTCAGGTGTTCAGTGTGTAGTATATTGATGTAGAAGACAAATCAGAGCTAAGTTTGCAGACTGCAGCATTTTATTCAGGACACCACACATGTGCTGTCACAAAGGAAGCCAGAACGGAAGTAACTTTGGGGTACTATGGATGGCAAATGATTTTTATAGACATAGAAAGGAAGTTAGCTTGACTCCTATTGATTGGACTAGGGTTTGTATCCTATAGGGGCAGTTTTAGGACAGATCGGCTTTATTTTATATTGAGTCAAACTTAATGAACTAGGGCCTTGATTGGCTCTCTGGGTCAGCTGCCTTGGTGAGGATTTCAAATTTTAAAAGAAGAAGAGGAAACTCAAGAGAGAATTCAAAGGGGTTCCCAGGGTTTTCTCTATACGACTTTATCCCTAGATACTGGAAATGAATTCAAGTTTAATAGAGTATCATTGAGTACCTTTCTTTTTTAGTTTTTTAATTGTTTATTATTGAGATATAATTCACATACCATAAAATTGGTAAATGTGATTGTGAAAACCTTGTGGATCACACTCCCTTATCCAGTGTATGGATGGATGAGTAGAAAAATGGGGACAAAAACTAAATGAAAAGTAGGGTGGGATGAGGGGGATGAACTGGGTGTTCTTTTTATGTTTATTTTTTATTCTTTTCTGATTCTTTCTGGTATAAGGAAAATGTTCAAAAATAGATCGGGGTGATGAATGCACAACTATATGATGGTACTGTGAACAGTTGATTGTACACCATGGATGATTGTATGGTATGTGAATATATCTCAATAAAACTGAATTTAAAATAAAAAAATGTTATTCTAGCTAAATCAATCTAAAAATTCAGTGTGATACAGATTCTACATTTCACTGGGAATAATAAGTATGGAGAACAGATAATAAAAATTTTAAAAAAAATTAGTGAGGCCAAGTAGCTCTACCTAGAAAATATTCCATAACATATTGGTGAAAACGCTCAAAGTTGTATATATTAAATACACTTTTATAAAATAATGACCAAGTCTTTGTATTTTGTGAATGTAAAGATGACCATGTTTAAATATACATGAAAATGTATCTATTTTTTAAATCTTATTAGGTAAACATAGATAAAAGTAAGAGAAGGTAAATATTAGGTTTTAAACATTATTTAATTGCAACTGAGAAATTTGAGAAGAGAAAGGAACCAAATAGAAAATAATAAAAGAGGAAATGTATACTACAAAGAAAAAGCATTATGTATTATATGCTATTATAAATCAATTTTGAAGGTAATTTTTAAAAGAAAAAATAACATTCAGCTGTAAAATTAGATAGTCTTGATTAAAATATGCAGTTGGTGGGTATTCTTTAAATTCCAAACTAAACCCACACACACATACATAGCAAGGGATATGTATTTATCCCTTGATATATGGTACTACTACCAATCCTAAGTTTTCTTAAATATATTTTAACTAATATAATTTGGTTAACCTTTTAGAAACAACATGCCATTAGCTGTTTAGAAATTTCATAAAAGCAGGTGATTTATCTTCTGTACAGCCTATAAATATTAGAGGGACAGGGAGAACTACACAGCATAACCTACTAACATTAATTGATGATCCTGCTCCCATATAGAGCAGGTGTGGAAAGTTAGAAAGGAAGAGCTGGTATGGAAAGTGGGTTTTTGTAATCACAAGGTAGGTTTACTTCTCTTGGTATTTGTAATCTTTATTTCCTTCTCTGCCACCATTCTCCCCATAAGCAGCAAAGATCTAAAAATGAAGGGAGGCAGAAAAGATTAAAATGTTCATTCTACCTTGTTCTTTGGAAATATACTACTGATCCCTGGAGCAAATTAGTGCAATGAATTAGTGCTTCATGAAATTCTGTGAAATCCCAGAATTTCTTTATATTTGGGCTAAACAGTACCAAATTTGGGATAGCACAAACTGTTTGTTTATCCCTGAACTGAGTCCACATATGAATTTGAAAAGTCAATCAGGTAACCTTTTCCTCTATTTTTAAATGTCTTGGAAATTTATAAATGGTACCTAAAAATAAACAGAATTTGATAAAAAATAGATTATCAAATTATGCTCTGAACAAACTCTGCTTGTTGCTTCATGTTTTATGTGTTTTACATGTGAATATAAACATGAAAAGTGCCAATTCTTCATTTGATGTAAATATCATTTTGAATTATCATTGAAGAAATTAAATGAAATCTCTAAAGGAGCACATTTTTATTACATATATAATATAAAACTTAGGACACAGTGTTGGCTTCTTCTTTATAAAAATAAATTTTATGATCTGAAAATTGTATGTCAGATTTATATGAACACATTTTTATAGCATTCACTTAACCATATTTTATCGTATTTCTGATATAGAATTACTCTTTTTTGCCACCCCCTTTTATTCTATAATTCTAAGGTGAACTTTAGGTTGAGTATCCCAGATCATCCTTGCAGTTAGTAGTGTCTGAGTAAATTATGATTTTCTGTTTGTCAAATGAAATGTGATATCCTCTTTGTTGCGGTGCACCACTGCCAGCAGGCCTGATTATAATTGGGATCTAGTGACATAGTTCCTTCTCAAGTCTATGGACACTAATGACTTTTACCAAACCTCTCCAAGAAATGTTGAAACTGGCAAGGAGAGCATGACTGATGACAGGCCTTTCCTTTATTGCTTTTTTGTCTCCATTTTTTCCTTATATTGAATTCCCTCCCTTACTGACCACCCCAAAGCTCTACTATTTAAAGTCCAGCTTTTGCATCACTCCCTAAGAGAAGATATCTGTGTTTCCATCTAATTTCTCAGGCTAGGATATATGCTTCTTAGTGGTCTCGTACTAATGTGTTCATGTATCTGTCTCTGCATATTTTTGTGTTTATTTTTTAAATGTATAATTATCATCCTTTATTATCTCTACCTTTCTAGTTTCTTGGCAGCAGAAACCCCATTTAATTCATCATTTGTGTCCTCTGTATTTCACACAGTTCTCGGTAGAAAGCTAAACTCTTTCTTTTCAAGTATGCGTTAATGAAAATGTCTCAGGTTATAGTGATTTTCTGTGCTCCCACAGCAGCCCAACCCTCTTTCTGATTGGCTTTGTTTTGCCTTTGGATGTATTAATTATATCCATTGAATTATTTCTGTAGCTTAGAACTTTGCAATCTTCAATCTATTGATTTACCTACAATAATCTATGGAAAACCTAATGCACTATGGCTTGACAATTTGATTATTCTGCCAATGATAATTAAACACAATTTACTGCTTTTTATCATATTTTTTAATTCTTTACAGGAATGGATCTTTCAAATGAAAAGTCTTATATTAAAATGAAAGTATATACCCCAGAGAGAGGTAGTCATTTTGTGCTGCTTAGAGCACTCTCTTGGAATCACAAGAAATCCTTTTAATCCCAAGCAGCTGTGGAACAACTCAGTGACCCTAAACAATTCAAGTAACCTCTCAAGAGCCAGGCTTCTTTTATTCAAAGCAAGGCAATTGCATCCAATGCTTCTTAGGGATCCTTCCATTTCTAATATATATGTAAGCAGAGTTGTCCTCTTGGTGTTCTTTGGAATTTATGAAAGTGTGTTTCAATATTCAGTGCTAATCCTTTGAATATTTACATTGATTCTATTGTCTGGATAAGCTAAGATTTCTTTTTTTTTTTCAAGCTGATACTTTTAGCTATAAAGATATATGATCTTATATTATGCCTGACGAACTCAAACTTGCTTTGACTGAGTATTCTTCGCCTAAGGAGTCTACATATTCCCAGGAAAACTCAGTTTCTTCAGCTCAAGAAAGCTACGTAATGCATTAAGTTCAAGGTGGTTTTACAGTATTGATTTTTGTTCAGGTCTTTGACTTGGCTAAATGAGCAATAGCCATACATCACATAGAATACAAATTTTTAAACTTAGACTCACATTCACTACCTTCTCTCTTAGAGAATTTGACTATGAAAGTAGAAGGAAAGCTGTTAGGATATAACAATCACATTCCTACTCACTTGGAGAGAGACAAAATGTGAAACTTTTATTAAAGGACGTTGGCAGAGATGTCATATAATTAATACAGAAACAAGTCTAGGTTGGGAGTGGGGCATTAGAAGATACAGATGATCTTAAAGACATAGCTTCTTCTTTGTCATCTTTACATTTAATAAAGATGAGCTGTGCTAGTGTTTTATAAGTATCTATGTTTTATTGAAGTTTTGTAAAACAAGATAGGAATTTTTATAAAATTTGTAAGTGCAGGTATTTTCAACAGTCATGTATGTGCATTTTATTTAGGATCTAGTTTGTTTTTCATTTGGTTTTATTTAAGTTATGAGTTATTGAAATGTAAGAATAATGTTTATAACTGTCAACTGAGAAATAACAAACCAAGCTGCAAGGCAACAGAGGCATTTTTGGGGGATCTTAGAGGTCTTGGACTTGCAATTCGGGGAGCACAGATTCAGTTAGCAATCCAAATCATGTCCTGCCTTGGCATTTCCAGGCAAGGGTTTTTAAAGGAAAAGATTAGTTAAGTTGTTTGTGGTTGGTGGTATTTGGGGTACTTCAAAAATGTCCTTCAGGTTAGAGAATTAACTGAGTTCTTTATCTTATGGTTTCTTTTATGGTGCCAGGGTGTCCTTGGGATTTTGAGGAACATTGTTGCTTGAGGCTTTGCATACTTGGGTAGTTTGTGATATCTGGCTGAGATCTGCATATGAGTAACCTCCAGAATGACCTCCCTACTCCATTTTAAATCTCTTAGCCATAATAACTCTATTTTATTTCTTTTAACAATAACTTTACTTTGCCTAAAGCCTTCTAAGAAATATAAGATTTTGTTATGGTTCTTAAGATTGTTAGTGTTGTTGTTGTGGTTGTTTTTAAATGAGCTAAGTATTAATCCTGATTAGTTTCTTATGAAAATGTTAGTACATATCAGAATATGTGTTACATTTGCACACAATATTAGAAATTAGAGTGCTTCTTCCATTTTTTGGGAAAAATACTTGGTAGTTTCAGTTATCACAGAAATATTTCTGTTATAATTGTAATTAAATATCATTCTTCAGAGCATTTTTCCCTGGGGTAGAACAGAATTTAAGGAGTAAATATAAATTCTGGAGAAGAGGAGAACTACTTACCAGGGAAAATTCTGTAAAATGTAATCCATATCTGATGGTATCTCTTAGACACAGTATTAATAAATAGACAGATATATATGTCTATTCAGCAGACCAAGAACTCGCATATATGCCAGGAAGAGCAAGACTGACTTCTGGAATTGCAGTTTGTAGTGACCAACATTTATTACTTCGTACATAGGTTAATATTATAGCCTTCTAACTTATGTATCTGCCTTTGACATTAGAACACTTCTATTTTTCTTGGACACTGTGTTAACACACATAAAGGGACTCATACAAATTCACAATTGCTTTAATCCCTGCTCAAAAATCTTTCCCAACTTTTTCCTGCCAATTGAATCAAAGTCAAATGTTTTAGCCTTCTAGCTTTTCAAAGATTTATGATTTTCTGAGTCTCTACTATGTGCAGTGCATTCATTTATCACACACTTTCCTTATGCTACTGCGGTGAGGGGAAAGCCACACTTTACAAAACTTTGCCTTCAGGTTATAACCTTCCCTGCTCTAAAAATCACAGAATTTCTCTTGCATTCATTGAGATTTCAGAGGCATATTTGCAAATCCTAGTAGTATATAATCTCACCAAAGATTTACACAGTTTTTCTGTATTCAGACTTTTTATAATAGGGAACTGTTTTCTGTACTGAACTTTTCTTAACTATTAGTACTATTACTTAGACTATACAGTTTATTAAGCAGATTTGATGTACTAAAATTTTATTTTAAAAATATTTACAAGTATCTCCATTGAAAATTGTGGTATTTGAGGAGGACTGACTATTTACAGACCAGATGGGAGAATATGTGAAGTGACTATGATAATATATAGTATGGTCTAGTGATAGTTTATCTTCTCCTTTACCTGGCAACCTCCAAAACTGCATCCCAGGACCTCTCTTTTCTCATTCTGCACTCTCTGTTGGGTAATCTCATTTAGTCCCGTGGTTGTAAATGGCATCATTACATCAACACTTTTTATATCCGGTCCCAATCTCTGTTCTGAACTAGCAATTTGAAAAGTAAACAGTGTTTCGCATGTAATCTTACCAAAACAGATCTTGAATCCTACTCTTCTCTTCAGCCTTTTCCCTTCTAGTCTTCTCTAAGTAAATGACCAATCACATATACTATTGCTAGAGTAGAAATGTTTCTGTCATCTCCCCTATCCCATCCATCAGCAAATCCTATTAGTTTAATCTCATACCATACCCTACATCTATCCATTTCTCTCCATCTCCTTGGCAACTATAATCTCTCACTTGTACTACTACTTCCAAAGTATTCTGAACCTGACCACTTCTCACTCACTGCCTTAGACATCTCCATAGCCTCCTATCTTCCACTTTTTCTTCTGCACAATCTATTTTTATTTAGCAACTGGAGTGATCAGCCACTGTCCACCTCTAGCCTGATCTTCAGCATTCTTCAGTTGCTCACTGTGCTCTCGGCAGGTTTCCTTTATGTTCTTGGAATACACCAAATTCTTTCCTATTTCAATTTCTTGGCAAATTATATTCCCTATACTGATTGTCAATAGGCAGAATGTTTCTTGTGTTTCCGGTCTCAAATCCTGCGCCATCTCCTCTGAAATCCCTCTCTTGACCATCATCCCTGATGTAGCCCCTCACCGACTGCTGAATTGCAATGCTGTGCTGGATCTCTTCATTTGCTCTTCCAGATGCACTCTCCACATTTCCCCACCTTGCTTTCTTCTCAGGGAGGCTCACATGTATGAAATACATTATCATGGTTCCTTTACCCTTGGGCATCTGGTTTGCTACAGTCTTTGAGGAACTCGGCAGGAGGTCTGAGTGAGGGAGGATGCAAAAGCAGGACATTTTATTGCTATACCCCCCTCATGTAAGATTTCCTTGGACTAAAACAAGGTCACGTGTCCATGGGTGCTGAGCAACTTTGTAGACTTCCTTTCCTTCTGATTGCCAGTAGCCCCTCCCACTTCTTTTCTCATAGGGACTAGGCATGGTAATAGATCAACCCTTAATAGATCCAAGTCACTCCACCATCCCTTGTGGGTCCCCTATGCTAACACCTTTGTAAAGAATCCCTGTTGAAAAGAAAACAGACAATTACAACTCTCAGACTGTTCTGTTGTGAATCTCCTTATACTATTTTGAGTATGTTCTGTGTTTTCTCCTGAGACCCGGACTTATACAATCACCTTTATTTTCACCATAGTGTGATGATAACATGGAATAACTTTTCATTTATTGGTTTACTATTTACTTTGCATCTGCTCAATAAAATATAAACTCCATGAGGGCAGAGAACTTCCTTTTCTTGTTCATTTCTGTTATTGCTACTTTCTAGAATGGTGTCTAGTACAAAGCAGGCTCTGAATACATATTTTTTGCTGTTAATTTTGATTTTAATAACATACATACCGCCTAGAATTTCCTCCTTTATACACATTCAGATATATAATTCAGAGGTGTCAACTATATTTACAATGTTGTGCTACCGTCATCATCATCAATTACCAAAACTCAAATAAGTCTTTTTGAATTAATGACTGAAAAACTGAAGTCAGGTAGAGTAATTAGTATGTTAACATACAAAAAGCCTAAAAGGAATGATTGATTAAAATTAAAACCATTATATCCAACTAGTTTTCTGTTGTTTGAGCATATAAGTGACATAGTTGGGAATAATTTGAATTATGTAGAAAAAAATTCAAATTCTTAAATTTTGACAATGCCAAAAAGGCAATGGTTCAAATTAAATAAAAGTTTGGCAGTAATTTTCAATTTTATGCAGATATTTAGCATTATACAAGCATATAACTTAACCATATACAATTTGTAACCAAGTCTCCTCTTTACTAACATCATTGTTCTAGTTGAGGTGACTGTGAGAGGTTCACTTACCTTCTAGCTCCTTAATTCAAATGATCAGGTCACTCTGGCAGAACATTCAGACGTATGTAGTTTGGCTTAGTAGAAGAAAGCTGCAAGAGTGAGGGATAAGAAGTGTCTAAAAAGTAGAGATCAGGTCAGTGAGAAGAGGTAGAGTCTTTTTTTTTTTTAATCTTTTTTGTGTGTTACTAGAGTGAAGAGTTATCTGAGAAGTGGTATATTTTCTGTGCTCTGACTGATGGCCTAATCTCTAGGGACAGTCTGAGCTTTTCAGTGGATCAAAGCCATGCCTTCCACACTTACAGTCTGCTGAGCCCGAGACAGAAAAATATCTTGACACAAGGGAGATAGTACAAGATTTAAGACTCTCTGTCAGAGAGAAGTGAGAAAGGAGGACACAGAGCCTTGTTATGACATTATTGAAGTTGGATTTTCATTGTTCACCTTTTTGGACAAAATTTTCCCTTGTTAAAGTGTTGCCAGATTTTGACTTCCAGATTCTTGGCTGTGTGCCAAGGAAGAATTCAAGGGCACAGCACAGATAGAGCAAGTAGGTAGGAAATTTATTGAGTACACATGCAGGGAGCACGCAGGCACTCTTGCAAGATGACAGAGGCAAAGAGGTTCCCAGCATTGGGGCCATCTGCTTTTATTGCTTCGCTTTAAATATTCCCCCTCCCTCTTCCTTGTTGGAGGCCCTTTCTCCCACCCTCCCTTCTCTCCAGGGCAGTGTGTGGTGCCTGGTGGTAGAGGGCTCATTTGGGTGGGTCTGCTGCCACTGGGTTTTTCAGGTAAGTATGTTGCCCCTCCCTATGTATATTAACCTTCCTTGCTCAAGGGTTTTTCACAGTTTCTTCTCTCCCTATTTTAGCCTGCCTCAAAAGGACAAGATTAAATTCCTGCATCATGAACCCTAAGTATTAAACTATTGTTTTAAATGAATGTTTATTGGCATAGAAAGGTTTTCTTAATATTTTCTTCATTGAGAAAAAAAAGTTGCAAAATAAGTAGAGTGTGATCCAATTTTTATGTCTTATGTGTCTATATATTCATTTTATAGAGTATACACAGAAGCATACAAATAGCAGGTGAGGAACAATTATTTCCAGGTTTTAAAATTATAAGTATTTTAGTTTTTATTCTCATTTTTTCATCTACAATTTTTATTTTTATGCATTTATAAATTATATTTCATGTAATATATGTTATATATTTATATCTTACATATTATATATTATTATATATCATGAAAAGAATATTTAATTGTAATTGTAATTTTTAAAAGAGCCCATGAATGAGTGGAAAAGATTTGTGGAAACAGGTAAAATAATTTTATAACATGGTGAAGTTGAGCAGCAAATACTGAAAGTAACCTTTATTTAATAGTCACTTGTTTTTCTCTAACAGTGGCCTAGAATAAGACCTGTAATGGAAGTGCTAACAAATGTTCATTGAATAAATAAACTAAGGTAG
Organism: Choloepus didactylus; assembly: GCF_015220235.1. Lineage (NCBI taxonomy): Eukaryota > Metazoa > Chordata > Mammalia > Pilosa > Megalonychidae > Choloepus > Choloepus didactylus. Next base: position 389,218 of record NC_051323.1, read on the forward strand.
AGTTCATAAATGTATAAATTATTTCTTTCAGAGAGGAAAACCCACAAAATTCAAATGAGTTATTTTGGGCTTTTAAAGGGAAAAAGAAAAGTCCATGATATAAACAAAGTAACAACAGAAAAAGAAAAATAACATTTAGGTACCAATAAACAATGTTATTATTATTATTATTATTATTATTATTATTATTATTATTATTAATTATTTCATTCCTCTGAATCCTGAGTATACGATTAACCATTAGTCAAGGTCAAACTAACAACAATGAAACTGAATCTAAAAACTATTCCTCTTGTACTTCTACTTTTATAAGCTATTTTTCTCTGTATGTCAGTTTTTACATCCCAGGTAATGTCCTTTTAGAAATGGAGGTCAGTGGAAAATTATCCAAGATTATTTTAGGAAAGTTAAGGGAGATAGAACATTCTAGGAAGAGACTTGGGGTCCTTTGGATGTAATGGAAATCGTGATAATTAGAAGTTCTAATTCCAGATTTAAGGGTGACTAATTCTGAGACCTGGAAAACCTGTTTCTAGTGTCAGTCTCACAGCATCTGGATGACAGCTGAAAAATCCAGTCTTTAGCAAGATTGCATGAGTACTTGAAGCTGTGCATTTGTTTGACTACATCTGTAAGGTTATATCCTCCAGTGTGAGAAATATCCTATAGATACTTACCACAGTTTCTGAATCTATTTTATTTTTTTTGGAATACATAAACTAAAGATAAATAATGCTATATCTCTGCCCCCTCCCTCATAAAACACAGGAATCTAACAGATAGCCTAGGTACCTTAGAAATAGACGATATATACTATAGGATTTCAAATGTAAGTAAAAATTGAAGGTAATCTATTATATGCTGAACTTCTAACAGTTTAGTTTTCTGTGAAATGGTTTAAGATAATGTCAAACTACAGAAAGGCTGTAAATTCAATACAATTTAATCTGGGAATATTTTCTTCTGTACAACAATTGAGCATGTGGCATTTTTAAGTCTGAAATTAAACTTAACTTTTTCTTTCTGCCCTCTACTTACTCTCGAATGTGTCTGAACTGAAATAAGGACAATACTTTTGCCATTATTCTGTTAATATGTTGAAAATAACTATGGAATATTTGAAAAATACCTCCTACTAATGTTGATTACCTATTACATTCTCTCTCCCTGATAGATCTCTGACTATTTCAGAGCAAGAAGGGAGCCCCAGGATGCCATTTTCTCAACGGTCGAGTTACATTCCAATGGTGTAGTAGGGGAATGGAGTGTCACAGAATATGGAGGTGGAGCTCTATCATGCCTTGAATTCTATCCAATTTAATAGACAAGACCTACTCCATATTAGGCATTAGGTTAGGTGATGGGACAGAAAGATAAAGAAGATACAGTCCTTGGATTCAAAGCCTTACAATTTAACAGAAAAGAAAGAAATTTATCATAAGTAATTGGATGCTTTGGTGAAACATGTGTAGTTGAAAAGTGGCATACACATGATGATAAAGTAGCACCTATATGTGCCTGAGGGATTTAGACTCTATTTGAGCTATATTTTTAGGAGTGACATTAGAGTAAGCTCTGAAGGACAAGTAGGAAATACCCAAAACAGTGGTGAATGGTGGAAAGAAGTACATTCCAAGCAAGGAGGGCATAATTTGAAGAATCTCTGAAGTTGGAAAGCACAAAGCTGTTTCTCAGGAATTTTAGTAGTCCTCAGATTTGTGGATCTAGATTCTCACATTCATGGCTGAGAGAGACTAGACTGAGAATAGCACAGTATGCTGAGTGGCAATATTAGAGGACCTTCTATGTCATGTAAATAAATGTCAAATTTATTGTAAGTTTAGTCAGACTTTATAAGGAGGAACTTAATCAGACTAGATGTGTAGTCTGGAAAGTTAGATCAAGTGTAGGAGATAATTTCTAGATAGAGGCAAGTAAGGCCACTAAAATATCCACTTAATTATATGTGCATATAATATATATTATACAATTTTACACACACAGGTACAGGAGCAGCAGTAGGATTGATGTGTAGCTTCAGTAGGATTGTAGATGAGAGAAAATGTATGACAGAAATATCAGGTTTGGCAAGATGGGGAGTGTATCATGGCAGGAAGAAAGGGTTGTAAATAAATTTTTCATGGTAATCAACATGTAGGTGATGGAGTGTCATGGGTGAGAAAGACTAGAAAAAGCCCAGAAAGGAGAAGAGGGAAAACTTGAGAGGCCAAAAATGGAGAGCAGGAACACACACGTGGCAGGTAGAGGACAATTCCTCATAAAATACATTTAGAATAAACAATTGTGAAGGTAGAAGGTAAAGCAGAAGTGGAAGGAAAGAGGGTCAAGTAGAAGAGCTTGGTATTTGTTGTATGTAGTGGTATGCTGAGATTAGAAAATATCATGTTTGTTCAGACAAGAAAACAGTTCATCATATTTGGCATCTTGAAGATCAGTGATAATCTTAGAAATATTCATTTTAGAGGTGAGAAAAATTCAGATTATAGTAGATTTAGAGATGAATAAAGTGTGATGGGGAAAATTATAGACTCCACATCTAAGTCAATTGGTAGAGAAAGAAAAGAGCTACAAAGGAGCAAGGAAAGTAAAGGAATTTGGGGATGGGGCAACTTCATTTTGTTTTCAAGTCAAATGAAATTCTTTTTTTTTTTAAGTTATTTCATATTTTATTTTGTAATTACAGTAGTTTGCATCCACTTTCTTTACATGATCCAGATATGGTGGGAAAGGAAACCTCCAAATCAGTGGATACTAACTAGCTGTCATGAATTTACAGGAAAGGGATGTAAAGGGACTTATTAAAGATTTAAGAATGAATCATGACCAGAGCCCATTTATACCAGTTCGTATTTTGCAAAATATCTTCAAGCAACTTAGACTTCCACCTGTAAGTTAGTCTTATGTTGAAATAAATGAGGTTGGCCATAAGTATTTAAAATATTCTGTTGACATGAACATACAAATATATATTCTACATGTTCTTTCTATTATAGAAATCAAAGACTGCAAGTAAAACAAATGGTAAGTATAAAATATAAAGATGAGTATATTGTATTACAGTCCTGGATATCAAGTGAAAAGCGGCAGACACTGCTCTTCCTATGAACTCACTTTAGTCCTCTCACCAATTCTGCGAGGCAAGTACCATTCTCATCACCCCCAGGCAAGGAGCCTGAAGTTCAGACAAGCTGCAGAAGCTACCTGCCATCACCTGCCAGTAGAGGGCAGAGCCTGGGGGCTGGGATACAGGCGGTCTGGCTCCAGGTCCGCACTCCTTACCTCTGCTTTATGCTGCCTCCTAGCTCCCTGGCAGCTGGGGGAAAGAGGACAAAACCCAATACACTCTCCAAATTCCTCAGTTCTTTTAACACCTGAGAGTCTAATGTCTTCTCAAATTTGTACTTTTTAGAATAGGAAGAAAAAAGCAAGGATAGAATGGGTGGTGGTTTAAGATAAGTCAAAAACACAAAGTAATGTGCAGAATTCATGGGCCTCCAAACAGTGTAAATGAAACTTACCCTTACTAAACAGGATAAAGGTAAACATCTCATATCAATACAAATCCTTTTAATCTTTATGACAATCAGGGAACATACAGAGCCTCAGTGTCATTCTGATGCTTTTAACTGTCAAGCCACAGTTAATACCAGATGTCGTTAAATCTGTACGCAACACAAACATCATGTATAAATCTGGCTAGGTACCTTATTCAAAACATGCTTTTACCTATTTGATTAATCAGAATTGCTCTGAAGTCAATACTGACAATTTATACCTATTAAAAGATGTTACTCAACATCAAATATTTTAATACTTCTACAACATAGATGAAGTTAAGTGAAACTACCAATCACAAGTTTTGTAAGCAACGATATTTATAGCCACAATTCCACAGATATGGTAAGTAAACCAATGGCCAACCTTTAATAAAATACGAGAATTTCCATCATGCATAGTTTACAGGCTCCTTAAGAGGTGATCTCTTTAGAGACTGGATGTTCAAGAAAGAGTGAACAAACAAATGTTGGCAAGTCTTTTCACACAAATGCTTAATTAGTTTGTGGTTATTTAGTCACCTTAATAATACAATATATTTATACTCTAACTGGAAGTGGAATGAACATTGCATGAGAAATGCAACCCTATCAAATTCATTAGTAATAACTTTTATGCCCTCCAAGCAGTAAGAACCATTCTTCTTGAACTTCAAGCATTTTATTTTCTTTTGGAGCATAGCTTCTATCATGGTATTATAGGAATCAAAGAATACAAACAACAAAAAAATATTTTTTCTTAAGGACCACTTCCACTCCTTATTTGAAATATAATCAAATCAATGAAACTACACAATTTCCGCATAAAAATACATGCTAGTAAAATAATTCCTCCAAGTAGCGCTGCACTCAAGCTACAACTATACTACAACTACTGTAATCATTATGAACAGGGATTTTCCAAGATGCAGCAGCACTGGATTGGGCCGTTGCTACCTAGGAAGGAAGAAAAAAAAAAAAAAAAAAAAGCCAACAAATACATGAACCGGGGTCATAGTTGCAATTTTTAAAGAATCTTTAGACAAACCAGATTTGTTAGGTCAGTAGAAAACTTAATGTTTGAGTTGTACTATCACTACCATGAACTATCACATATGCAGAGTTCAAACATTCTTGGTAAAAAAACACAGAAGAAGGATCTATACTGTAAATTCAGCAAAACACTTTTATGTACAGAAGCCTAAATATCTTAGGAAATTTAGATTACTGATGAAGACAATCATTAAATCAACTCTTCAAGACTGGTTTCTTACAAGTATTAAAAACCCATCCTTGGTCTCAGACGCATTCCAGCTAGACAAAGTGTTCAGGAACCCCACAGAATAAGAAACATGAACCACACTTGTGCACTCTTAACTCTTATTCTTAGGTTTAACAATGTTTTATTAGTACATATTCTGGCCTCAGCATTTTTTGACTCCAAAGTTTTCATACTTAGGAAATTATATAGTTGAGTGGGATTAGAGAAGATTTGTTTGCTTTTGAAGCCATGTGAAGGTTTATTCCCTCTTATATTACTTTTCATCATTGAAAAGTTCTCTGGTGACCAGAAGAATAAAAGCTTCACAAGATACAGGACAATGGATCTCTTTTCAAGTTGCATAAGATTTAAATGTGGCTAGTGAGATCTAACTAGCCCCAGCCCTTAATTTCACTTTATTAAAGTTGATAACTTTAAAATGTAAAAAAAGAAGGGTAAACCTAAATTCCCAATAAAATACAAAGAAAAATATCTGTACACACAATAAAATACATCCTTAACACAAAATAAGGGCATAATATACTCTGCAGCACATTTTATTATATTTCTTAACTGTAGCTGTTTGATTCAGAAATTGGAGACTGTCTTTGCATTAAGTTGTGATTCCCTTCTCTTTCCCCAGATGAGGAAGTTTTAAAAAGGCTTAATTTATGCTAGTTATCAAATTAAATTTTCATTTATACATAATTTAAGTGTTTATAAAGTATCCAATATTATAGCTTACAATGTATGACTTTGAAAATAAAATGACACTTTTAACATAACCTTTTGTTCTGTAAAAATATTCTACATACATGCATATCATCAAAACAAATCTTTTTTGTTTGGGATATTTCCTATGCACATTAACTAAACAAATTGTCAACAATTATATATCAATATTTCTAATGTTAAGATAACTGGGTGCCACCTAGTGTTTAATTTCTGCAACTACTAACCTTATAAATTCAAAATTGCTTTTAAAACCCAGGTTCTAAAAACTGCATTTTGGAAATGCTTTTTTGTTGATGTTTATGGTGGCAACACAAGATCATGAAGAGAATGTACGTGATATAAAAACCAGTATAAAAATAGCCAAATGATACTTAAATATGAAAAACAGATCTCCTCATTTTGACTTCAAATAGAGATTTCTGCCCCCTTTAAATTATATCAAAATCTCAAGAGAACTTCTAGGAAACTGGAATATACAGAAAGATTCTGCACATTCAACAGACTAGTCAAAAGGAGGGCTTAATCATAATCCACAATGAGTGTAGGGCAAACATAGGAAAGGCAGTAATGCATTTTTTCTTCTTTTTTTAAAACAGATATTGTAGGTCCTTTACCCATAAGCTCCATAACATCAAAAGAACAAAATGGGTTTAGCATTTTACTTAAGATAATTCAGCATTATCAGTTTTTAAAGAAACACAAATACCTTAAAAACAAACCAGTTAGTCTGCTTTAACAAATTGCACTCATGCTAATGAAATTTTAATCTTCTTTAGGGGTCAAAATCCAAAATGTAGAACAATCCTCAGAAAAACTGGAATGTAAAATGTTGAGTTCAATTTAGATATCATCAATGTCTTCATCATCATCTCCAATGTCATCAAACTGGATTTCATCATCATCACCAGGACCAAAAGTATCTGTTTTGCTGATTTTAGCATGCTCTGGAAGCTCGCCGTATGCCTTCAGACTTCTAGCTTCATCTGCATTGTATTTTAAAATTACATCAGCTTTGTTATCCTGATAGTCTCGTAGACCAACCAATATAATGTCTGAGGTATTTATCCAAACCTTTTTTCTCAATTTCCCTCTGATGTGACATAACCTCTTTACACCATCAAAACACATTGCTTCTAATCATCCATTTCCCAACATTTTGATTACCTGAGCATACTCTTGTCCATCCTCTTTGAACACCAGCTCTCTCTTTTCAGATTCATTTTCATTCTTACCTCTACGTCTGTTTTTACCTCCTTTACCTTTATTCTTAGGCATGGCGGTGACGGCGGCCTCTCCGAGTCCTTTTCGGGTGCGGCGGCGGCAGCAGCTCCTCTGAGAGAGGCAAAGGGTGACGCTTGAGCGCGCAGGGCACGAAGCAGACCTGAGAGGCCGGATCGCGTGCACGAGTGAGCCTCACGACCCAGTTCTTCCCAGATCCGCTTGCGACCACACTCCCAAATGAAATTTTAATCAATAGAAAGAGATTGAAAAAAATTAAAATATATCATTGGTGGCATAAGGTTGCTAAGGGGGTAGTAAGATGTTAGTTCCTTTTAAATTGCAAAAGGAATAATTCAACTTATTAAGAAGGAAAAATAAAAATAAAGAGGAAAAAACCACAAAGGTATGCCTTGACTCACTATTTCTCACTATGGAGGGGCATTAGATATTTTCACTGAAGAAGACAGGATGATGGGGAAGCTGCCAAGCAATTGCGGATATCTGTGAATGAACAGAAATAAGATCTGGTTATTGTATTGATTTTTGTATATTTTGAATAACATCCCTGATTCCATCAATGAAGAAGAAAAATAATGCAACAATTTTTATAACTTCATGAATCAGCACCAATAAACAGATCAGCAGAGGAATATGTTGCAGAATGATGGCCAAGAGTTAAGTAAAGCGGAAGTTTGATAAATAAGCCTGACTAGGGAGCATCCAGTAATTAAGGATCAGAGCTATTAGAGGAAGGCAGATGACAGGGCATATAACAAATGTGGAAGAGGTTGCAGACTAGTTTTTGGTTTAAAGCCTTTTGCATAGATTTTGCATATAAAGAGAGCCTTCTTTCTGAGAAGGGAATCTTATGGTAAAAAGCAGACACACTGAGTGATGATGCACAAAATGGAGCTTAATTATGGGCCTAGAAAGGCACATAGGAAGTTCTTTTGATGTTTAGAAGAAAGAGAGAGAAAGAAAAACTCCATAAGAATGCAAAACTGCTAAGCAGGTAGAAATTATACACTGAAGAGATTTGACTTTAACTTAAGTTTTGAAATGTCTTTCCCCAAAATCTAATTAGCAACATTCTTTAGAATGTCCAGGCACATATTGTCTACTATGCTCATTTCTGAATCTCCTACAGAATTCTAATACAACATGGAAAGTCACAGCTAAGGGACTGTTAAAAATACTACTATGATTGGTTGGACCTGGTCACGGTTTCTCTGTGAGCAGAGGTACAAGAAGAGAACTGCTACCTGCTCTTTCTCTGCCTCTGTATTCCTAACCGGCAACTTTCTCTTCTAATTATAGGCCACTGATTATAATATTCTAAACAACTGCTAATTTGAAGCACATGTTTGAGTTAGTCTTTCCTTTGGACTTAAAAATTTACAGTGACTATAATAGGGTGATGCTTTGCAAAAAAAATTAAAGCTCTCATTACGTTTTTTGACTGGAATTAAACTGAAATATATGAAGTGAAAGGAGGAAGAAGCGAAACATATAGCTTTGATGAGCTTATATTTTATAGTTATTTTTAAATATAAAGATATATACCTTTATATATGAAGATATATAAATGTATAGATAGATAAAAGTAGATAGGTAAAGATATAACAGAGATAGAAATTGAAGGTTGTTTTTTAGTAACCCACCCATATACACGTATATATTTAATATGATTCAAATATAGTCATGCTCCACAATCAAGTGTACTCTGAAGTATGCAAAATTAGTTACAATTTGAGAGTAGAGTTTTCAAATAGCCTAAAACCCACCACATGAATTTGTTAACATTTCTATTTGCTGCTTGACAACATTGACAATGTTTGCATAAACACTGAAATCACCACAATTAATTTTGAGGAGTCCCTTAACAACCTTACTTTTATTCACCTTGGATTCAAAGAGACTACTAATGGAAATAGCAGTAAGATACCCTGGCCTATAGGTTTGTGTTCTTGAGTGCCAGCTGGTGACACTGTGATGATACATAGCACTAATAATTGATTAAAGTGACTTCTCTCCTCGCCCCAGTGCTCATTGATATGTGACACTTGGCAATATATTATTAAAGCCCCATTGTACCAGAAATTCACTGGGAAAGAATGTCACTAGAGAGTCCTTCCCTGAGTGATGTATTTTTCTTTCACAGGGTTGTGAAAGTCTAAGGATGCACTTTCAAAGCCAGTCCATTGGCCTATTTAAAGGATAAAATCAACATTAAAAAAAAGTCTTAACATTTCAGAGATTGCCATGTGTGCATTATGGCTGGAAGCCCAGGCAATCCAAGCTCATAAATAATGCATCCTGTGTGCATTGTGTATATTTCCTTCCTTCAGAGGGAAGAATCTTATGGTAAAAGGCAGACACACTGAAAGATGGTTTACAAAGCAAAGTGTGATTATGGGCCTGGAGATTTATGGAATAAGGTCATATTAACTTTAAAAAAAAAAAAAACCCTCTATAAGACTGTAGAACCGCCAAGGAGGTAGAAAGGATAAGACTGAAAGGCTGTGGTTTCAACCCCACATACATAAGTATTTAAGAATAAAACAGAAAAATGAGAACAAATGGGTCTCAGAGTCCTGTCTGAGATCCAAAGATAAGGGTAATAGGTATGTTGGACCTACTCCAAAGGACTTGCCAAAAATATGCTAAATATACATCCTTATTCTCCATTCTTCAAAAGAGAAGGCTAGTAATTCATTAAGGAAGGTATTTTAAAAGTTAACTCATGCCACAAGGAAGAGGGGAAAAGGGAGTTTCCTGTATACCAATCCAAATGAAAGATTTCTGTGAAAACCACTCATAGAAATTTGGATTACCTACAAAAGAGGAAAAGACATGGCCAATGAAATACAAGGTTCTGGCACTTTCATGAGTATAGGGAGAGTATATTGGGAGAATTTAACATATGTACCTTAGAATTTGGGAAGCATAAAGAATAGAGACGGATGTCTGATTATTGCTTGCAGAAGCCTGGGAGGGTCAAGAATGACTTGAGAAGCCTATAATAGCAGGGAAGGGAGAGAGTCCAGCAGAGGGAATTGCCTGCATTTTCAGAATTCTGTGGATTAAGCATGTGTAATTTTTTCTGTGGGCCCAGTGGACACTACTGACAACACCTCAATAGATATCTAGGTCTGAGTCTTTTTGAAAGAATCCATACAAGTGAACTTCCTGGGAGATCAAGAGAATCAGTCAAATAAATGTGTGTTCTTTGAAGGGTGGGAATTAGGGAGATGGCATAAAACATCATCCCAAGTGTGCCAGTTTGAATGTATTGTGTCCCCCAAATGCCATTATCTTTGTGGTCTTGTGGGGCAGACGTTTTGGTGCTGGTTAGATTTGCTTGGAATGTGCCCCACCCGGCTGTGGGTGATGATTTTGATGAGATGTTCCCATGGAGGCGTGGCCTCGCCCATTCAGGGTGGGCCTTGATCAGTGGAGCTATATAAATGAGCTGACTCAGAGAGAGGGAACTGAATGCAGCTGGGAGTGACGTTTTGAAGAGGAGCAAGCTTGCTAGAGAGGAACGTCCTGGGAGAAAGCCATTTTGAAGCTGGAGCTTTGGAGCAGACACCAGCCATGTGCCTTCCCAGCTAACAGAGGTTTTCCGGATGCCATTGGCAATCCTCCAGTGAAGGTACCTGATTGCTTGGACACTTTATGGCCTTAAGACTGTAACTGTGTAGCTAAATAAACCCCCTTTTTATAAAAGCCAATCCATCTCTGGTGTTTTGCATTCTGCAGCATTAGCAAACTAGAACACCAAGTGAGCATGCTGTGCATCAGTTGCATAGCATATATCTCTAGCAGGGCCAATGCCAAAGTAACCTATAAAAGCAGTGCACTTAAGAGACAGTCTGCATTTAGGGATATGTCATAAAGAGAACCTACCATATATACCCAGCTTATCACAAGGGACACCACCACTGAAATCTCCCTTCCACATGGCCCAAAACCTAGAAAAGCCAAAACTTGCATAATGAGCAGGAGGAAAATAGAGCCAGGAGAGTAAAATAACAGATTCTAGTCCTTGACTAGTCCATGACTGGTTGGTGGATTGATGGGTCAGATCTGAGCTTGGAGGAGAAGGTGGGATTGGGTAGATTAGATTTGAATGGAAGAGAAATTGTAATTTGGCTTAGATTGGGTTAGATTTTTTAACATCTGAAAATAAAGTTCTATTATTAATAAATGATGAAAATATTAAGAATCTACTCAAAATATCCAAGAATAAAGAGCAGAGATCTTAAAGAATGTGTTTGAAGGCAATAATAAGAAAAGAATAATGCCCTTTATTAAATACAGACCACCTTTGTCATGGAATTAATGGAATTAAACCCTTTAACAAGTAGTCAGGCACAAAGAAGTGCAAAAAGAGATATCTTAAGGGATAGTCGCCTAGTCCTTGAGGATTCTGAATCCTGCCAAGAAACACAACAAGTAGAGTTTGCACAGATAAGTCCACAATGCCAAAGCTAGTAGTACCTCTGCTGAGACCATCAGAGGAACAGGTCACTAAACAAAGCCAGGGTCAGCAAGACAAATGTCTCTAAAGACTTCATATCCAAACTTGGTAGATCCATCCACCTAAAGTTCAGAAAACATCACTACCCCTGCAGTCCCATTATCACTTCTTCCGAGGCCTCCTATGTTATCTTCTCCAGACCAGTGAAAGCCTTCATTCCCATAGCTTCCAAACCGAACTTCTGCTATTTTAAGGACCAAAACATTATGAGGTATGCTTCAGTGATATTTATAAACACAAATGAGATGTAGGGCAGGAAAAGAAAAAACAGATTGGATGTTGGAAAAAATGTAGATATTTTTTACCCTGGAGTCTTGAGGGAAAACATGGAAATCGATGCAAAATAACTCAGGTAAAGAAATTGCATTCCTACCTTTGTTTTAGGGAGTATATTGAGAGTTGTAGCGAGGGCTCATGTGGCCATCTCTGAATGCTATGCTTTTTTGGCATAAAGTTTCACTGGGGTGGATTAAGGTTAAATATCCTTGTGAATTAGGAAAGGGATTTATAAAATCCCTCCTTTAGATATACATAGATATGTACATTATTAAAAATAAAAATGATTACTCCCAACTTTTCCTGTTTTAAATATCAAAAATATTCCAAAGTGACTAGGCCATGCTAAGACATAGAGTAAGGAGTCAAAAAGTCAATAATTTATTTAGAATTATGTATTATTTTGCCATCATTGCATATTTTTAAGTTAGTTACACATTGGGTAGGTATATATCAGAAATTTGGTTATATATTAATACCTCCAAAGGAACGGAGGGTATTGTGTCTCTAAAACCACATTTTTGTGCAGTTTTCTTCTGTTTCATATTTTTAAAAGAAGGCCCTATATAACTGTTAACTGAAGCAATGTTTCCTTAAATGCAGATCATATCCTGATGGTATAGAGCAGAGGAGAAGGAGAAAATGTGCATGTGTTTCAGTGTGAGGGTATGTGTGAAGTTTTTCATTATGAAAATTTTCAAACACACAGCAAAACTGAAAACTTTACAGTAAATACCTATTTACCGACTATCTAGATTTGAACAATAACATTTTACCATACTTATCTAATAACATTTTATCTATATATCCATCTACCCATTATCTTATGTTTTAACTTAATTCAAAGTAATTTTCAGCTATCTAAACTTTTAACCAAAGACCACAAAGATCACAACTTTAGTTGAAGAGTTGGACTTCTTGACTCATTGCAATGAAGGCGAAAATACACAATGGGAAACATGGGGCAACTCAGTAAGAGGGTTTTAGAAAGGACACAGAATTTGCATTTATATGAAGTGATTTTTGGTGGAGTTCAAGGAAACATGACTTTGCTCTGGATTGGATGTTGTCTGGAAGTTTGGACAATTCCATGATTGGAAGTGTTCACAAATTTTATCTAGATGGCAGGGAGAAGTGCCGTCAAAGCTCTTAATTGGTAAACACACAGCTTTCACTCATAGTAGCCAGCAAAGGAGGATGTTTGATATTTTTGTGATTTGCACAGGGAACTTGTTTTTGCCTGTGTCTAGATTAGATAATGACATGGTTTTGCTTTTTCTTTGTCTCATTTCATCAGTGTCACAGAGTGATCTTGTCTGATACAGATATTCTGTGAGATTTTTTATGTTTGATAGGAGACCATCTCCTAACAATACCGAGGCCCATCCTTTAGTGCTAGGCCAGTGTCCAGATGTCAGAGACTGCTTTTCTCTTTCTCATTACACTTTCCCTAAAGTATTTAAGCATGCATCTCTATATATCATTAACCAGTGTTCAGTATTTGTGTGTGTTTCTTTTTTCGAGATGAAATATGCATACAATAAAATGCTCCAATCTTAAGTGTAAATTTACTGAATTTTGATGAATGGGTACACCTGTATATCCCAGAGCCCTATCAAGATAAAGAAAATTATCATAACACATAACCTCATGCTCCTTCCCAGTCATTTCCCACTCCCAACCCCCAAGGACAACCACTGTTCATTATTTTTTACCATCATAGAGTAGCTTTCCCTGTTACAGAATTTCATGTAAATAGAATCATATAACGTACTTTTTATGTCAGTCTTCTTCTCTTAGTACAATATTTTAAATATTTATCTACATCATTGCACATAGCAGTTGTTCTTCCTTTTTTTAGTTGTTTTATTTTTTAATTATTAATTAAAATTCCCCCTTTTTTGTCCTCTCCTTAAATTTGGTCCTAGAATCTCAGCAATAAATCAAGTAAGAAAGACAATGACTCAAAGATAGAAGAAAGTAAATATTCCCAGCAAAAAGACTAAAATTCAAACAACTTGAAACTAGCTGGTACAATTGTCTCAAGCCAATTTCTAACTGTTGTTTTAATGAAACAGTAACCTGACAATGAAGGAGTAAATGTTCAACAACGCCTTTTAAATAGGATAAAAACAATTTGGGTCTATCCTCAAATTACTGCATCTGTAACTATGAGAATTTGGAATGAATAAAACGACAGCAGGAATTCAAATGTGTCCAACTTCTCTAAAATCAATCCTTTGAATCCACTGTCATGCACAACACATTCCATTTCTGCCTAACTCCTGTACACTTGCTCCCTTTATAAATACACCAAATTAATTGGAGATGACAAGTCATTGTTGTAAGGATTTTCTAAGAAAAACAAAAAAATATATAATTTTTGTCTATTGAATTTCTGCTTTCATTTAGCACTTCTTATGCAGCCTTCTGCGTACAAAAGAGCCCCCGTAGTATATAATCATCATTTTCAGTTAATAAGAAATTTAACAGCCATCATTTTCCTTCTAACTTTGAGAAATGAGTCTTGCCTGCCTATTCTCGATGTGAGTTTTGACTCCTCAGAGATTTCCAAATACCCACTTCATTCAGTCAGACTGCATATTATTTTATAAAAGTATTATACACAGAAGAGCACCTTCTAAAATATTTTGTGATTCATTGTCAAGATATAGCTAGAGACTGAAATCTATTGTAATTTGTTATTTGTGTGGAAGATTGTAGGTTCCACCCGAATTTTATAGATGGCCTGAGATTGTACTTGTGGGTATAGGGAGAAGGGGTGAAAGCACGGAGGTAACATATCAAAAAGTGAATGAAGATATGGGAATATGAGCTACATATTTCTTTCCCTTTTGGCTGGCTCTGGAAGAAATATGTGGTTTCCTAGTACATAAGAAGCACTTAAAGCATTTAATAAATGAAATAGTAAGTATTACACAATTTTTGGTTCTTTGATACTTGAATTCTTCTCAGTCCTCTCTTTCTGTTGGGTAGGAAACAAAGAACAGGGCATAGGAAGGGAAACCAGTTCCCAGCAGAGAGTAGTCTTTGTAGCAGGTGCTCTGAAATGAGAAAACAAAGGGGTTGGAATGCAGACATTTTAGTAACTGGCCGCATAATTTTTGGTAAGTTTCTTAACCTTTCTTTAATTCAGTATCTTCATTTGTAAATTGAAGATAATTACAGCATTTACTTTATAGGGTTTTTATGAGTGTTAAGTGAGATAATATCAGTAAATCATTGTCCTGGCCCAAAGGGGCTTTCCCAGCCAATAGAACAAAGAAGACACGGGGCACAGTCTGAGGCATGTGTGTTTATTTGGTAGTTATTTAGAAAAAGAGGCACTATCAAACAGCTCTGACAGCAGGAGGGTGCAGAGCTCAGTGAGAAGGTAATCCACACATTGGAGGAAACTAGTCAAGCCAGTTATAAGGGCTTGAGACAAAGACATTCCAATGGATATGAGGGCATAAGCAGAGAATGGGAGTCTTGGACAAAGGGAAGGATTGATTGTATTGAACAGGAAAGGGGGAGGATTATAGGTTACTTTGTAGAAAAAAATAAGAGGGATAGCATCTCAGGGAGTTCAGGAGGGAGGTAAGCTATAGATTAACATTGACGCAGGAGGCCTCGTGTTACAAGGAGGGTAGATTAAACCTTAACTAACCTAAGTCATGCAAGCTGCTGTGTGCACAGTCTTCAAGACCCTTAGGAAAGGTCCTGGTCCTGGGGCTCCCACAGTCATGTAAAAGAATGCCTGAAACAGAGGAAGACATTTCTAAGTGTGTTGTCTAGTTCACCTGAACCTTGTGAAACATTCTAACCTATTCCTTTTTTTTTTTAATTCATTTTTACTGGGATATATTCACATACCATGCAGTCTAACCTATTCAGTTTTTATGAATCAAAGATGAGGCTTAGAGTTCAAAGAGTATAATTCTCAGTCCTTCCTTTCCTAGTGAACTCTGCATCATTTGGTAATCCATCTCTCCACACAGGGTGGCCAGCAATGCCCTCTGCCTGAATTTCTCCCCCTCACAGAGAGATGTCTACTCAGACACTTTTGTTATGTTTATCAGAAGTAGGAAGTGCCACAGAGACCTACAGAGATGTGAGGAGTTTTCATGTCTTCCATTTTCCTAGCAAACTGCTTTCCATAAAGAAAACAACCAAGGCAAATTGATCTTTGAGCTGCATTATTGTACTAATTGAGTTTATTCATTCTAGGCTTTCCTGTATTTATTATTAAAAATATGAACACTCTCAGACAGATGTGCCCTTGGATATGGGTTATTGGTGACTGGAATTATACTACATATAAGATAAAATAAAAATATAGACTAAACATTGCACCATTGAATTACAGACTAAGTATCTTCAATCCTGAAGAGAGACTAAGGATGGCTAAATTGTTACATTAAAACACATCAATTCAGAGCTAAAAGACATATTACAATTGATATAAATATATTTATTGAAATTCTTTCCTATCTCACCAATTGTTGTCTTTGTTTTTAAGAGCAGAGGTGATTTACCTTACATCCTGGCAAACCCATTACCCCTTCCTTCCACAGAAATCTCTCCTCTATTTTATAGCTTAAAAAAAAAAGGAAAAGAAAAGAAAAAAAGCCCATTGAGATCAAGATTTTTCTAGGTGTAGTGCATACTGTGGTGTGATGCCCAAACCCCCCATTCGGACCAAAATACATAGTCCCCAGGTTCTCAGAAGGTTGACTGTTGACAGGGACTCTTTCCCCAGAAATTATCCTCACCTTAAGGAAGCTGTATTGCCCAAGTTTACACCATTTCCCCAGTAGCAACTTAACCAGTCAACGACTGAGTCAATGACCGGTTGACTCAGGAGTACAAATAGCTGGTCCCGTTGCTACAGTTTCTGATAACTCTCAATTGCTTCAAATCTCCCTCTGGGATACAGTAAGGTCTGTTATAGCTGCATTGCAATTCACATTTCCTCTGCTCTTCCTGCCTCCTTTATTCCTATAAGTGGTTTTTGCTAAAAGTATTTCCCGATAAACTGCATGCAAATCACCATTTCAGAGTTCTGTTTCCAGGTACCTAACCTAAGGGACTATATTTCAAAGGAATGGAAATGGAGAAAACCCTGTTTTGCCTCCAAAGAACTCAGATTCTGGTATTTCCTGGTATTAGTCAACATTTGTTCATTCATTCATTTAGTCTTTTGGTAAAGAGTTGAGTAGCTACCGTGTGCCAGATATTCTACTACTCAGATTCTCTTTCCATACCACCAGACTAGGTAGCATTTAACATAAAGCATTCTTAGGTGTTTATCAAAAGTTTACTGAAAAAAAAGAACATTCTGCAGAACTCAGAAAATATTTCCTAAGTGCCTAAATAGACCATAAGCTGTTTTTGATAAGTTTAATCCTGAGTGATACTGACCATTATCCTTCAGGAAATGCTAAGAACTCTCATATTGACAAGTCATTTAAAAAAAGTTGAACTCATTTCACTTGAGGAAATTCTATTTTTTGTCAGAAGGAACTGAATAAATTACTAAAAAGAGTTAAGGAAAACTAGGTCTTATCTTTGGCATCCTCATTCCCTAGCTTTGTGGAGTTGAAAATTGAAAGAACTCTGTCTTAGTCTTAGTTCTTTATCTGTACAATGGGCAAAAGATAATCTCTAAAGACCCTCAAAGCAAAATATTCACAATTTCATTTTAATTAAATAGTAATCCAATCATCATTTTTTATAATTTTGTAATTTATTTTTTTGTCCACACTATACTTTTGCATTAGTAAAATCTCTACATAAAAATATGATTAATATTTAAATCCTTTAATAGCACATTATAAAACACTTTATACTTGCATATTGTGTTAGTACTTGTCTACTAGATATTAAACTTTAGAGGTACAAAATTGTGCTGGGTAAACTTCATGTTTGTGTTCAGTTTGCTACAGTCCTCCTTTGTCTCAACTTGAAGCAGTCGGCTATATAATAGTAGTGCATATTCTGTGAGTATTGTTCTCTTTCAAAAGTAATTGGAGAAGATACAGGTTTAATTCCTGTTTCATTAGCACTGCAGATTTAATTTATTTTTAAGTGAAATGTCCAGCTTTACAGTTATTAGCAGGTCCATCCTTTATCAGTAGAATCTATTGTTGGGAGTGGGGAATATCAGATAAATATGAACACTTACTATTCTTAACTCCATATTGTAAGATGTAGTTATATAAAGAAGCATAATCTATAATGGTATAATGGAGGTCAAATTAGAAATGTGTACTTTCAGGACTAAATGAAAGAATGAATGAATCCATTCAAATGGATATATATTAAGTTTAACATCTAGTAGACAAGTACTAAAACAATATGCAAGTATAAAGTGTTTTATAATGTGCTATTAAAGGATTTAAATATTAATCATATTTTTATGTAGAGATATTACTAATGCAGGACATGGTACAACAAATTATCTCTAACAAGCTAAAAAATGCAAAGCAAATTCACAAAAATTGTTTGGAAAATGGAATTCATTGATTTATGCTATTTGCACATTAGCACTTTCCCATTAGAATTCTCATTTGTTTTATATATAAGTCATTATATCCAAACACCTGGTTTTGTATCCTATGTAATTGCATGACAACTTTCCTAAAGGAGTAAAGGAGAAAAACACTACATTATGGTATTTCACTCTGCAGATATTTTGTTATTGTGTTTGCCACCTCTTGTGATTGGTATAATTATTCCTCTTGTAAAATAAAGAATATTTGGGGAAGATGTGTACTTTCAGGACTAAATGAAAGAATGAATGCATCCATTCAAATGGGGAATAGTAATTTTTGGAGGACAAAAGAAATTCATCTTTTTGGGAATATACTTCTCTAGAACACTATGTCCACACAAAGTTTTAATAAGTACATCACAAAATAATGGTGGTGATGATGGTGATGATAACAATGCAAGAGAAAATTATGTGGGCTTCTTTTTTTCATGCTGTTCTATGTTTATAATATGGGAAGATACTTTCTTTTTTTGAGATTCATTATGCTTCAGTGTAGTTTTGCTCAAATTGAGGTCTGTGGATTTACATGTGGATATTCTTGGAGTTCTATAAACTCTTTGCAACATTTTTAAACTTTGTGTTTTCTTTTTTGTGTGATATTCTTAAAAATAAAATAAATTAAATGAGCTATCAAGCCATGAAAAGACTTGGAGGAAATCTAAAGGTATATTGCTAAGGGAAGGAAGTCAGTTTGAAAGACTACATACTGTTTGATTCCAATGATGTGGCATTCTGGAAAAGGTAAAACTATCCAGTAGGTTAAAAAAAATACAGTGGTTGCCAAGGGCTTGGGGAGACAGAGAAAAGGGTGAATAAGTGGAGCACAGGATGTTATTAGGCAGTGAAACTATTCTGTATTCACTGCAATGGATGATATATGACATTATGCATTTGCAAAATCCATAGAACTGTAAAATTTGAGGGGTAAACCCTAATGTAAATATGGATTTTAGTTTATGTATCAATATTGTTAATTTTTTAGTTTATGTATCAATATTATACAATTTGTTAATCAATTGTAATGAATGTACCACACTAATGGAATATTGTAACAATAGGGGAAACTGTTTTTTGGGGGGTGTGGTATACGAGGAACTCTCTACATTTTGCTTCATTTTTCTGTAAACCTAAAACTTCTTTAAAAAATAAAATCTATTCATTAAAACATAATAATAACATAAGTGTGTTCTGTATGATAATGACTAGTATATAACTGCAGAGCTACACATTTTGGTTCCCAAATGTGTGTGTGTGTTTTCAATCACATTTGCGTTAAGTAAAAGTTATATAATACTTTATACCATGCAAACAAAACTTTTCAGTACTTTAAAATAAATAGCACAAAGAGTTGGGGGGAATTAGTTTGTCACACCGCATACTCTAATGTAGGCAGCCAATTAAAATCTATAGTGGGCATCATGTTCACACTTTAAAGAGAATATTTCTTGGCTCTGCATCATCTATTCTGTGTACCAACTTGCAATTTTCTACTATGAAGTTGATGTAAACATTCAGTCAACATCATTGTCTTGTAAAAATAAAGTAGATTCCCATTTACCTAAGATTTAATTGAAACTGCAGCTTAGATTACATTGAAGCAAGCTGGATGGCTTTAAAGTAATTAAATGACACACCCTAAAAATGTAGTAATTGGATTTAGTTAAACATGAAGCCTTAACATTATTAATTCCATCTTGTACAATGCAGTGATTTAAAAGGCATACTCTGCAATAGAATAATGCAAGTTAAAAGAGAAAAATAGATTATACATTATGGGACCTGTCACAATATCTCCCTATTCTAAATCCTGACTTACTGATTTATTTCTAGCATAAAAACAAGTCATCTATCATGCTAAACTAATGCCATTAATTAGAATTTTACTACTTTGGTAGTTTTGATTTTTATGAATTTGTAATTTGTAAATGGGGGGGACATAAGTGTATAAGCATATTAAAAAGTTTATAATTAGTTTTATATTTGTACATAAATAAAAAGTTTGTCATGATTTATGGAATCACAAAATGATGTTTGTTTTAAAATGATACATGTATTATTCAAGTTTGAAGAAAAATCTTTAAAGGTAAGATCAGTTATAAATACATTTGCAGAAATTTTAGTTAAATTTCCTTATTTGTTTCTCAGAATCACCTTAAGAGAGGTGTTTTTTTGGCCACTAAAATTCCTGTTGTGTCCCTGAGTCAAAGTGACCAAGCTAGTAAAATGGAATCAATACCTGCTTCCCATGTACAGAGGTGTTATTGGTGGCAAAATCCTTTTAAGTGATTTTAAAAAATAAAAGCAGTACATGCAGCAAACATTCCTGTGGAAAATGTGGAATCCCAATCTTTATGGATGGGTCCATCTTTCATACTCCATAGTTTACTGAGAGGAAAACATTATTTAAAAATAAGCAATCAGAGCACAGAGGGCAGGGCAAGATGGCAGAGTGGTGAGGTATAGGTTTTAGTTACTCCTCCAGGGCAGTAGGTAGAAAGCCAGGAACTGTGTGGACCGGACACCAGAGAGCAATTTGACTTTGGGCATACTTCATACAACACTCACAAATGCTTGAAACAGCAGAGTTCAGTGAAATCTGTAAGTTGTCATGGCCAGGGGACCCGTGCCCCTCCTTGCCCAGCTCAGTCCCATGGGAGGAGGGGCCGTCAGTGCTGGGAACAAGGAGGGAGAACTGCAGTTGCAGCTCTGACTGAAAATTCAGGCTGCTGATCAAAACTCCAAACATGAATAGACTGAGACCAGACACCGGAGATTCTGGGAGCAGTCAGTCCAGCAGAGAGGACATAGGGCTAGCAAAAACAGCAAAAAAAATAAAAAAATAAAAAAAGTAAGAAATAAAAAAACAAAAACAAAAATAAAAACAGAGACTTTTTGGAGTTCTGGTGAACATAGAACAGAGAAGGGCAGGGCTCAAACAGAGTCAGGCTTATATGTAAATCCAGAGAGCCAGTTTCCTTGTCTGAAGACCCAGTTTTTCTGCTTCCTTCATTATTCCTTACTGGCCCTAATCACCTTGTCTCTTAACATTTCAGTAGCCCATTAGATCTGCAAGGAGGGCCCTTCTTTTTTTTTTAATCTTTTCTCTTTTTCTAAAACAATTACTCTAAGAAGCCCATTACAGAAAGCCTCAAAGACTTGTAATTTGGGCCCAGACAACAGCAGAGCTGAGAGAGCTCTGAGACGCAAAGCAGTAAGTCCAATGGCTGAGAATATTCGCTAAATACCACAACTTCCCAAGAAAAGGGAGGCGTCCCCTTACAGTCATCTTCCCAGTGGTCTGGGAACGCTCATGCCTGGCGCCAGCACCACAGCCCAGAGCTGCCCCAAACAACCCAGTGTGACAGGAAGTGTTCCCAATAACGCACGCACACACCACAATATCGGGCATGGACAATAGCCTTTCCTGCACCCTCAGCTAATTGTCCTGGAGCTGGGAAGGTGGAGCTGTGAGAAAAGGGGAAAATTAATATGCCCCATTCAGCCATCCTTTCAGCAGACTGGGAATTCCCCCACACAGCCCTGCAGCCCAGAAACTCCCTTAGGGGACTGCACTCACCTGTGACGTAGCACAGTCATCCCTCAGCAGAGGACCTAGGAGTGCACGGCTTGGAAGAGGGACCCACTTGCAAGTCCAAGGGACCATATGCCAATACCAAGGACTTGTGGATCAGTGGAAGAGACAAACTGTGGCAAGACGGAACTGAAGGATTAGACTATTGCAACAGGTTTGAATCTCCAGGAACACCTGGGAGATTTGATTATTAAAAGCCGCCCCCCACTCCCTAACCGCTCAGACACACACGTCATATGCAGGGTGAGCAACACCAACTACACACGTAAGCTTGGTGCACCAATTGGACTCCACAAGACTCACACCCCCACTCACCACAAAGACAAAGTGGGGGAGAACTGGCTTGAGGGGAATAGGTGGCTCGCAGACACCACCTGCTTGTTAGTTAGAGAAGGTATACTCCACAAAGCTATAGATCTGACAAATTAGAGATAAGGGTTTGAATCACTCTGCATATCTAAAAGAACCCTATCAAATTAAGCAAATGCCAAGAGGCCAAAAACAACAGAAAATTTCAAAGCCTATGAAAAAACCAGATGACATGGATAACCCAAGCCCAAACACCCACATCAAAAAGAACAGAGGAGACACAGTACTTGGAGAAATAAATCAAAGAACTAAAGTCAAACAACGAGAGCATGGCACAGGATATAAAGACATGAAGCAGAACATGTCACAGGATAGAAAGGACATGATGACCCGAGACGAGCATAAAGAAGAAATTGCAAGAGTAAATAAAAAATAGACAATCTTATGGAAATAAAAGAAATTGTTGACCAATGTAAAAAAATTCTGGATACTCATAGTACAGGATTAGAGGAAGCTGACCAGTGAATCAGTGACCTAGAGGATGACAGAATGGAACAATGAAAGAACAAAAGAAAGAATGGGGAAAAAAATAAAAAAAAATTGAAATGGACCTCAGGAGTATGATAGATAAAATAAAACGTCCAAATATAAGACCGATTGGTGTTCCAGAAGGGGAAGAGAAGGGTAAAGGTCTAGGAAGAGTATTCAAAGAAATTGTTGGGGAAAACTTCCCAAATTTTCTAAATAAATACACAAATCATAAATGCCCAGCGAATGCCAAATAGAATAAATCAAAATAAACCCACTCTGAGATATATTCTGATTAGACTGTCAAATACTGAAGAGAAGGAACAAGTTCTGAAAGCAGCAAGAGAAAAGCAACTCACCACATACAAAGGAAACAACATAAAACTAAGTAGTGACTAGTCAGCAGCCACCATGGAGGCGAGAAGGCAGTGGCATGACATATTTAAAATTCTGAGAGAGAAAAATTGCCAACCAAGAATTCTTTATCCAGCAAAGCTCTCCTTCAAATTTGTGGGAGAGCTTAAATTTTTCACAAACAAATGCTGAGAAAATTTGCTAACAAGGGATCTGCCCTACTTGAGATACTAAAGGAGCCCTACGGACAGAGAAACAAAGAAAGGCGACAGAGATATGGAGAAAAGTTCAGTACTAAAGAGATTCAGTATGGGTACGTTAAAGGACATTAAGAGAGAGGTAAAAATATATATCTGACAAACATAAACCAAAGGATAGGATGGCTGATTAAAGAAATGCCTTCACAGTAATAACGTTGAATGTAAATGTATTGAACACCCCAATCAAAAGATATAGATTGGCAGAATGGATTAAAAAAAAATGAACCATCAGTATGTTGCATACAAGAGACCATCTTAGACACAGGGACACAAAGAAATTGAAAGTGAAAGGATGGAAAAAATATTTCATGCAAGCTACAGCCAAAAGAAAGCAGGAGTAGCAAGATTAATCTCAGATAAAATAGGGTTTAAAGGCAAGGATGTTATGAGAGACAAAGGGCTCTACATACTAATAAAAGGGGCAATTCATCAAGAAGAAATAAAAATCATAAATGTTTATGCACCCAATCAAGTTGCCACAAAATACATGAGAGAAACACTGGCAAAACTAAAGGAAGCAATTGATGTTTCCACAATAATTGTGGGAGACTTCAACACATCACTCTCTCCTATAGATAGATCAACCAGACAGAAGACCACTAAGGAAATTGAAAACCTAAACAATCTGATAAATAAATTGGATTTACCAAACATATATAGAACATTACATCCCAAGTCAGCAGGATTCACATTCTTCTGTAGTGCTCATGGAACTTCCTCCAGAATAGATCATATGCTGGGACAAAAAACAAGCCTCAATAAATTTAAAAAAATTGTAATTATTCAAAGCACATTCTCTGACCACAATGGAATACAATTAGAAGTCAATAACCATCAGAGACTTAGAAAATTCACAAATACCTGGAGGTTAAACAAGACACTCCTAAACAATCATTGGGTTAAAGAAGAAATAGCAAGAGAAATTGCTAAATATACAGAGACAGATGAAAATGAGAACACAACATACCAAAACCTATGGGAGGCAGCAAAAGCGGTTCTGAGGGGGAAATTTATAGCACTAAATGCATACATTAAAAACGAAGATAGAGCCAAAATCAAAGAACTAATGGATCAACTGAAGAAGCTAGGAAATGAACAGCAAACCAATCCTAAACCAAGTAGAAGAAAAGAAATAACAAGGATTAAAGCAGAAATAAATGACATAGAGAACAACAAAAAAATAGAATAAATAACACCAAAAATTGGTTCTTTGAGAAGATCAACAAAATTGACAAGCCCCTAGCTAGACTGACTAAATCAAAAAGAGAGAAGACACCTATAAATAAAATAATGAATGAGAAAGGTGACATTACTGTGGATCCTAAAGAAATTAAAGTATAAGAGGATACTATGAACAACTGTATGCCAACAAACTGGATTATGTAGAGGAAATGGACAATTTCCTGGAAACATATGAACAACCTAGACTGACCAGAGAAGAAATAGAAGACCTCAACCAACCAAGTGCAAGCAAACAGATCCAATCAGTCATCAAAAAGCTTCCCACAAATAAATGCCCAAGGCCAGATGGTTTCACAGGGGAATTCTACCAAACTTTCCAAAAAGAACTGACACCAATCTTACTTAAACTTTTTCAAATCCTCGAAGAAAATGGAATACTACCTAACTCATTTTATGAAGCTCACATCAATCTAATACCAAAACCAGGCAAAGATGCTACAGGCCTATCTCCCTAATGAATATAGACGCAAAAATTCTCAATAAAATACTTGCAAATTGAATCCAAAGACGCATTAAAAAAATCATACACCATGACAAAGTGGGGTTCATTCCAGGCATGCAAGGATGGTTCAAAGTAAGAAAATCAATGTATTACAACACATTAACAAATCAAAAGAGAAAAATCAAATGATCATCTCAATAGATGCTGAAAAAGCATTTGACAAAATCCAACATCCCTTTTCAATAAAACACTTCAAAAGGTAGGAATTGAAGTAAACTTCCTCAACATAATAAAGAGCATATATGAAAAACCCACAGCCAGCACAGTACTCAATGGTGAGAGACTGAAAGTTTTGCCTCTAAGATCAGGAACAAGACAAGGATGCCAGCTGTCACCACTGTTATTCAACATTGTGCTGGAAGTGCTAGCCAGGGCAATCCAGCAAGACAAAGAAATAAAAGGCATCCAAATTGGAAAGGAAGAAGTAAAAACTGTCATTGTTTGCAGATGGTATGATCTTATATCTGGAAAATCCTGAGAAATTGACGATAGAGCTACTAGAGCTAATAAACAAATTTAGCAAACTACATGGATACAAGATTAATGCACATAAGTGAGTAATGTTTCTATATGCTAGAAATGAACAAATGGAAAAAGATTCCGTTTTCAATAGCCACTAAAAAAATCAAGTACCTAGAAAGAAACGTAAGCAAAGATATAAAAGACCTATACAAAGAAAACTACATAACTCTACTAAAAGAAATAGAAGGGGACCTTAAAAGATGGAAAAATATTCCATGTTCATGAATGGGATGGCTAAATGTCATTAAGATGTCAATTGTACCCAAACTCATCTACATATTCAATGCAATCCCAAACAAAATTCCAACAACCTACTTTGCAGATTTGGAAAAGCCAGCTATCAAATTTCTTTGGAAATGGAAGATGCCTCGAATTGCTAAAACACTCTAAAAAAGAAAAATGAAGTGGGAGGACTTACACTCCCTGACTTTGAAGCTTATTTTAAAGCTGCAGTTGTCAAAACAGCATGGTACTGCCACAAAGGTAGACATATTATCAATGGAATTGATTTGAGAATTCGGAGATAGACCGCCAGATCTATGGCTGACTGATCTTTGATAAGGCCCCCCAAAGCCACTGAACTGGGATATAACAGTCTTTTCAACAAATGGGGCTGGGAGAGTTGGATATCCATATCAAAAAGAATGAAAGAGGAACCCTACCTCACACCCTACACAAAAATTAACTCAAAGTGTATCAAAGATCTCAATATAAAAGATACTACCATAAAGCTCCTAGAAGATAATGTAGGGAAACATCCTGAAGACCTTATATTAGGCGGCCACTTCCTAGACTTTACACCCAAAGCACAAGCAGCAAAAGAAAAAATAGATAAATGGGAACTCCTCAAGCTTAGAAGTTTCTGCACCTCAAAGGAATTTCTCAAAAAGATAAAGAGGCAGCCAACTCAATGGGAAAAAATTTTTGGAAACCATGTATCTGACAGAAGACTTGTATATATAATGAAATCCTACAACTCAATGACAATAGTACAGAGAGCCCAATTAAAAAAATGGGCAAAAGATATAAAAAGACAGCTTTCTGAAGAGGAAATACAAATGGCCAAGAAACACACGAAAAAATGTTCAGCTTCACTAGCTATTAGAGAGATGCAAATTAAGACCACAATGAGATACCATCTCACACCAAGTAGAATGGCTGCCATTAAACAAACAGGAAACTACAAATGCTGGAGGGGATGTGGAGAAATTGGAACTCTTATTCATTGTTGGTGGGACTGTATAATGGTTCAGCCACTCTGGAAGTCGGTCTGGCAGTTCCTTAGAAAACTAGATATAGAGTTACCCTTAGATCCAGCGATTGCACTTCTCGGTATATACCCGGAAGATTGGAAAGCAATGACAGGAACAGATATCTGCATGCCAATGTTCATAGCAGCATTATTCACAATTACCAAGAGACAGAAACAACCCAAACGTCCTTCAACGGATGAGTGGATAAATAAAATGTGGTATATACGCACAATGGCCTACTACGCGGCTGTAAGAAGGAACGATGTTGTGAAATGTATGACAGCATGGATGAACCTTGAAGACTTAATGCTAAGCGAAATAAGCCAGGTACAAAAAGAGAAATATTATATGCTACCACTAATGTGAACATTGAAAAATGTAAACCAAATGGTTTATAATGTAGAATGTAGGGGAACTAGTGATAGAGAGAAATTAAGGAAGGGGGAATGATAACCCAATAAGAACATACAAGTTACCATGGGTAAATTTAACATTTTGGGAATGCCCAGGAATGACTATGGTCTGTTAATTTCTGATGGGTATGGTAGGAACAAGTTCACAGTAATTTTGCTATATTAGGTTATTTTGTTGGGATAGAGTGGGAACATGTTGGAAGTAAAGTAGCTATCTTAGGTTAGTTGTCTTTTTCTTACTCCCTTGTTATGGTTTGTTTGAAATGTTTTTTTATTGTATGTTTTTTTTAAATTTTTTTTTATATAGTTGATTTAAAAAAAAGAGTTAATTAAAAAAAATGAAAAAAATATTCAGAGCCCCCTTGAGGAGCTGGTTGAGAATGCAGGGGTGTTGGCCTACCCCACCTCTATGGTTGCTGATGTGCTCACAGACATAGGGGACTGGTGATTTGATGGGCTGAGCCCTTTACCACAGGACTTGCCCTTGGGAAGACGATTGCTGCAAAGGAGAGGCTAGGCCTCCGTATAATTGTGCCTAAGAGCCTCCTCCCAAATGCCTCTTTGTTGCTCAGATGTGGCCCTCTCTCTCTAGCTAAGCCAACTTGGCAGGTGAAATCACTGCCCTCCCCACTACTGTGATCTGACACCCAGGGGAGTAAATCCCCCTGGCAACGTGGAATATGACTCCCGGGGAGGAATCTAGACCCAGCATCATGGGATGGAGAACATCTTCTTGACCAATAGGGGTATGTGAAAGGAAATGAAATAAGCTTCAGTGGCAGAGAGATTCCAAAAAGAGCCAAGAGGTCACTCTGGTGGGCACTCTCACGCACAATATAGACAACCCTTTTTAGGTTCTAATGAATTGGAATAGCTAGCAGTAAATACCTGAAACTGTCAAACTACAACCCAGAACCCATGAATCTTGAGGCAATTGTATAAAAATGTAGCTTATGAGGGGTTACAATGTGATTGGGAAAGCCATATGGACCACACTCCCCTTTATGTAGTTTATGGATGGATGAGTAGAAAAATGGGGGAAGGAAAAAAAAAATAAGGCACCCAGTGTTCTTTTTTACTTTAATTGTTCTTTTTCACTTTAATTTGTATTATTATTTTTGTGTGTGTGGTAATGAAAATGTCAAAAATTAATTTTGGTTATGAATGCACAACTATGCAATGGTACTATGAAGAATTGAATGTATGCTTTGTTTTGTATGACTGCATGGTATGTGAATATATCTCAATAAAAATGAATTTAAAAAAAAGACAAAAAAATAAGTAATCAAGAGTAAAGAAAGTATTTAATATCTTCCTTTCCAGGTTGGTTGTTTTTCATAATTGTTACTGTTGTGGCTTTCTTGAAGTGCTAGTGACTTTCATCAGAATATTGCTAGGAGAGATCTGTAAAGAAGAAAAGCATGCCTTCAGGGTTTTTCACCATTTACTAACCGTTAGACTACTCACAGCTCTTGACAAAACATGCCAAAACAACCTTTCCCTGTTTTGTCATTGATTGTACCATGCTTTCTCTTTTAAGTAGATGTGTCTTCCCATCAGATGTCAGAAGTCTAAGTGATAGTTAGCTTATGAACTCACAAGACAATAATTACGGCAGATCAATTGCAAGGAACAGTTATTTCAAAGAAACCTCACAAAGGTTTGTCGCTGTTAACTAAGCAAATGCTTACTGCCCAATGTGCCCAGAGCCCAATACTATGACATTGGGATTTTGAGAATTTATTATAAGGTTGATCAGAAAGCGTACAGTAGGCAAGGCTCAAATCTTTCTACTGGATCTGAGGACAAAGGGAAGTTTTATGGGAATGAGAGGTGAGTAGTGGGGACAGAAGTGGGGAGTTTTGACTGGCATAGTCCAATTGGTTAATTACAGAGTTGTCCCTATGCTGTAGAGGGAGTTTAGGCTGGATCTTTCTTACTGCAGGACCTCTCGCCTTTGATTTGCTGCTGATGTCCCTTGTCCTTGTAACCTTGGTTCCGAGGAAGTGATCTTTGTTCCTGGTGTTTTAAAAGCTGTCTGAAGGGCAAGAGTTTGTCTTTGTTTCTGTACTTGCCAAACAAGCTTAGAAGAAAAGGTTATGGGAACAGGAAATGCCCACAGACTGGTTTTGGCCTGCCCATGGTTTCTCCTTTTAGTATGTGGCATTTCAGTTTGTGCCTCTAGGGATGACAGAAAGTTCAGTTAACATAATTAGTATCCACAATTTCACCTTAGTATGTTATCAAACATCATGTCAAAAATAGTTTCTCTCAGAGATCTAACACTGTAAAGACTCCTGATAGCTCTCAGTTTTGAAATACCATCAATTTTTAAAAACATTTTTATTGTGAAATATATGCAGAAAAGTGAAAACTTTCAAAGTACAGTTTCACAAGTAGTTATAGAGCAAATTTCAAAGTATAGTATGGGTTACTGTTCCACAATTCCAGGTATTTCCTTCTGGCTGTTCTAAAATATGAGATACTAAAAAGAAATATCTATATAATGATTAAGTAGACATAATCATTTGTTAAATCCTATCTTCTCTATAATAACTCCTCCTTCTCATTTGAACATTCTCTCAATCTTCAGGGATATTTGGGCAATGGCCATTCTAACTTCTTCATGTTGAAAAGGGGTGTTTACATTATGGGGTAGGGGAATGCAACTGGTTGATGTTGTAGGAGAGACTGGTACCCCTAAGTTTCAGGACTTATCTAGCATAGGAACAATCTGGAGGTTTTAAGTTTCTGAATAATAAACTTAGTAAGTAAAAGTTTTATAGAGTCTTAGAGCCCTGGGTTTTCTTTAGTGTTTCCAGTAATACTGTTGGTTGGGGCTTGGCATACCATGGCAATCTGCAATATCTGGCTGAAGCTTGCGTAAGAGTTACCTCCAGAATGACCTCTCAACTCTCTTTCAAATCTCTTAGCCACTGAAACCTTATTTTGTTATGTTTCTTTCCCCGCTTTTGGTCAAGAAGGCATTGTCAATCCCAAGATTCCAAGGCCAGGCTCATCCCTGAAAATCATGTTAATTGTTGCCAGGGAGACTTATACCCCTTAAGGTCATGTCCCATGTAGGGAGGACGGTAATGAGTTTATTTGCAGAGTTTGGCTTAGAGAGATGCCACATCTGAGCAACAAAAGAGGTTCTCTGGGGGTGACTCTTAGATATGTTTATAAGTAGGCTTAGCTTCACAATTACAGAAATAAGTTTCATAAGGGCCAGCCTCAAGATCAAAGGTTTGACTTTTTAGATTGGGAGTCCACAATGCTTGTGAGAATATTAGGAATTTCCCAGGTGGGGAAGTTTATTGGTTCCATATCTTACCCCTCCCCCCCCAAGAGACTTTGCAAATACTTTTTTATTATCTGCTTCAAATACTCTGGAACATATCAGGGTATTACATTAAGCTTTACAGAATCACCAGATCCTCATTCCCTATTCTAGGCTCCATGTATTTAGGTTGTTTAAATAAAATTGGCCAGAGTGGAGTTAGATAGTGTGCTACAGAAAATTTAAATTTGGACAAAATAAGCATCTCTTCCTTTGGTTTCACAAAGAAGTTGATATTTTAAAATACAGACAATATCATCCTTTGCCCTGTGTTGTAATTTGTTTTAGTCCCAACCAGATCTGCTTTATTCATATCTCTAATTGAAGTCTGATCTCTTGAGATACCATCAATTTTGTATAACCAGTCAGGAAGCACTTAGATCTTATTAAATCCTATAAAATAAAACAAAAAAAATGTTTCCAAAGTTTTCACTCCAATCATATGGTAATGGTTTTGTAAAGGTAAAAACAAATTGGAAAAAACAATTTTTTTTCTCATGCAAAAAGGGAAAGAGTCCCACCCACTTTCCCTTTAGCAAACTAGAAATTGTAAATACTTTCTCTGCCCCTTTGAGATGTATGTGGATCTCTTAAAAAGCTAAATAAATTTTAAACAGCTTTACAACACAGTAATGTCTTTCCCAAAGACATGGTAGCCATCTCTGTGAAATGTAAACTTTAAGGAAGGTAGCACCCTTATCTGCCCATTGTCATGGGAATTTAGCTTAGGCTTCTGGCTGCCTATCTTAGAGATATGAGAAGTTTTTTTTTTTTTTTTTTATTCCTTTGAATAGAAGCAATTAGCAAACAGAAAAAACACCCCAATTACCAGGTGATTTTTGACAAATATGTTTGACAAATGATGCTGTCAAGTTTTCTTACTTGAAGACTAGTTATTATTTATCTTGAAAAAAATTCTCTAATGGGTTGCAATTGCTGGGCTATATAAAAAGATGAAATTCCTTTTTTTTTTTTTTTTTGCACTGTCTGTAATGCATTGCATTCTGGTTTAATGCTTATTCAATAAAAAAGTGATTTTTCATCCTCTTCTACCTTTGTGGAAAGGTTTTCAGGGTTGGTGGAAGATTTTGTTTTGAATTTTATTTTCCCAACAGTTTATATTTTTAGGCATGGCAGTAACAGCAAATTAGTAACTTCTATTGAAATGTAACCAGAACTTTGCTGGCAACAGTGCCAGGACTCTCAAAGCAGAAAGAATTCAGAGATGAGAGGGGGGAGTAGGAATAAGTAGTAAAGTTTATTAAAGAAAGAGAGAAAGAATAAACGCTAAAGAGTTAAAACGGACACATTCAAGGGAGAAGCTTGCACTGAGTGGCAGTGGGTTAGCTTGTTAAACAGGGAAGTTTTATAGTGATTTTCCTATATTGACTTTTGAATGCCAAGTATCTTCTTATCGGAACTTGTCACCTGCTATCATGTATCTAAAATTTGTCTTTGGGCAGTTGTTTAACAATTTTTATGACCCTATGATTTCTGTTATTAACTAAGATTTTGCTTTGGGCCCATGATTTTACAAGCTTTTATGGTTTGGAGAGGTTTGTAACTTTAGGGGAAATTTTTGTCCCATGAGGTTTGCAGCTGAAGTTTGCAGCTCTGCATTAACTCTTCCGAAGCTGACTAGAAGACTAGGGACCACAGTCTTGATGCCCTATTCTATCCTGACTCAGAAACACTTCTCTCCCATTCAATTATTTCACTAACTGGTGTGATATGGGTGTTATGTTTCAAATGCACCTGAGGAGAGTTTATGGATACTCTCAAATAGGCATATCTCTTAACTTTAGTGTGATAGAATTCAATTAGATGATATTGATGAGTTGTCTTCAAGTGGATGTGTTAAGAGCTGGTTTTAGGGATTAATTTGGACTAGATAAAAAGAGTAAAAAGGAAGGCAGTGCTGCTTGCTTGAAACAACAATGTCTGATTCCAAAAGGGAGAGTGGGAAATGGCCTGCTAAGAAGGCTAAAAGAGGATGTAAAATGGCAAGAAGAAAAGAGGTTTATTGTTTCTAGACTTAGAAAGAGAATATACTGACCCATTATTTTTAAGTCTTCCTTTGTAGCCACTACACTACAAAACTTTAAATTGAGGGATCATTTCTATATTTTAACTTTTGGAGAGTAAAATATAATATGAAAAATATAATAAAAAATACAGGGAATATAAACTTAAAACTATAAATTATTAAAGAAACTACAGGGTACCTAAATAAATGTAATAATTTACCATGTTAACAATTTAGAAGCCACAATAGTGTAAAAATGGCAATCACCCCCTCCCATTGATCAATAGAGTAAATTAAATTACAGTTACAGTTTATTTTGTAGATATTGACAAGCTGCTCTTTAAAGAAAAAGAAAATACCTAAAGTACTAACATTAAATTTTCAAAATGCATTATAAGGTTATGGAAATGGGGAGCAGTTTGTTAATGATGCAAGCACATACAACTAGGCCAATGGAACATTACAGATAATTCTGAAACACACACACACACACACACACATATATATATAAATATACCTTTTTTATAAAAAGGGTGACATTGTATTGGAATTGAGAAAGATGATATTGGCAATAAATCAGGTTTGGTCAATTAAATATTCACATCCAAATAAATGACTTTTAACAACTACACTAACCATAACACAGAAATCAGTACAGATATATTATAGACCGAATTATGACAAAGAAGACATAAAGCTTCTAGAAGTTAACATGGAAAATCTTTGTGAACTTGGGCTAGGGAAAAATTTCTAAAGACATAGAAAGCAAATTCTATAGTTTTTAAAAAACATGTAGGCGGGGCAAGATGGCAGACTGGTGAGCTGTAAGTTTTAGTTACTCCTCCAGGAAAGTAGGTAGAAAGCCAGGAACTGCATGGACTGGACACCACAGAGCAATCTGTCTTTGGCCATACTTCATACAACACTCATGAAAATGTCGAACTGCTGAGATCAGCGAAATCTGTAAGTTTTTGTGGCCAGGGGACCCGCGCCCCTCCCTGCCAGGCTCAGTCCCATGGGAGGAGGGGCTGCCAGCTCCGGGAAGGAGAAGGGAGAACTGCAGTGGCAGCCCTTATCGGAAACTCATTCTACTGATCCATACTCCAACCATAGATAGACTGAGAACAGACACCAGAGAATCTGAGAGCTGCCAGCCCAACAGAGAGGAGACAGGCATAGAAAAAAAAAAAAAACAACACGAAAAACTCCAAAATAAAAGCAGAGAATTTTTGGAGTTCTGGTGAACACAGAAAGGGGAAGGGCGGAGCTCAGGCCTTGAGGCGCATATGCAAATCCCGAAGAAAAGCTGATCTCTCTGCCCTGTGGACCTTTCCTTAATGGCCCTGGTTGCTTTGTCTATTAGCATTTCAATAACCCATTAGATCTCTGAGGAGGGCTCCCCCTTTTTTTTTTCTTTTTAATCCTTTTTTCTTTTTCTAAAACAATTACTCTAAGAAGCCCAATACAGAAAGCTTCAAAGAATTGCAATTTGGGTACGTCAAGCCAAGAGCAGAACTAAGAGAGCTCTGAGACAAAAGGCAATAATCCAGTGGCTGAGAAAATTCACTAAACACCACAACTTCCCAAGAAAAGGGGGGTGTCCGCTCACAGCCACCATCCTGGTGGACAGGAAACACTCCTGCCCATCGCCAGCCCCATAGCCCAGAGCTGCCCCAGACAACCCAGTGTGATGGAAGTGCTTCAAATAACAGGCACACACCACAAAACTGGGCGTGGACATTAGCCTTCCCTGCAACCTCAGCTGATTGTCCCAGAGTTGGGGAGGTGGAGCAGTTTGAATTAACAAAGCCCCATTCAGCCATCATTTGAGCAGACTGGGAGCCTCCCTACACAGCCCAGCAGCCCAGAACTGCCCTGGGGGGACGGCACTCACCTGTGACATAGCACAGTCATCCCCCAACAGAGGACCCGGGGTGCACAGCCTGGAAGAGGGGCCCACGTGCAAGTCTCAGGAGCCATACGCCAATACCAAGGACTTGTGGGTCAGTGGCAGAGACAAACTGTGGCAGGACTGAACTGAAGGATTAGACTAATGCAGCAGCTTTAAAACTCTAGGATCATCAGGGAGATTTGACTGTTAGGGCCACCCCCCCTCCCTGACTGCCCAGAAACACGCCCCACATACAGGGCAGACAACACCAACTACACACGCAAGCTTGGTACACCAATTGGGCCCCACAAGACTCACTCCCCCACCCACCAAAAAGGCTAAGCAGGGGAGAACTGGCTTGTGGAGAACAGGTGGCTCGTGGACACCACCTGCTGGTTAGTTAGAGAAAGTGTACTCCACGAAGCTGTAGATCTGAAAAATTAGAGATAAGGACTTCAATAGGTCTACAAACCCTAAAAGAACCCTATCAAGTTCAGCAAATGCCACAAGGCCAAAAACAACAGAAAATTATAAAGCATATGAAAAAACCAGACGATATGGATAACCCAAGCCCAAGCACGCAAATCAAAAGACCAGAAGAGACACAGCACCTAGAGCAGCTACTCAAAGAACTAAAGGTGAACAATGAGACCATAGTATGGGATATAAAGGAAATCAAGAAGACTCTAGAAGAGCATAAAGAAGACACTGCAAGACTAAATAAAAAAAATGGATGATCTTATGGAAATTAAAGAAACTGTTGACCAAATTAAAAAGATTCTGGACACTCATAGTACAAGACTAGAGAAAGTTGAACAACGAATCAGTGACCTGGAAGATGACAGAATGGAAAATGAAAGCATAAAAGAAAGAATGGGGAAAAAAATTGAAAAAATCAAACTGGACCTCAGGGATATGATAGATAATAAGAAACGTCCAAATATAAGACTCATTGGTGTTCCAGAAGGGGAAGAAAAGGGTAAAGGTCTAGGAAGAGTATTCAAAGAAATTGTTGGGGAAAACTTCCCAAATCTTCTAAACAACATGAATACACAAATCATAAATGCTCAGCGAACTCCAAATAGAATAAATCCAAATAAACCCACTCCGAGACATATACTGATCACACTGTCAAACACAGAAGAGAAGGAGCAAGTTCTGAAAGCAGCAAGAGAAAAGCAATTCACCACATACAAAGGAAACAGCATAAGACTAAATAGTGACTACTCAGCAGCCACCATGGAGGCGAGAAGGCAGTGGCACGATATATTTAAAATTCTGAGTGAGAAAAATTTCCAGCCAAGAATACTTTATCCAGCAAAGCTCTCCTTCAAATTTGAGGGAGAGCTTAAATTTTTCACAGACAAACAAATGCTGAGAGAATTTGCTAACAAGAGACCTGCCCTACTGGAGATACTAAACGGAGCCCTACAGACAGAGAAACAAAGACAGGACAGAAAGACTTGGAGAAATGTTCAGTACTAAAGAGATTCCGTATGGGTACAATAAAGGATATTAATAGAGAGAGGGAAAAATATGGCAAACATAAACCAAAGGATAAGATGTCCGACTCAAGAAATGCCTTCACGGTTATAACGTTGAATGTAAATGGATTAAACTCCCCAATTAAAAGATACAGATTCGCAGAATGGATCAAAAAAAATGAACCATCAATATGTTGCATACAAGAGACTCATCTTAGACACAGGGACACAAAGAAACTGAAAGTGAAAGGTTGGAAAAAAATATTTCATACAAGCTACAGCCAAAAGAAAGCAGGTGTAGCAATATTAATCTCAGATAAAATAGACTTCAAATGCAGGGATGTTTTGAGAGACAAAGAAGGCCACTAAATACTAATAAAAGGGGCAATTCAACAAGAAGAAATAACAATCGTAAATGTCTATGCACCCAATCAAGGTGCCACAAAATACATGAGAGAAACACTGGCAAAACTAAAGGAAGCAATTGATGTTTCCACGATAATTGTGGGAGACTTCAACACATCACTCTCTCCTATAGATAGATCAACCAGACAGAAGACCAATAAGGAAATTGAAAACCTAAACAATCCGATAAATGAATTAGATTTAACAGATATATACAGGACATTACATCCCAAATCACCAGGATACACATACTTTTCTAGTGCTCACGGAACTTTCTCCAGAATAGATCATATGCTGGGACATAAAACAAGCCTCAATAAATTTAAAAAGATTGAAATTATTCAAAGCACATTCTCTGACCACAATGGAATACAATTAGAAGTCAATAACCATCAGAGACTTAGAAAATTCAGAAATACCAGGAGGTTAAACAACACACTCCTAAACAATCAGTGGGTTAAAGAAGAAATAGCAAGAGAAATTGCTAAATATATAGAGACGAATGAAAATGAGAACACAACATACCAAAACCTATGGGATGCAGCAAAAGCAGTGCTAAGGGGGAAATTTATAGCACTAAACGCATATATTAAAAAGGAAGAAAGAGCCAAAATCAAAGAACTAATGGATCAACTGAAGAAGCTAGAAAATGAACAGCAAACCAATCCTAAACCAAGTACAAGAAAAGAAATAACAAGGATTAAAGCAGAAATAAATGACATAGAGAACAAAAAAACAATAGAGAGGATAAATATCACCAAAAGTTGGTTCTTTGAGAAGATCAACAAGATTGACAAGCCCCTAGCTAGACTGACAAAATCAAAAAGACAGAAGACCCATATAAACAAAATAATGAATGAAAAAGGTGACATAACTGCAGATCCTGAAGAAATTAAAAAAATTATAAGAGGATATTATGAACAACTGTATGGCAACAAACTGGATAATGTAGAAGAAATGGACAATTTCCTGGAAACAAATGAACAGCCTAGACTGACCAGAGAAGAAATAGAAGACCTCAACCAACCCATCACAAGCAAAGAGATCCAATCAGTCATCAAAAATCTTCCCACAAATAAATGCCCAGGGCCAGATGGCTTCACAGGGGAATTCTACCAAATTTTCCAGAAAGAACTGACACCAATCTTACTCAAACTCTTTCAAAACATTGAAGAAAATGGAATACTACCTAACTCATTTTATGAAGCTAACATCAATCTAATACCAAAACCAGGCAAAGATGCTACAAAAAAGGAAAACTACCGGCCAATCTCCCTAATGAATATAGATGCAAAAATCCTCAACAAAATACTTGCAAATTGAATCCAAAGACACATTAAAAAAATCATACACCATGACCAAGTGGGGTTCATTCCAGGCATGCAAGGATGGTTCAACATAAGAAAAACAATCAATGTATTACAACACATTAAAAACTCGAAAGGGAAAAATCAATTGATCATCTCAATAGATGCTGAAAAAGCATTTGACAAAATCCAACATCCCTTTTTGATAAAAACACTTCAAAAGGTAGGAATTGAAGGAAACTTCCTCAACATGATAAAGAGCATATATGAAAAACCCACAGCCAGCATAGTACTCAATGGTGAGAGACTGAAAGCTTTCCCTCTAAGATCAGGCACAAGACAAGGATGCCCGCTATCACCACTGTTATTCAACATTGTGCTGGAAGTGCTAGCCAGGGCAATCCGGCAAGACAAAGAAATAAAAGGCATCCAAATTGGAAAAGAAGAAGTAAAACTGTCATTGTTTGCAGATGACATGATCTTATATCTAGAAAACCCTGAGAAATCGACGATACAGCTACTAGAGCTAATAAACAAATTTAGCAAAGTAGTGGGATACAAGATTAATGCACAGAAGTCAGTAATGTTTCTATATGCTAGAAATGAACAAACTGAAGAGACACTCAAGAAACAGATACCATTTTCAATAGCAACTAAAAAAATCAAGTACCTAGAAATAAACTTAACCAAAGATGTAAAAGACCTATACAAAGAAAACTACATAACTCTCCTAAAAGAAATAGAAGGGGACCTTAAAAGATGGAAAAATATTCCATGTTCATGGATAGGAAGGCTAAATGTCATTAACATGTCAATTCTACCCAAACTCATCTACAGATTCAATGCAATCCCAATCAAAATTCCAACAAGCTACTTTGCAGACTTGGAAAATCTAGTTATCAAATTTATTTGGAAAGGGAAGATGCCTCGAATTGCTAAAGATACTCTAAAAAAGAAAAACGAAGTGGGAGGACTTACACTCCCTGACTTTGAAGCTTATTATAAAGCCACAGTTGCCAAAACAGCATGGTACTGGCACAAAGATAGACGTATAGATCAATGGAATCGTATTGAGAATTCAGAGATAGACCCTCAGATCTATGGCCGACTGATCTTTTATAAGGCCCCCAAAGTCACTGAACTGAGCCATAATGGTCTTTTCAACAAATGGGGCTGGGAGAGTTGGATATCCATATCCAAAAGAATGAAAGAGGACCCCTACCTCACCCCCTACACAAAAATTAACTCAAAATGGACCAAAGATCTCAATATAAAAGAAAGTACCATAAAACTCCTAGAAGATAATGTAGGAAAACATCTTCAAGACCTTGTATTAGGCGGCCACTTCCTAGACTTTACACCCAAAGCACAAGCAACAAAAGAGAAAATAGATAAATGGGAACTCCTCAAGCTTAGAAGTTTCTGCACCTCAAAGGAATTTCTCAAAAAGGTAAAGAGGCAGCCAACTCAATGGGAAAAAATTTTTGGAAACCATGTATCTGACAAAAGACTGATATCTTGCATATACAAAGAAATCCTACAACTCAATGACAATAGTACAGACAGCCCAATTATAAAATGGGCAAAAGATATGAAAAGACAGTTCTCTGAAGAGGAAATACAAATGGGCAAGAAACACATGAAGAAATGTTCAGCTTCACTAGCTATTAGAGAGATGCAAATTAAGACCACAATGAGATAGCATCTAACACCGATTAGAGTGGCTGCCATTAAACAAACAGGAAACTACAAATGCTGGAGGGGATGTGGAGAAATTGGAACTCTTATTCATTGTTGGTGGGACTGTATAATGGTTCAGCCACTCTGGAAGTCAGTCTGGCAGTTCCTTAGAAAACTAGATATAGAGCTACCATTCGATCCAGCGATTGCACTTCTCGGTATATACCCGGAAGATCGGAAAGCAGTGACACGAACAGATATCTGCACACCAATGTTCATAGCAGCATTATTCACAATTGCCAAGAGATGGAAACAACCCAAATGTCCTTCAACAGATGAGTGGATAAATAAAATGTGGTATATACACACGATGGAATACTACGTGGCAGTAAGAAGGAACGATCTCGTGAAACATATGACAACATGGATAAACCTTGAAGACATAATGCTGAGCGAAATAAGCCAGGCACAAAAAGAGAAATATTATATGCTACCACTAATGTGAACTTTGAAAAATGTAAAACAAATGGTTTATAATGTAGAATGTAGGGGAACTAGCAGTAGAGAGCAATTAAGGAAGGGGGAACAATAATCCAAGAAGAACAGATAAGCTATTTAACGTTCTGGGGATGCCCAGAAATGACTACGGTCTGTTAATTTCTGATGGATATAGTAGGAACAAGTTCATAGAAATGTTGCTATATTATGTAACTTTCTTGTGGTAAAGTAGGAACATGTGGGAAGTTAAGCAGTTATCTTAGGTTAGTTGTCTTTTTCTTACTCCCTTGTTATGGTCTCTTTGAAATGTTCTTTTATTGTATGTTTGTTTTCTTTTTAACTTTTTTTTTCATACAGTTGATTTAAAAAAGAAGGGAAAATTAAAAAAAAAAAAAAAGAAAGAAAAACAAGGAAAAAAAAAGTTGTAGTGCCCCCTTGAGGAGCCTGTGGAGAATGCAGGCGTATTCGCCTACCCCACCTCCATGGTTGCTAACATGACCACAGACATAGGGGACTGGTGGTTTGATGGGTTGAGCCCTCTACAATAAGTTTTACCCTTGGGAAGACAGTTGCTGCAAAGGAGAGGCTAGGCCTCCCTATATTTGTGCCTAAGAGTCTCCTGAATGCCTCTTTGTTGCTCAGATGTGGCCCTCTCTCTCTGGCTAAGCCAACTTGAAAGGTGAAATCACTGCCCTCCTCCCTACGTGGGATCAGACACCCAGGGGAGTGAATCTCCCTGGCAACGTGGAATATGACTCCCGGGGAGGAATGTAGACCCGGCATCATGGGACGGATAACATCTTCTTGACCAAAAGGGGGATGTGAAAGGAAATGAAATAAGCTTCAGTGGCAGAGAGATTCCAAAATGAGCCGAGAGGTCACTCTGGTGGGCACTCTTACGCACACTTTAGACAACCCTTTTTAGGTTCCAAAGAATTGGGGCAGCTGGTGGTGGATACCTGAAACTATCAAACTACAACCCAGAACCCATGAATCTCGAAGACAGTTGTATAAAAATGTAGCTTATGAGGGGTGACAATGGGATTGGGAAAGCCATAAGGACCACACTCCACTTTGTCTAGTTTATGGATGGATGAGTAGAAAAATAGGGGAAGGAAACAAACAGACAAAGGTACCCAGTGTTCTTTTTTACTTCAATTGCTCTTTTTCACTCTAATTATTATTCTTGTTATTTTTATGTGTGTGCTAATGAAGGTGTCAGGGATTGATTTAGGTGATGAATGTACAACTATGTAATGGTACTGTAAACAATCGAAAGTACGATTTGCTTTGTATGACTGCGTGGTATGTGAATATATCTCAATAAAATGATGATTAAATAAAAAAATAAAAATAAAAAAAATAAAAAACATGTAAACATGACATTATTAAAATTAAGAATTTTTTTCATTAATATATACCATTAACTGAGATAACAGGCAAGTCACAGTGTAGAAGATATTTGCAAATTTATGTATCCTGACAAAGGAATAGATAGATATATTTTCCTACCAATCAATGAAAAAAGAAAAAAGACACCAATAGGAAAAAAAAAAAAAAAAGGAGAGAGGTGGAGAACTAAATGGGCACTTCAGACTATATGACATTCAAGTGAGCACAAAATCTCAAACTACTTACTTCAGTTACTAGGAAAATGCAAATTAAAACCAAAATGAGATATCATTAAACACCCACCAGAAAAGTTGAAGGAAAAAATATTAACAGTACCAAGCATTGGTGAAAATGGGGAGTCTTCTGAACTGTTACACACTGCTAATGGGAGGTATAAATGTGAATGACCATTTTGGCAAATTGTTCACTACTGTATATTGTTGTCAACATATGCATACCCAAGATCTAGCAATTGGACTATTGGATGTATCACCAATAAATATGCATATGTCAACTTCACTGTTCTATACATACAACCTCATATCATCCCAGTTCATAGTAGTATAAGTATGCAATAAAATAAGCAACAATGAGAATAAACAGACAGGCACACAATGGCTGGAATGTATATTTCAAATGCTGGCAGAATTAATTGAGCTCTTTTGACTCTTCAG
Source organism: Choloepus didactylus (assembly GCF_015220235.1). Classification (NCBI taxonomy): domain Eukaryota; kingdom Metazoa; phylum Chordata; class Mammalia; order Pilosa; family Megalonychidae; genus Choloepus; species Choloepus didactylus. The sequence continues at coordinate 431,036 of NC_051323.1, forward strand.
ATTGGAAATGGAATCCATAATGTTGGTATAATTTGGACATCCTTCACTCCTTACACCTAACATGCAGCTCTCCTTGACACCTTCCAACCAATGAGTGAGTGTGAAGGCCTACACAGGCAATCTTTGCTCTAGAGCTCCCTACTTGGTGTGGGGTGGGATTTCTAAGAGATGCATTACAGTCTGAAACGCTTTCCTTTCACAGATGTAGGCCTGTATTGTATTCTAAAGACTTCACCTGCCACACTCCTGCCTGCTCCCTCTTCTCTTATTTTTCACAGACATTAACCAACCCCCAAAAGTCTCCTGTACTTCTGATTCTTGGTCTGTTTCCCAGAAGCCTGAAATCAAAACACTAGCTTAGTAGTTTCAACAACTTAGCCTCTCTATGCTTAAATATCTATAATGTAAAACGGGTATAGAAATTACATCTAGTTCATCAGGTAGTCTGAGAGTTAAGAAGGTCATCCATAAAAAGTATGTATCTCATGTTGCCTGGCAAATAATTAGTCCAGAAAACAGTTAAGTATTATTGTTGTTGTTTTATTATTATTTCCTCTTCTAATTCTCAAAAAATTGATTATTCAAATCTCAAAAACAATTGTCCACATGGTATTGCACTATTGTATTAAATAAAATTAGTTCATTATTCTAGATACAAAATTAGCCCACTTCTGCAAATTGTTTTGAAAGAAAATTTATATTCACTGCAAATTCATACTATTGCAGAAACAGATTTATTTGTCCCTGACTCAGTAAGATCCAAAAGGCATAATTACTTTGGGACATTTCCAGCGTTCTAGAGTGATTATTAATCATCACTTTGAATCACATTAAGAATACCCACCCAGGTGTATGATGTCTTACCTTCTATTCCTTGCTACTGAAAAATCCAATGGAAATCAGGCAGCAGGATCAAAGTGTAAAGCCAACTTATTTTTTCTGTGTTGTCTTTTGGGGGACTGATTCTGCTATCATGTACACATGTTTCAGAAGACATAGAATAGGCAAAGACAGAATAGATGGCATTTTTCTGGAGGCCTCTTTAATTAAAAGAAAAACATTTTGTTTCATTATATCAATTAAAAAAAAAACCATTTTCACCTCCATTGTCTTATCCTGGTTTAGTTCTTCTTCAACTACAATAAACAATCATATTACATAAAAGGGTTTCCCCATTATAAGTTAACCAAAATTGCATCACAGTTAGCTTCTCCCAACTCAATTCATAATTATTCTGCCACCGTGTTTAAAAATTTTGAAAGCTCTTAAAATAAAATTCATATCATTTAACCTGGAATTCAAATAACTTTATGTTCTGGCTATAGCCAATTTGCCCTTCCTTTTTTATTTTACAAGTTATCAGTCTGTTTCTCATATTCTTCTCATTTAATTTATACCTCTACAGCTTTCCACATGGTATTCTTACTGTCAGAAATTTAAATCTTATGTTTCTCTATCTGAGTAAAAATAGTCTACCTATCTTTCCAAGTTAAGTTCAGAGATCACCTCCTCTGTGTAAGTTGCCCTGACTTTCCTAGACACAAATAATTCCTGGTCCCTTAGTATTGGGTTTGAATTTCCATTTAGCAGATACAGTCATATGTTTTGTATAAACAAATGAGATTTATTACCATGCATCTTCCTAGTTAAACAATATCTTACTCATCTTTATCATCTTTATATCTTTAGCTCTGCAACCTTGCATACTGCTTTGAACTTAGTATTCAACATCAAAATATTTGCTGAAAGTGCTAATAATGGTAATGAACTATTGATTCCAATTACTCCATATGTATTTAGTCAAAGCAATTTAATTTATTTACACCGATTTCATGGCTCATCTTAGACATAAAAATACTGCCTGAAAGAGAGAAGTAGCTTCTCTCTAGTTTAAGCTGAATATTATTTGTATCAAATGGAACTTAGGACATTGAAATACTGAGATGGATTACTCAATAATTAAAATATATTTTATCCCACAGATGATTAATAATTACTGTAATGAATTTTCTAAAAATAAATTTAATGTTTTTGATGTGAAAATAAAACTGCATATATAAGTATATATATAATAAGCTTCAATATCCCTGCTTGAGAAAACCTGCATTTAATCTTTCCTACTAGAATTTCAGTTTCAAAAAGGCAGGATTTGCAAATTTTTATTAATTTCTTTATACTATCAACCTAGTACAGAGCAATAGCATATGACCACTAAATCACTATTGAATGACTATATGAATAATAAATTATTTACAGGTTGTCCTCATGAATTTACTTACTTCCTCTTACTTTGTAAATATTACATCTGGTTAGAGAAATGCAAATTTCCATGTTTGCATTCTGTACTACCTGATCTGTTCTTCAAATTCTTCTAACAATATTGCCCTGACCATTTCATTCATTTCAGTAATTCCAATGTTTCCTTTAAATGGCTAGTCTCAGTTTCTGAATTTATAAGGAACTTAAAAAACAGTGGATTAAAGAAATATAGTAGAGGGCAGATTGGGAACAGAGAGGTGCAACAATAGCAGAATGTCCACACCTGAAAAATCAACAGTACAAAATCTGAAAAGAAGAAACTAGGATGATATCAGCAGGAAGGACAGTAAAGATGTCTGAAAATTCTCTTTTATATAAAAGTAACGTGAATACTGGAAAAAATTATAACAGTCTGCATTTTCAGATATCTTGAAATGAAATAAGATTTGCAACAATTCAGGGAACATTTTTATTCCAGAAAAGCAGCGGAATCTGGGTAAGGTCAATGATCTTTGTATCACTGTCACTTGCCCTATTATCTTTCCTTCTCCACAGTTTTATGACAGGCTCAAAAACCAATAGCCCTACAATCTAGTGAAATGAGTAGCCAAGAAGCCTTTGGAGGGGGTAGGGTGTTGGCACCTCTAAACCCTATTTTCAGAGAATTATCACTATTTGACCTGTTTGTCAGTTCCCTGGAAAACCCCACTTGCAAGGCTTGTTTCTATTTGACCCGACTCAGAGCTTACCCAGTGTGAGCAGTATTTTCCTTGGGTAAACTCTGCTGAAAACAATCAGCAGCAATTGTTTAATATCCCAGTGGCCCATGAAGGAAAAGAACAAGCTAACCAAAATCTTAAAAGGTGAAATCTAGGCAATATGATACCCATAGAGCATTTGAAAAGATCTGACATATTCCTGGGAATCCAGGTCATGCACAAGTGTAGCCTGTGTGCATGCCTGGGAAAAACCCGAGAAGGACCTAAGCTCTCACCTCTGGCTGAAGGTGTAGCTCTCTAAAAGTAAGAGGTGAAGACTAAGGTGGAGTTATGAACTCTCTGACTGATTTTGAAAATATATTCCAACACACACACTGAGCTCCTTAAAAAAGGTTGAGAGACTTATTAGTTCTAGGCATATGAAGAATTTTTTGTCCTTTTATTAGCTGATGACTAAGCTAACAAAGGAGAGACTTCAATGGCTGCCTACAATGAAGAACACACATTTTATACAATTAGTTCAGGAAAGACACAAAACAAACAGTGACAACAACAACAAAGAGAAATAACAACAAATTTTGAGAGGGGAGAAAATGCTGTTTCCAGAGTTGTCACATTTTGTTATTTAAAATGATCAGTTTACAGCAAAAGTAAGGAACACAAAAAAAAACAAGAATGTGTATTCCATACACAGGAACAAATAAACAACATTCAATAGAAAATATCCCTGAGGAAGCTCAGACACTAGAATTATTATGCAAATACTAAATCAGCCATTTTAAATATGTTCAAAGAACTTAAGGAAATAATGTCCATAAAATTAAAGGAAAGTATGAGAACAAAGTCTCACCAAATGGAAAATATCAGTAAAGAGATAGAAATTATATATATATATATAAAGAAATTACAATACCATACAATACAGAAATCGTACAGTAACAGAAATCTAGAGTTCTTTATTTGCATTTAATCTCTAGAGCAACTATGTTACCTAAGTGTTACATCCCAACCTCACAAATGATGAAACTAAAGATTACAAAGTGTAAGTAATTTTTGTTAGGTCATATAAGATATATTTTTTTTAATTTTTCTTATTTTTTTCTGACTTATGACTTTAAATCATTGTGTCTGACTCCAAAGCACATGTTATTACCATTAGAGTCTTGTGTCTCATTATACCATGTCTTGGGTTTTAAGTAACAGGTGGAGAGCAAGTGGGAATTTAGAGCAATAGAGAGGATTTTGGAGAGAAAGACAGGATATGAGGAGAATATTTCCAATGTTTACATCACCTTCAACAGTGTTCCCAGTGCTTCAAGCAGTGGGTGGTAGATTGAAGCCACTCCACAGATAACTGTCAGTTGAATGAATAGACAACATAAACCTAACTGTAAAGGGGAGAATGATGAAACAAAACATTGAATTTAGAAGTGAAATCTCATTTGAAAAGAATAATTTAATAAAATTAATCTCCATCTGCCAACCATGTTACTCAAAATAAGTTACATTTTAAACATGTTTTGGGTAGTGTGTTTTGAATAAATTCTAACAAGGAAATGTATTTCAGAGGATCTCTGAGTTCAGTACTTGCCCTTAAAATCCATTCAATCCAAGCCCATTATCTCTGCAGGCCTTAACCTATACTTTGGCAATACTGGGCCATTCATTGTCATATAGCTTTGTTTGGATTGCAGTTCCACACATTCTATTACAGGGCAAATCAGTTTCAATTAATATGCAAACTAAAATGACAAGAGTTGAACTTTCAAATATAGAAATGACCAGCTATAGTCATAGGAGTAGGAACATGTTAGGTAAAAAAATCTGTAAAGAGATATTACTTCGATTTATGTATTATGACCAACCATTTCCAATATTACTTGAGACTAAAGAATGTTCAAATTTTTAATGTAAATATTCTACTTATGTATTTATTATGGAATAGGAAAATAAAATACAGTAGCTCAAAAAAAGATTTAGTATTTTTTATCCCATCTGCTGGGCCACCTCTGCATCATGAGGTCATTTGGACCCAAGTAGCTTCCATTTTATTGCTTCACCGTTAGCTGAAGTCTTATCCTTCAGCTAATAAATTCCCATTATAAAAGCCAACCCACTTCTGGTATATTGCATTCTGGCAGCTTTAGCAAACCAAAACACTGACAAAAGAGTTTGTAACTGATTCATCGTGTGTATCCTGTTTACCCTCCCCCACCTACATCCATTGTCAAGGGCCAGAGAGCAATATCTTTACCAAGGCATTGAGAAATTTATTTGGGAAGGAAGCATCAGCACCCATGAAGTATGCTTATTGATAATCATCTCTAGAAAAGGGTTGGAGATGGGAAAGATTGCTATTGAAATGGTCTCCTTGAAGTAAACAGGAATGACTGGGTCTTAGAGAAACAGAGGCATTTGGCTACCAGGGAGTACTATGGTATGGTTTCCATAGTGATAAGAGGGCCAATGAAGTCATTGGAATGAGTTGACCCACAAGGCTGCTTGCAAATGGATACCATATTAATTCCTTATTTAATCCAAATAAGATAAAAACATTCTAGGTTGGGAAAGCATTTATTTTCCTAGTTTTTGAATGAACTGTTAGAAGAGAATCCTGTATGGCAACTTTATCTATTCTCTAAGAGCAGAAGAAAATCCTAGAGGTGTCTAAAGGAATTCCTCTTTCTACCAAAAGAGTAAATCAAAAGATACATCACATCCCTGGGGAACCACTGAGGTGGGTGCTACCCTCAAGGATTTGGAAGCTGTAGCTGTGGTAAGTCTCATCAAATCCCCATTTAAATTTCTTAGGCTGGAGATGGATGAGATTTGGAAAATGCCAGGGGTGGCTCCAATAAATTGCAGCTGCAGTTCTAGAAGGGATCCACTTACTGGAGCAAATCAATACCTGGTTTATAGCTCAAAATCAACAAATATTTCCTATCTCAATAAGGCAGATAACATTACACAGTTTTAATATTAACTAGAAGTTCAGCAGTAGACTTTCACTACTTTACCTCAGTGTGACATCCTTTCTTCAGTGCTCAAAGTCTAGTTGACTGGAAACTTGATTATCTCATTATTCTGCAGGACGTCATGCTATTCCACTGGTTTGTTGCCATCATTCTGCATGAACTATACAATAGAGTAGCAGGGACAATATATTCCTTTGTAAAACACAGAAATAGCTTTTATAATGGGAATTTATTAGTTGAAGGACAATGGAAGATATACTCCATTTCTGGTACCAAATTCTGTATTAGGTAAGGTAAAATATAAATGTTATAATAATGATTCCAGAAAATAAAGAAGAACAAATAATTTGAAGTTCATTTCTCACTCATGTAGTAGTTTGGCGGTTAGTAGTCCGTACTGTCAGGGCAGATAGGCATCACGAGTTCTATCAGGGACTGAGGTTCTTCTTTTTCCACCATCTCCTGGGTCCTAGGATGTGGTCACCATCTGCATGACTGAACCTGGCCAATGTTACATTCCAGGCCGTAAAAAGAGGGATAGAGAAAGGGAAAAATAGGGAATTTCCTTTTATGCATGGGACATGGAATTTGCACATATAACTTCCACTCACAGTCTATTAGTGAGTGTTTAGTCACATGACCACTTCTAGCTAGGGGGTATGCTTGGAAATGAATTGTCGAGCTAAGCAAACACATACTCACCTAAGATTACTAAGGAAGGAAGGAGAATGGATTTAGAGTAACAGTGAGCTGAATATCAAACCAGAAAGGTCATAAATGAAATATTAATATAGGTTATGGACAAAAATTGGATTTCAATTTGCTAGCCAACTCAGGTCAGTTGATAGTGGCTGCCCAGAATCTCTGATGAGAGGAAACAGTGTACTGAATGATTAAAAATACCTACAAGGAGGGTGTACGTGTGTGTGATGTAGGGAGAATTCTGGTTTAAAAGCCTTTGTTTTTCATCTCTGTTCTGAGGATGGGGTAAGAACGATGGAGAGAAAAGTCAAGCAAAATAAATTAAGATAAATAATGATAATAGATATGTTGAATGCTTACCTAATAGCTTGCAATAAGTTGAATGTCTTACATACATTATCTCATTTAACTTTCATAGGTAATTTGTAAAAGAAGTATAAATCCTCACATTTTATCAATGAAAAATTACGAACACAATTCAATTAACTTTTCAAAGGTTGCAACTAGTAAATGAAAGAGCCTGGAGGGCCCTGTTCTGTCTAACTCAGTAGCCACCACAATGGATCGTTGTACTCTGAGAATGATGTCAAGAACTAATCAACTGAGGAAATAAATACAGTTACATCCATACCTTTAAGATGAACAGAAATAAAGGCATTTTAAGTATGCCAAATGTCGATTTTTACTTACCAGCTTCTTTCATCTGGCATTTCTCTTTACAGCTCATACAGATTCAAATTAGCTTTCTATATCACAGTGATCCCTCCTTAACTTTTCCCTAATATAAACTAAAAATTCATATGTAGAATTGAGTGGGCATAAAAATATCCATTTTTCCATTTGAATGAACAGACTTGTCATTTTATCAATTAACCCATAATTGTCTTAAGTCAGCCTAAGACCGTGGCTTTTGCATCTCTTTGCCCTGCAATTAAGAATAATAAATTTTGAATAATGATGTTCTTTAGCACATTTACAGAGGTGTGAGATGTTAATAAAGTGCGTACAAAACAGAACTATATTTCAGTATTTATGTACTTTAATGAATCTACAAATCATCTTTTCACGACTAAGTCAAATGATTAATTTCTTATTAACCAGTTATTTTAAAGAGTTAATTTGAAGTGTGGAAAAAAATATATTTTCAACATTCTAAATTGGTAAAGGTCAAAATGATGACTCACTCAATGATGATGTTGTTTATACCATACTTTTGTCATCTGTGACAGGTGGAGGTGTTCTTTGCCTCCTTGAACCTTCCCAGGATGTGGAAGGAATTCAGCTCCCTCCCCAGTAGAGTCCAGGACTAATCCAAGATACAGTTAAGGAAAATAATCTTTGGTAAGGCAGAAAAAGACAAACTCTGAGTGAACATGAGAACATTTTAAAGAGAATTTAAGCAATAAAAATAATTTATTCCTCTAATAGATAATTCATCCTGTTGATAGAACCAACAATGATGCTGTCTTTATCCTCTCCTCCCAATTTTGTAAGAATCACCTCAAAGCATACTCATACCTATCCAAATCATAGCTTTATCAACAGGAAAATCTCTGACAGTCTTGGCAGTTTGGGCCAGAAACCTAGAGAAAAAAAAGACAGGATTATGGGGAAATGAGGAGTGCTACTGGTCTAAAAGATCAAGAGAACCGTGAGGGCAGGGTAGAAGAACAAGAAGGACAAAGATGAGAAAATTATAATTGCACATCTGAAGTCAAGCCTGTAAAAATTGATGAAGTCCTTTCAGGGATTCATAAGGAACATATTTGTGTCATCATCTATACCCATCTATATGAATAACTACCTAATAATAAGATTTCTGGATGGAACCTGGTTGAGAAGATCTTCAATGCTGGACTTATTTTGGGAAAGGGACAAAAATTGACAGATGCAAGTCAGGAATTCTTCTGTGAGTCATAAAATTTAAGACAGGAAGACCATAAAAAAAATAACAATTGCACACCTAAGCTCCCAAAATGCCTTAGTTTTGTGTCTGCAATATCAGAAGATACGGGAAGGAAAGGAAATTTTATTAAGCACCTGTAATTTTCCAGGATTATTGTGTTAGATACTTTCACATCCATTATTTCATTCAGTCCTTGGAATTTCCCTCCATAGTAGATATTTTTATTCCTAATTTATAGAAGAAACACAGGGAGGAGAAATATGCATCTTGCAAGTTAACAAAGCTAATTAAATCTGGGGCTCAAATTGGTACTCAAATCAGTCTAACAGTCCATGTCTCATCCTGCTTTTAAAATTTTTTTGAGGTTGAAAGCAGAACAAAGATTGGATTTTTAATTTGTTGTTGGTGTTTTTTGTTTTTTGCATGTTATGTTTACCAAAATCCATTATTAATATGATGCAGTTAGACATAACTTTACAGTAAGTCTTTAGACATAAAATGAATTACGGTAGCTAATTCAGTAGGGTTGCTGTAAAAAAAACCAAAACAATGTTTCATACTACATGTGAAAAGAAGGTTGAGGGACTAATCAGATACATTTTCTGACTTTAGGTTACAAAAAGGAAACCTAGAAAGGTCTAATATGTTGTTTACTAAATTTTCTTAAATCCATAACCAAGGATTTTTGTAGTACATTTTTGAGTGGAGTTATCTACAGGATTTAAAAAGAACTAGAAAATAAAGGCCATGATTCATTGTATTTAAAAAGATTGAAACAGATTTTTTTTTATTATTTTCTTAATAAAGTCTGAGTTTATATATTCATCAAAATGACCATTTTGATAGTTAAATAGTTTTCTAAAGCAGTGTAATTTCACTCAA